>NC_041381.1:105456875-105487225 GCF_002162155.2 Triticum dicoccoides | reverse complement strand
CAATGCCCCGCCACCGCCGGCGACCATCGCCCCCATCCTAAACCCTAAGATAGATAGTGGGGTACCTCTCCGGTGAGCCCCCCTCCCCGCCGCGGCTGGTTCTTCCTTCACCCCGGTGAGCCCACCCCTTGAAAATTGACTGACCCAAAGTCGATTCAGTCGACTGAAGTGTAGCCAAATCGGAGCAGCATCGCAAGCAAGAGCAAGAGCGAGAGCAGCAGCCCGAGCAAGAGCAATAGCAAGAGCAGACCAGGCAAGGGACCGAGAGCAAGAGCAGAGCAGCAGCGCGAGCAAGAGCTAAAGCAGCCGCAGCTCCTACTGATGTGGACGTCGCCACCGAGGGAGCGACGCCATGGAGGAAGTGGCCGGCGACGCCGCCGTGGATGGAGCCACGCAGTGTCGACTTGGGTCCGAGCGCCGGCAACACCGTGAGATCGAATCAAGAAGAAAATGCGGCGATTAGTGTACAACCTCTTTGGTGGCGCCGATTAGGCCGCAACTTCATCCGAGAAAACGGTGATAATGATGCTCTTCCGGTGGTGCATGTGAAGACGGCGGTGTGGGAATGGAGGTGGCACGAATGACGAGGGGAATGTCGGGGCAGCTCCTTGGAGGTGGAGGACGGGGTGGCTAAACCGGCGGGACGATGAGATCGACGACGGATCCTCATCCGGTACGGTGGATGAGGGACGTCGAGGGTTGCTGTGGACAACGTCGTTGGGGAAGAGGCTCCGGCTGGGTGGCGGACGGAGCAGGGTGTGGGGTTTCGTCGCGGGTTTTCGCGGCCTCGGTGTATGAATGGGTGGGCGGATGGGATGGCAATGGGGAACCATGGCTTAGAGACGCGCTTGTTTGAAATGTGGGGTAAGTTACGAAAGTACCCCCCACCGATTTGAGGCGGTTCTTTTGGTTCAGAGGTGCCACGGGCATTTCGCATGTCGGGATTTCACAGGAGGTGGGAGTTTTCGCGCGCGTTGTAATTTTGGAATAGCAAGGCGCGGGTTGAGATGGACGGAGTTGTCGGAGCACAACGAGACAAAGATATATCTTAAATATTTTGGGCTAACAAGGCGCGGGATGAAATTTCCGGACAAGCCTAACGTGTACTGTACCAAATCAATGCGCACTACAAATGTCATTCAAAACTTTGAATTCATGTTATGTTCAATTAAAATATTTTGCTATGTGTATAATGCATGTAACCTACTACTCAAATGAACGTTTTAGTGCATTACAAACGTATATACTACCGCTTCAATATGAACTAAATTTGAATAAGATCTACAGTAATGATTGTTGTGAAGTCAAAGCATTTGAATTCGTTTCTCTGTTTTAATAAGATCTACAATCATCATTATTGTCAAGTTAAACCATCATTTTTGTATTATCTTCACAGCACACCACATGATTAGTCTCGAGTTACATATGAACTATGTGTACTATATGAACTCGAACTAGATTTTTTGAATCCACTTTATTTTGATTTCAAATAACATTACATTTCTAGCTCTAGCTAGATCTTCATAATCTAAACCATGTCTCATATGTATAATGTGTTTATCACATTATGTATGGTGCCTCGCCCCCTACGCCTACAAGTATTTAGATGTGAGTTGCAAACACCACACATTACCACAAATTCAAATAAAATGTGAGAATGTTCGATATATAGTATTGTTTAGATTGCTCGATATTTAGTTGTAAGCTGCAAATGCCACACATTATCACAAATTCAAATAAAATGTGAGATTGTTTGATGTATAGTATGGTTTAGATTGTTCAACATTTAGGTGTGAGTTGCAAACGCCATGCATTATCACATTATGGTATAACATGTGCACAGCACGTGTATCACCTCTATATTCATGCATGCAATGTTTAAAACACTATGATCTCCTGTTCAAATATATGAATCCGCTTTCATATCAAATTATGATCTTTATTAGTCTCTTACACCCACACAATCCTCTAACCTTTGTAGCTACCACTAACTTTCTCTCGTGCATGCACACGCCCTCCTCGACCTCCCCCTCCCTCGGCATTCTATCCACTGAGCACATTCATTTTTTTTCTTTAGATCGTTCTCCCAGAGTCTCCACAACTCCTTTCCGACACACACCGATTGATAAACCTCTCTAGCGATGCCTGCCTACAACATACACACTCACATTCAATCTCCTCCTTTATGTGTCCTTGCCTCGTGTCTCTCATACGGTCAGACACACGTGTAAACTCTCGCCCCTCTTTTCATCGATCTCACAACCGCACACTCCTCCCCCTATCTAGCTAGTAGTTGGGCCTCTCGCACCACCTCCTAGCTCCATTCTCTCTGTCTATCCGTCTTGCTGGGCCTTATTTGCCTCTAACAAATGGACGTACACCGACCGATCTCTCGCTATACATATAGCTAGCTAGGTCCTTATAACTCGTTTTTACCCACACGTCGATCGATCTACCTCATTAGTTGTGCCTCTCCCTTCCTCCGACAAACAACAATTGATCTACCGATCTAGTTAGGTTTGCTTAGCAAACACATGGTTCCCCTTCATCATCCATGGATGCGTCCCGACAGATCTATCACACACAGGCACACACAGAAACACATCCCCACTCTTATTGATAACATTGCAGTTCCACCCTCAGTTTGTCTAGTAGGCCTCTCCCAACATCTTCGAGAAGCAACTCCATCACCCATCCAACACTCTACCCCTCTTCCTCCCTCTCCCTCCCTCTCTTTCTCCTCTCCCTCTCCGTCCCATCATATTTCCCGTCCTTCAGTTATGTATGGATGTCGACCGATCTCCCTCAAGACATAGCTCGGTCTCTCCTTCTCAACACATATACGAGTCGTTCTACCTCTATAGTTAGGCATCTGCCTACCCCTCCCCTCACCCCCTCCCCCCCACACACCGATACATCGAGCGCTCTAGTCATGTCTCCCTGCCACACACAAACTTGACATGTGCCCTCTAACGTTCCGGTAGGCCAGTCGTGCTATATCTTTGACTTGCACACACACACAATTTCGATGGCTCTCTTCATCGATCTCGCACCCACCCACTTGATCCTCTCTTTGACTCTATCAATAGCTACTACCCGTCCCTCTCTTCTCGTGTATTGCCCGACCCTCTATGTATGGTATGGATAGGCCTCCATTTCACACACATTGCATGCAAAATTTTGTTTGAGATGTCATCGACACATATTCCCACAAATAATTCACGAAATCAACCCCCCACCCCACCCCCACCCCCACCCCAAAACAAAAAACACTCACGAACGCGGTTTGTATCTCTCACACACACCCACGTAGGTGGGGGACGTGCACAAAGAGAAGAGGTGCATGCACGGTGCACGTACTCCCGTCTCTTTCCCAACCACACCCGCGCGGGTACACGGTGGAGCTCATTTCTGTACAAAAAAGGCAGCCCACGTGGTAATTTGGCACGTGTACTGGTTGTCCACTTGGTGGAGGGAGGATCGTCTACCACGGGTGAACAAACAAATTGCGACTTGACGCGTTATGTTAAATTAAAAAAAGAGGCAAACCATGTGGGGCCTACCTTAGAGGCAAGGCTCTATACACTGGAGTACTTTTGATATGTCCTGTCAACTCGCAGAACGAGGAGAAGCTTGCTTAGTACGCCGTCTCCCCCGCCCACGGGCGCGGTGGCTCGCAGGATGAGGTGAAGCTTGCTCCGCCTTACGCCCGCTCCCTCGCCCATGCGCGCGGTGGCTCGCATGATGAGGAGAAAAATTTACTACTCCCTGCGTTTACTCATCGTCCCTACTACCTTGGTTATAGAGATTATATCATATTGTTTGGAATATATATGTCCTTTAGTAGATTTCAATTTGAACTACTAGTATATACTCCAAACATTGATGTATATAGATGTATTTTAGAGTGTAGATTCACTCATTTTGCTCCGTATGTACTACTACCTCTGTCTGGGTTTATTGGTCTCCATTGTATTTCGTGCCAAATTTTGACCATGGATTAAACTAAGAAAATGTTCACGCATGTCACCAAACATTATATTTTTGAAAACTATGTTCAAATATGAATCCAATGAGATAATTTTTCTTGACATGCATTAACATTTTGTTAGTTAAATCTTTAGTCAAAATTTGGCACAAACTATAAAAGGGACCTATAAACTAGGACGGAGGTAGTAGCACTCTCCCTCGCCCCTCGGCCCTCGCCCACGTGGTGGACGTGCAGCAATTCATTCGGTCTCATATAGCCAGAACGATATATACTGCACTACCATTATTGCTCGACTTCTCGAAGAGGCGAAGAGCCAATCGCAAGGTTAATATTTTGGAGATGCCAAGCGCAAGGTTATAGGAGAACGAGTAGTAGGTGCCGCATCATTTATAAATAAAGTTTTTTTCTTCAGTGGCACGTACGCAATATGATAGGTTCATATGGAGAGAAAAGGAAACCTCTCCACTATATACATAGTCAGGACGGGCCAGCCTACACGGTTGCTTGCTGGGGTTGCTCTCTTCACACTCTCTCGCACAAAACGACTGTGACCACATCTCTAACATCCGGCGGATTACGTCCGCTTGGGGAAGGGGTGGATGCTTAGTGTAGATGCGGTGGCCGTCACCGATGGCGAAAACTACTATCGGCACGTCCCGATCAGGGGTCCCCGCCGTTCTCTCTCACAAAGCCGGTGAGGTTGCCTTCGTCCCTTGCTCACTGCTGCGACGTGGGCAGTTGCCGCCTCCCGCCGCCCTCCTCAAGGTTGAGCTACGTCCCTCAGGTACAACTCCCTTTACAACCGGCTTTGACCACTGCTCTAGCTACCCACATCACTCCCTGTGGATATTTCTCTACTTCTTTGCCCCACACATACCTAATACCTCTATTGGCTTCTACATACTGTATTTGTGATGAGTTTATGTCTCATCAACTAGTCCCAGTAATCTTATTCTAATCACGCTTCTTCAATTTCTTTGCCACAGGGATGCTCATCTCGATTTTGGTGAAACTGCACAAAATGATCCAATGGCCAAAAGGTTGCAAATTTCATTTATTAGGAAGCTCGAATATTGCCAGCAAATTGAAGCCTGGTCAGGGCTCATGGTTCAAGGGCTAGGGATTGCATGGATCGTTTTTTCTTTAGCCGCCTCTGTTCCAAAACAAGTGTCAACTTTAGTAGTAGTACAACTTTGTACTAAAGTTTGCACAAAGTTGAGACACTTATTTTGGAACGGAGGGAGTACATATTTGCTATGATTTGTCAATCATTGAGATGCAATAGCATGCATGTTAGTCTCCTTCGTATTTGATGAAATGTTGCAACGGGAAACCTTGGACGCAAGATACATGTAACAGGAGCTGGAAGCTTCATAGCATTGTACAAATTTATCTCGCTGATAAATTACAGTATGTAGTACTATACTAGTACTTCCTCCGTTCCTAAATATAAGTCTTTGTAGAGATTTCACCATGAACCACATGCTGATGTATATAGATGCATTTTAAGTGTAGATTCATTCATTTTGTTCCGTATGTAGTTCACCTAGTGGAATCTCTACAAAGACTTATCTACTAGTAATAGCTAGCCCCCACTACTAGGAATTCTCTATCCTCTCCTTGAGCCACATCATCAAAATTGATGTAGCTTTTAGATGAAGTAAATCAGTCCATAATAGCCGTTTGATCTAGACGTTGAGAGGCTCCGCACTAAGCCACATGCAAGCATGCAGAAATACCGTGGCACATGCATGTGAGTGGGTTTTAAATCACATCAACATGCATGTAAGTGAGCTTTTAAGTCCCATTAACATGTCAAAAAGAAAAAAATATAATCCCATTATGCAGTAGGAGTTGGCTGATCTTTTTTCCTTACATGGGATGATCTAAATGATGATGGGAGTTATATTTAGTTTGGCTACCACATTTGTCATGCGGTTATAGAGTTTTTTTAGTTCTATGAAATCGATAATTTTGCGCAGAGAGATATACCGCTGTTCCGCGGCAACGCGTGGGGACTCGTCTAGTAATATTTAGGAACGGAGGGAGTACTATGTAAAGAGTTAGGTGTCACACGGTGATAGTGTGAGGTGGGCCATGTAATCATTGAGCCTGCGTGTTTTCACTGCTCTTGCACTCCTTCGCTGTAAGAATGGAGAAAATTGTAATCTAGTAGTAGTAGTACTTCCTTTCGCCGAAAGCGCGGGACATCCAGCAGTCCTACCACCTCAGTAATAAAGACCAATGAGCCGTCAAATCACATAAACCCAGCAGTAAGTTGGACGGACGAAGCAACCATCACTCTTGCGCCAGTGAGAGGTCGCGTTCGCTCTGCCCGGGCATGAATGCGGCACCGATTTTTTGGAGCGGTGCTGACCGTTTCGGGCGGGAAGCGCGCGTGAGCGATGGAGGGGCTTTGGGTGGGCCAGGCTGGTCAGGAGCGGGCATGGCAGCTGTCCGCATGTCCCTACCGGACACGCCCGGAAACGAGAGGATGCACCGACTCTCACGGCTAAAATCGTACACTACACACCATCTCTCTGTAGGAGTAGGTCGATCTGTCACACTCTCTAACACACACATGCTATTAGACACACACACGCACACGCACGCACCTTGGTCCCGTTGCACCTTCTAACATGACTTATTACACCTAGACGGAGGGAGTAGTAAGTATACGAGATACGGTGGCACACTGACTTAAGTCGAATACAAGTGCGCAAAATTTGTGTGCATGTTATAATAAGGATTCACTTAAAATAGTACGTGAGCGAACAGAGGGATCAATTGGACAGTGTTCCCGAGCAGTAGCGAGATGTGTGAGGTAATATACACCGCTGGCGCTTTTAATTTTTCTTATTAATTTGTTTGTTTCACCCTCTGACTGATGGGACCCAACGTACTACATGGAGAGAGGTAAGGTGACTAAGGCTGCATTATTGCTGCACCATTGTGGATAATCTTACCACCAAAGCCACATGACACGATTATGATTGAAATCCCAATGACTCCCACACACACACAAAAAAAACACGGCATGCTTGTCACATGAATGCATGAATGTATAAAAGGTTATTTTCCTCTCGTTGAACATAACGGGAGGGTTGTGTAGCTGGTTAGCCTGTTCGCTCACCAAACTTGAGGTCTCGGGTTCAATAACTACACTTGAGCATAATTTTTGCCAGGAGGATTCTTTGACTGGTCAAAATGTTTTCTAGGGTTTGCACGCTTCACACACTCTCTCCAGTATATATATACACGCTGGAGCCTCAACGCTTGTAATTGCTCTCTTCACGCTCTCTCGCCCTCTCCCGCTGGAGCCTCAGCGCTTGTAGTTGTTCTCTTCACACTCTCTCGCCCTCTCCAGATCTAAACAAGACATCGTTGGCCTCTCTCTCCCCTCACTGCTGCTCAAAGAGCCGGCAGGATCCGTCCGCCGGGAAGGGAAGGAGGCTTAACGCTGTTGCCGTCGGTGAGGAGCGAATCCACTACTGGCGCAGCTGTTCACTTTCCACCCAGCGGCGGCGCGGGAGGGCCTCCGACCCCTTCTTCTTCGCCGCCGTCCCGTCGCCCACCGAATCATGCCTCAAGAACCTTAAGGTATATTTTACGTACTCCACATGCATTGCTCTAGCTGCATGTATACCATGAATCTAGGACGTGGTTCAAAGAGGAAAGGAGTGGGGGAAAGTAGTGGGAAAAGTTGTATATAGCATGAATCTAGGACGTGGTTCAAAGAGGAAATGAAGGGGGAAAGTTGTATAGCATGAATCTAGGACGTGGTTCAAAGAGGAAAGGAATGGGGGAAAGTAGTGGGGAAAGTTGTATCGCATAAATCTGGGACGTGGTTCAAAGAGGAAAGGAAGGGCCAAAGTACTAGTTCAAAAAGGAATGGAAGGGACAAGGCTGTAGAGTTTGAGCAGGACTAGATTTGCTGCGCTCACATAGGGAAAGGTGTCTAAAGATAACAAAACTGGGACCAACACAAATATGCTCCTTGGTTGTTTGTTCTTTGTTGCAACAGACTGTGCATGACCTGTAACGCCCCGAGCCCGGCGCTCCAGAAGACTTCTAGCTATTCCGAGCTTTGCCGTGTAATTTATTTGTTGCATTGCATCATGCATCATGCCATCATGTCATTTAATTTTTGAAAGTCATCTAAAAAAATTGTTTGGATCCTCGGTCCATTTAAATTGAGGGAATTCACATGGCGATTTATCTTTATAACATATCCTCCCAATATTTAGGGAGCTACTATAGAATATTCCATTAGCTTGGAATTAACCCTAACACACTTGCAAAATTCCCATGCCCTTTCTACTTCAAGTTTGGTCCCCAAACTTTGCCAACAATTCTTATCTCATATTCTCAAGGCTCCTCCTAAATACCAAACATTTTTGGACCTTCCCTACCCTCACTTCCTATTCAAATCATTTGAATTTTAAATCAAATGAGTTGAATTCAAATCTTTCAATCCTGGCCTTTTCTATTTTCTCGGAACAAGCACATTTTTGTGAGTCTGGAAAAAACTATCTGCGTGTCCAACTTCTTCCCCTAACCCCTCTTTCTTTTCTTTCGTAATCTCTGTTTTTTTCTTTTCTTTTAGTAGTGAGAGAGAGCCCAGCCGCAACCTGCAGCCAGGCCGACCCATTTGCGTCATGACCATCCAGCCCACCTAAACCTATAACCCTAGCCCCGAGCCCCCCCATCTCTCCCTCTCGTTCCCGTGCCCGCCGCCACACCCGCATCACGACCGAGCCCCTCTCCCCATCGTCCTCCTCCTGCGCTGCGACACACAGAGAGGAGCAGAGCCCCGTGCACGGCCTCCGTAACCGCATCGGGGCGGCCAACTCCGGCGGCCCTCCGTCGCCTGCGCCCGTGCCCCTCCTCTGCCTCGCCTCCTCCTCCTGCGCGCCGTGCCCGATTCCCATGGACTCCGCTGCCGCGACCGTCACTTGTCTCCAGCACGCGCATGCCTCGCGCTGGGTGTCCTCTCTCCGGCGGCGCCCTCCATCTTCCTCCGTCTTCCTCGGCGCCCTATGCCTCATCTCTGCCTCCTCCCTCCGACAAGCGCCGCCGTAGCCAGATGCCCCGCGGTGTCGACTTGTTGCCAGGGCCCTGCATCCTCTGCTTCATCTAGGACGAGGCGCCCTGCTCGCCCGCACCTCGCCTCCATGCCGTCCCCGTCGCCCTCCTTGCCTTGCTTCGGCCCCTCTACTGGCAGGAACAGAACCCCGGCGACCTCCCGCGACCGGTGTCGATAAGTGTGACACCTGCACCCATCCCTGTTGCATCTCCGTCGACCTCCTCCTCGTGCTATGGAGCTCCTGCCTGAGCCATCCCCTCCGGCCAAATCTGCTTCCACCGCTGCTGCTTTGACCTCCCCTAGTTCAATTCGTTTCCAATGAACAGCAGCCCGATGGCTTCTCTGTTCCAAGTGCCTCCAGCAGGCCAGGTCTGTGCACCTCCTCCGCATGTGGCCATGCACGCCAAGCACCTCGACGAACACCTTTGTTACCGCCTCGCGAGACGTTCCCTGGATACGCCAAGACCTGGACCAACAAGTACCACGACGTCCGTCGATCGCCAAGTACCCCTACACGTGGATACGCCAAGTTCCTCTTCGACCCGTGTACCACTACCGTCGCCGAAGACCTGTGTAACAGAACCGTCAAGTCCGACTATGACGTGCACGACTACATTCGATGTGGATTTTGTCAAGTACCCCTTCGGATATGCCAAGGTCGACTATGCTCGGCGATGCGACAAGTACCTCTACCGACGACCCCGGACATCTACGAAAACATGTACAACTACCTTCGTGTGTACCACTACTTCCACGACGACCCGAGAACGACTACTTCCCTCGACGATTTTGAACCACCCCGAAATGCACGCTTCAAAGGTATAACCCCGCGACGAGTCGTCCGCCAAATGCATTGTGTTGTATGAGATGCTCGTGTTTGCACTGCGCCCGTATTGTCAATTTTCCATGCCACCGATATGTGGGACACCCGGTTACCGGGAGCACCCCACCATCCTTGCATGACATGCTCACTCCCACTTCTTTTGCACCGGTATCTCCATGAGCTACCGGAATCGATATGTTGCCATGGCATCATTTTCGAATTTGTTGCCGTGGCACCCTTTCTTTTCACCACGGTGACAAAGGCTTCATAACATGCTCTTGTCAACATTTTCATAAAAATTGCATATAACTTGCATATGTCATCCGCATCATGATAACAACAATTAAAATGTTTAAAATTGTGTTTGCATTAAATTGCTAAATGACATGAGGATTTTCCGGAATTGTTGTTTGTTATTTCCGGCCTCATTTAAATTGCCTAGCTAGGTAGTTTTATTATGCTTCACCTCTTGCCATGTTTAACAACATTTAATATTGTTGAGTAGCTTAAACGAGATGAACTAAATAATTGTTGTGAAGTTTCGTCAATATGCAACCTCGTTGCATATTGAGCTCCACTTAACTTGTAGTGTGGTTGTTGCACTTTGCCATGCCATGCCTCATTAAAATGGACATGCATCATACTTGATTGTGCAGCATGCCATGTTTACGCTGGTGTGTTTACCTTGTTGTTTGCTTCTTTTCTGTTGTGCTCCTTCTCGTTAGTTCCTACTTCGTTGCGATTGTGAGGATTCGTTCGTCTACGCTTGGCTCATCTACTTCTTGGACTCGTTCTTCTTCCTAGCGGGATTTCAGGCAAGATGACCGCTACCCTGGATCTCACTACTATCATTGCTATGCTAGTTGCTTCGTTCTATCGCTTTGCTGCGCTACCTATCACTTGTTCTTCAAGCCTTCCCAAATTGCCATGTTCAGCCTCTAACCTTTTCACCCTCCCTAGCAAACCATTGCTTGGCTATGTTAGCACTTTGCTCAGTCCTCTTATAGCGTTGCTAGTTGCAGGTGAAGTTGAAGATTGCTCCATGGTGGACATGTTTATGTTGGGATATCACAATATCACTTATTTTAATTAATTCATCTATATACTTGGTAATGGGTGGAAGACTCGGCCTTATGCCTGGTGTTTTGTTCCACTCTTGCCGCCCTAGTTTTCGTCATACCGGTGTTATGTTCCCGGATTTTGCATTCCTTACGCGGTTGGGTGATTTATGGGACCCCCTTGACAATTCGTTTTGAATAAAACTCCTCCAGCAAGGCCCAACTTTGGTTTTACCATTTGCCTCACCTAGCCCTTTTCCCCTTGGGTTTCCAGAGCCCAGGGGTCCTCTTTATTTTAGCCCCCCCGGGCCAGTGCTTCTCTAAGTGCTGGTCCGAACTAGAGCCCTTTGCAGTGCCCCCTCAGGGAAACTTGAGGTCTGGTTTTAGTTGTACAGACTGCTCATCCGGTGTTGCCCTGAGAACGAGATATGTGCAGCTCCTATCGGGATTGTCGGTGCATCGAGCGGCTTTGCTAGTCTTGTTTTACCATTGTCAAAATGTCTTGTAAACCGGGATTCCGAGTCTGATCGGGTCTTCTTGGGAGAAGGTATATCCTTCGTTGATCGAGAGAGCTTATCATGGGCTAAGTTGGGACACCCCTGCAGGGTATAAACTTTCGAAAGCGGTTATGGGCATATGGGAATTTGTTAATGTTCGGTTGTAGATAACTTGACACCAGATCCAAATTAAAACGCATGAACCGCGTGTGTAGCCGTGATGGTCTCTTCTCGGCGGAGTCCGGGAAGTGAACACGGTTTTGGGTTATGTTTGACGTAAGTAGGAGTTCAGGATCACTTCTTGATCATTGCTAGCTTCACGACCCTTCCGCTTGCTCTCTTCTCGCTCTTATTTGCGTATGTTAGCCACCATATATGCTTAGTCGCTGCTGCAACCTCACCACTTTACCCCTTCCTTTCCCATTAAGCTTTGCTAGTCTTGATACCCATGGTAATGGGATTGCTGAGTCCTCGTGGCTCACAGATTACTACAACAACAGTTGCAGGTATAGGTTATGCGATGATGTTGACGCGAGAGCGATGTTTGCTTGTTTTGGAGTTTTCTTCTGCTTCTTCTTTGATCAGGGGATAGGTTCCAGGTCGGCAGCCTGGGCTAGCAGGGTGGATATTGTTTGAGTTTCTATTTGTGTTTCATCCATAGTCGGATGATGCTCTTATGTATTATGATGTTGTATTCGTGTGGCATTGGATGCCTTTTGTATGTATCCCCATCTATTATGTAACGTTGATGTAATGATATCCACCTTGCAAAGCGTTTCAACATGCGGTTCTATCCTTGGTGGGACCTTCGAGTCTCTTTAGGATAGTATCGCATATTGGGCATGACAAGATGGTACTCAGAGCCTCGATTGACCATAGGAGCCCCCTTGATTGTTGGCCGTTGTTGAGTCTAGAAGAAAACTATTTTTGAGTCTTAGGATTATATATATTGGAGAGTAGGATTCTTTTTACTCCTCAGCCCCCTTCGTCGCTCTGGTAAGGTCTCCTGACGTAGATATTTTGACTTTCCTCTCCTCAAGTGTCACTAAATTTTTTTTAGGATCACGCGGGTATCTTGGGATCGTTTCGATAGTCTTATGACGAGAACATTGTTCTTGGTGCCTCCTGTCTTTTATGTGGCAGTGACCCGGGGAGTTGAGCTCCGAGGTGTTGTTTTCATAATTTTATCTTTGCAGTTCTGGAATACCTGAGTTTTGCCGACATCGAAAATCTCTTTTATGCAGTTGTTGGTGAGATACGCCACCCAGTACTGGGGCGGGAGTTCGGGAGTATTGCCATAACTCATATAACGGATGCTTTTCGAAGGTTGAGGTACACGATTTCCGAAGGTTTCTTGGTTATGAGTTGACGGATGGATACAGCTTGGATGTAGGGATTGTTAGTTTGGGTGAGATATATTGCTTTCCCTGTATCCCCAACACCAGATTGCATAACCAAAAAGTTTCGGGAGTTTATAGGTGGGAATTCAAGTAGCTCATAGGATATCTTTCCAACAGACACATGATACGATATGGGATCTATCATATGTTTGTTCCAGCTTATTCTGCAAGGCAAATCCTTTGTTTTGTTTTATTTGTGGTATTCGAGTTGCTTCAATGTCAAGTGTTGATTCCATACCTTTCAAGTGGTGTTCTCATATTTCTATGGGAGTACTAATCCTTTTGATCATCAAGATTGTCATGTCAATTCTTTCCAACCGGCGTGCTTCTCTTCAAGGGATTCGACCATTTCAACATTCACAAGATCATCTCTCAGTTTTCCCAACGTTGTTCATTTCATCCGGCCCCAAGTTGCCTTTGTTTTCCCGCCCTCCCACCCTTTTCTTCAAGGACTCATATATGTTAATCAAAGTATCCATTGATTCATGTGAAGTCTCTTCACTCTTTTCAATCAATGTTCTTATCCGCTGATTCTCGGGAAGATACTAACGGACCTTCAAGTTTATTATTCTTCGTCTCTTTTCTTCTCCGGTGGATTAATTTCAAGTTTCGGTGTTGATCATATCTCTTCCTTTTGTTTCACATATCTTCCCATGTGAATTTCATATCCAAGGCTCTCTTATTTATTCACCTCTCCCAGTTCATATCCGGAGTGTTGAAGATATCTCGGAAAATTCGTGTTTACCATTCAATCCATTTAATCCAACCGTTGCAATCCCCCTGCCAATCAATCATTCAATGGTGTATCTTTTAGTGGGCCCTAACCCACAAGGCTTTTCCCAGGATCTTACCTAACTCTTCTAATTATCAGGAGCAATTCTCAAATTCATTTTCAAGTTTGATGTAAGAATGAATTTTCGTCAGTCATATTCCATCTCCAAGATCGCTTTCAGAATATTTTCATCGTTGGTTCATCATTTCTATTCTTCTTTGTTCCGGAGTGTCTCAACAATTCATGGTGGTGTTCTTTGTCGTCATTCTCGGATTTTGATGACCGAAGAAGAGTTCCTCTTAAATCCTTACCCGTTCTTCCAGAGATTCATGGTTCAAGCTTGATGCCATCCTCTCATAATTGTTTTAGATTGTGAAAGTTCTTTTCACCCATCCGACACATTTCAAGGGTTGCTTTCTTTTCTCGATCATCCGAAGGCCATTATTCCAGAAGATCTCTCGATTCTGAATTGATGCCTGTTCGTTCGTCTCCATATTCTTCTGGTGCTTCATTCAAGTATTCTTCAATCAGTTTGTGATCTCTTTGTTCTCTTGTATCTAAATCCCCTCAAGTATATTCATTTGTTTTCCAATTCTTCCCGGTGAATTGTGCCTTTGCTACTTTCATTTTCAATTCTTACGGTGGTTCGTTCAAGATTTCACTTCCTTCGTTATCATATCAAATATTCGTTGTTTCAAATCCCACCGGTGGTTCCATCAATACCTTCTCAAGTTTGCGCTATATCTCTTTTAATCCTTTCTACGGGAATAAGTAGTGTGCCAAATCCATTGCTTGTCATCAATTGAATTTGATGAAGGATAAGCATACAATAAATCTTATTCTTATTTTCTCGAGGTGATTCAATTCTTTTATTTCTGGAGTTCCAAGTTTTCTTGGTTATATCATCGCAAAGCTCCATCTAAATCATTGTAAGGCTCCACCTTGTTCTTTCAACTTCTCTTCCTTTCTATCATCCTTTTATTACCGGAGTTCTTCATGGAGGCTCTACATGATGGTTCATCAAGAATTCCTTTCATTCTCATTTTGTTCTTCAAGATTTCTCTCGAAGTTATGACCCGCCAAGCTATACTCAAAAGTAAACATGGTGATCAACACATGTTTTGTTTTGAGGCGTTCAAGCATTCTTCATCTTGCATTCTGAAGTGCAATCTTTTCTACCTTATCTTTTGAGATGGTGTTATGTCATCCTTGGCAATTTCTCCTCGTGCTTCATGATTCACAAGTTGTCAGGAAGGAGTTAATTAAATCCATCATTTTCTCTTTGTTCAAGATATCTTTTCGACCAATCAATCTCTTTGTTGGAGTTATCTTGGGTTAGTTTTCACCTAAAGCCTTCCCTAAGGAATGTTGCTCATTGTGGTGAGTATCAATGATCCAAGATTTTCTCCTATCCTCTCGGCAAAAGGAGTTGTCATCTCCTTGTTGACCTCAATCCAATCTATTGTTTCTGTTAGTGGCAGAATTTCGCCTCAATTTTGAGAAGTTTTCCATAAGCCCATTACAAACTTGTGTTTTTCGTTGTTGATTTTCCAACAACTCCGTTCAATCCTTCTTTGCAAGGATGCTTCCCAAGTTCATTTGTGGCAGAAGATTTCATTTTCTTCTCCGTCCCTTTATCCCAACAATCTAACTTCTATTCTTTCATCCCAAAGGCATTGTGATGTTGCTCTCTTCACTCATCATCTCGATTTGAGGATCGTGCTCTTTTCGTGCTTATCCATTTAACCGGAGTGTTGTGTTCTAATTCAAGTTCTTTCAACTTGTCAAGTTTTGTCTCTATTTTTCAACCTGAGTGCTGTCTGAAATCCTTCTTACCCATTGTGCCATTCTTTCAATAGTTTCGGAGGTAGTGTGTTGTTGATTTCATCAAGTATCATCCCATCTTCTCAAGCTCATGTTCTATTCCTTCCATGTTCAACCGGAGTGGTGCCCGAATTCTTCCTCTCTCATCTTGTTTTAACTGGAGTGGTTTCGAACTCTATCTTGTCCATTAAACTCTTGATTCATGTCTTTGCAACCTTCAAGTTATCGTAATGTTCCTCATTCCTCTTTTCTAACGGATTGTTTGCAATCTCATTCATCTCCGTTGTACTCTTTCTTATAAATTGCTCAACCTCTCAAGGTTCATGGTTTCACTCGTTCGTTAAAGAAGCAACTTAGTTTTACCTCTTCTCTTCCTCTTTTGTTTCTGTCCGGTGCCATCCTAGATCTCGGGACGAGATCCTCTTGTAGTGGTGGAGTGTTGTAACGCCCCGAGCCCGGCGCTCCAGAAGACCTCCAGCTATACCGAGCTTTTCCGTGTGTTTTATTTATTTGTTGCATTGCATCATGTCATCATGCCATCATGTCATTTAATTTTTGCAAGTCATATAAAAAATTGTTTGGATCCTCGGTCCATTTAAATTGAGGGAATTCACATGGTGATTTCTCTTTATAACATATCCTCCCAATATTTAGGGAGCTACTATAAAATATTCCATTAGCTTGGAATTAACCGTAACACACTTGCAAAATTCCCATGCCCTTTCTACTTCAAGTTTGGTCCCCAAACTTTGCCAACAATTCTTATCTCATATTCTCGAGGCTCCTCCTAAATACCGAACATTTTTGGACCTTCCCTACCCTCACTTCCTATTCAAATCATTTAAATTTTAAATCAAATGAGTTGAATTCAAATCTTTCAATCCTGGCCTTTTCTATTTTCTCGGAACAAGCACATTTTTGTGAGTCTAGAAAAAACTATCTACGTGTCCAACTTCTTCCCCTAACCCCTCTTTCTTTTCTTTCTTAATCTCTGTTTTTTTCTTTTCTTTTAGTAGTGAGAGAGAGCCCAGCCGCAACCTGCAGCCAGGCCGACCCATTTGCGTCATGACCATCCAGCCCACCTAAACCTATAACCCTAGCCCCGAGCCCCCTCCCCATCTCTCCCTCTCGTTCCTGTGCCCGCCGCCACACCCGCATCACGCCCGATCCCTCTCCCCATCGTCCTCCTCCTGCGCTGCGACACACAGAGAGGAGCAGAGCCCCATGCCCGGCCTCCGTAACCCCATCGGGGCGGCCAACTCAGGCGGCCCTCCGTCGCCTGCTCCCGTGCCCCTCCTCTGCCTCGCCTCCTCCTCCCGCGCGCCATGCCCGATTCCCATGGATGCCGCTGCCGCGACCGTCGCTCGTCTCCAGCACGCGCGTGCCTCGCGCTGGGTGTCCTCTCTCCAGCGCCGCCCTCCATCTTCCTCCGTCTTCCTCGGCGCCCTATGCCTCATCTCTGCCTCCTCCCTCCGCCAAGTGCCGCTGCAGCCAGATGCTCCCCGGTGTCGACTTGTTGCCAGGGCCCGGCATCCTCTGCTTCATCCAGGACGAGGCGCCCTGCTCGCCCGCACCTCGCCTCCATGCCGTCCCCGTTGCCCTCCTTGCCTTGCTTCGGCCCCTCTACTGGCAGGAACAGAACCCCGGCGACCTCCCGCGACCTGTGTTGACAAGTGCGACGCCTGCACCCATCTCTGTTGCATCTCCGTCGGCCTCCTCCTCGTGCTATGGAGCTCCTTCCTGAGCCTCCCCCTCCGGCCAAATCTGCTTCCACCGCTGCTGCTTTGACCTCCCCTGGTTCAATTCATTTCCAATGAACAGCAGCCCGATGGCTTCTCTGTTCCAAGTGCCTCCAGCAGGCCAGGTCTGTGCACCTCCTCCGCATGTGGCCGTGCACGCCAAGCACCTCGACGAACACCTTTGTTACCGCCTCACGAGACGTTCCCTGGATACGCCAAGACCCGGACCAACAAGTACCACGACGTCCATCGATCGCCAAGTACCCCTACACGTGGATACGCCAAGTTCCTCTTCGACCCGTGTACCACTACCATTGCCGAAGACCTGTGTAATGGAACCGTCAGGTCCGACTACGACGTGCACGACTACATTCGATGTGGATTTCTTCAAGTACCCCTTTGGATATGCCAAGGTCGACTATGCTCGGCGATGCGACAAGTACCTCTACCAACGACCCCGGACATCTACGAAAACATGTACAACTACCTTCGTCTGTACCACTACTTCCACGATGACCCGTGAACGACTACTTCCCTCGACGATTTTGAACCACCCCGAAATGCACGCTTCGAAGGTATAACCCCGCGACGAGTCGTCCGCCGAATGCATTGTGTTGTATGAGATGCTCGTGTTTGCACTGCGCTCGTATTGTCACTTTTCCATGCCACCGATATGTGGGACGCCCGGTTACCAGGAGCACCCCACCATCCTTGCATGACATGCTCACACCCACTTCTTTTGCACCGGTATCTCCATGAGCTACCGGAATCGATATGTTGCCGTGGCATCATTTTCGAATTTGTTGCCGTGGCACCCTTTCTTTTCACCACGGTGACAAATGCTTCATAACATGCTCTTGTCAACATTTTCATAAAAATTGCATATAACTTGCATATGTCATCCGCATCATGATAACAACAATTAAAATCTTTAAAATTGTGTTTGCATTAAATTGCTAAATGACATGAGGATTTTCCAGAATTGTTGTTTGTTATTTCCGGCCTCATTTAAATTGCCTAGCTAGGTAGTTTTATTATGCTTCACCTCTTGCCATGTTTAACAACATTTAGTATTGTTGAGTAGCTTAAACGAGATGAACTAAATAATTGTTGTGAAGTTTCGTCAATATGCAACCTCGTTTAACTTGTAGTGTGGTTGTTGCACTTTGCCATGCCATGCCTCATTAAAATGGACATGCATCATACTTGATTGTGCAGCATGCCATGTTTACGCTGGTGTGTTTACCTTGTGGTTTGCTTCTTTCCAGTTGTGCTCCTTCTTGTTAGTTCCTGTTCCGTTGCGATCGTGAGTATTCGTTCATCTACGCTCGGCTCGTCTACTTCTTGGACTCGTTCTTCTTCCTAGCGGGATTTCAGGCAAGATGACCGCTACCCTGGATCTCACTACTATCATTGCTATGCTAGTTGCTTCGTTGTATCGCTATGCTGCGCTACCTATCACTTGTTCTTCAAGCCTTCCCAAATTGCCATGTTCAGCCTCTAACCTTTTCACCCTCCCTAGCAAACCATTGCTTGGCTATGTTACCGCTTTGCTCAGCCCTCTTATAGTATTGCTAGTTGCAGGTGAAGTTGAAGATTGCTCCATGGTGGACATGTTTATGTTGGGATATCGCAATATCTCTTATTTTAATTAATTCATCTATATACTTGGTAAAGGGTGGAAGACTCGGCCTTATGCCTGGTGTTTTGTTCCACTCTTGCCGCCCTAGTTTCCGTCATACCGGTGTTATGTTCCCGGATTTTGCGTTCCTTACGCGGTTGGGTGATTTATGTGACCCCCTTGACAGTTCGCTTTGAATAAAACTCCTCCAGCAAGGCCCAACCTTGGTTTTACCATTTGCCTCACCTAGCCCTTTTTCCCTTGGGTTTCCGGAGCCCAAGGGTCATCTTTATTTTAGCCCCCCCGGGCCAGTGCTTCTCTAAGTGCTGGTCCAAACTAGAGCCCTTTGCAGCGCCCCCTCAGGGAAACTTGAGGTCTGGTTTTAGTTGTACGGACTGCTCATCCGGTGTTGCCCTGAGAACGAGATATGTGCAGCTCCTATCGGGATTGTCGGTTCATCAGGCGGCTTTGCTGGTCTTGTTTTACCATTGTCGAAATGTCTTGTAAACCGGGATTCCGAGTCTGATCGGGTCTTCCTGGGAGAAGGTATATCCTTCGTTGATCGTGAGAGCTTATCATGGGCTAAGTTGGGACACCCCTGCAGGGTATAAACTTTCGAAAGCTGTGCCCACGGTTATGGGAAGATGGGAATTTGTTAATGTCCGATTGTAGATAACTTGACACCAGATCCGAATTAAAACGCATCAACCGTGTGTGTAGCCGTGATGGTCTCTTCTCGGCGGAGTCCGGGAAGTGAACACGGTTTTGGGTTATGTTTGACGTAAGTAGGAGTTCAAGATCACTTCTTGATCATTGCTAGCTTCACGACCGTTCCGCTTGCTCTCTTCTCGCTCTTTTTTGCGTACGTTAGCCACCATATATGCTTAGTCGCTGCTGCAACCTCACCACTTTACCCCTTCCTTTCCCATTAAGCTTTGCTAGTCTTGATACCCATGGTAATGGGATTGCTGAGTCCTCGTGGCTCACAGACTACTACAACAACAGTTGCAGGTACAGGTTATGCGATGATCTTGACACGAGAGTGATGTTTGCTTGTTTTGGAGTTCTTCTTCTGCTTCTTCTTTGAACAGGGGATAGGTTCCAGGTCGACAGCCTGGGCTAGCAGGGTGGATATTGTTTGAGTTTCTGTTTGTGTTTCATCCATAGTCGGATGATGCTCTTATGTATTATGATGTTGTATTCGTGTGGCATTGGATGCCTTTTGTATGTATCCCCATCTATTATGTAATGTTGATGTAATGATATCCACCCTGCAAAGTGTTTCAATATGCGGTTCTATCCTTGGTGGGACCTTCGAGTCTCTTTAGGATAGTATCGCATATTGGGCGTGACAAGTTGGTAATCAGAGCCTCGACCGACCATAGGAGCCCCCTTGATTGTTGGCCGTTGTTGAGTCTAGAAGAAAACTATTTTTGAGTCTTAGGATTATATATATCGGAGAGTAGGATTCTTTTTACTCCTCAGCCCCCTTCGTCGCTCTGGTAAGGTCTCCTGACGTAGATGTTTTGACTTTCCTCTCCTCAAATTTCACTAAAAAGTTTTTTAGAATCACGCGGGTATCTTGGGATCGTTTCGATAGTCTTATAATGAGAACATTGTTCTTGGTGCCTCCTGTCTTTTATGTGGCAGTGACCCGGGGAGTTGAGCTCCGAGGTGTTATCTTCATAATTTTATCGTTGCAGTTCTGGAATGCCTGAGTTTTGCCGACATCGAAAATCTCTTTTATGCAGTTGTTGGTGAGATACGCCACCCAGTACTGGGGCGGGAGTTCGGGAGTATTGCCATAACTCGTATAACGGATGCTTTTCGAAGGTTGAGGTACACGATTTCTGAAGGTTTCTTGGTTATGTGTTGACGGATGGATACAACTTGGTTGTAGGGATTGTTAGTTTTGGTGAGATATATTGCTTCCCCTGTATCCCCAACACCAGATTGCATAACCAGAAAGTTTCGGGAGTTTATAGGTGGGAATTCAAGTAGCTCATAGGATATCTTTCCAACAGACACATGATACGATATGGGATCTATCATATGTTTGTTCTGGCTTATTCTGCAAGCCAAATCCTTTGTTTTGTTTTATTTGTGGTATTCGAGTTGCTTCAATGTCAAGTGTTGATTCCATACCTTTCAAGTGGTGTTCTCATATTTCTATGGGAGTACTAATCCTTTTGATCATCGAGATTGTCATGTCAATTCTTTCCAACCGGCGTGCTTCTCTTCAAGGGATTAGATCATTTCAACATTCGCAAGATCATCTTTCAGTTTTCCCAACGTTGTCCGTTTCATCCGTCCCCAAGTTGCCTTTGTTTTCCCGCCCTCCCACCCTTTTCTTCAAGGACTCATATATGTTAATCAAAGTATCCATTGATTCATGTGAAGTCTCTTCACTCTTTTCAATCAATGTTCTTATCCGGTGATTCTCGGGAAGATAATAACGGACATTCAAGTTTATTATTCTTCGTCTCTTTTCTTCTCCGGTGGATTAATTTCAAGTTTCGGTGTTGATCATATCTCTTCCTTTCGTTTCACATATCTTCCCATGTGAATTTCATATCCAAGGCTCTCTTATTTATTCACCTCTCCCAGTTCATATCTGGAGTGTTGAAGATATCTCGGAAGATTCGTGTTTTCCATTCAAGCCATTTAATTCAACCGTTGCAATCCCCCTGCCAATCAATCGTTCAATGGTGTATCTTTTAGTGGGCCCTAACCCACAGGGCTTTTCCCATGATCTTACCTGACTCCTCTAATTATCAGGAGCGATTCTCAAATTCATTTTCAAGTTTGACGTAAGAATGAATTTTCATCAGTCATATTCCATCTCCAAGATCGCTTTCAGAATATTTTCATCGTTGGTTCATCATTTCTATTCTTCTTTGTTCCGGAGTGTCTCAACAATTCATGGTGGTGTTCTTTGTCGTCATTCTCGGATTTTGAAGACCGAAGAAGAGTTCCTCTTAAATCCTTACCCGTTCTTCCAGAGATTCATGGTTCAAGCTTGATGCCATCCTCTCATAATTGTTTTAGATTGTGAAAGTTCTTTTCACCCATCCGACACATTTCAAGGGTTGCTTTCTTTTCTCGATCATCCGAAGGCCATTATTCCAGAAGATCTCTCGATTCTGAATTGATGCCTGTTTGTTCGTCTCCATATTCTTCCGGTGCTTCATTCAAGTATTCTTCAATCAGTTCGTGATCTCCTTGTTCTCTTGTATCTAAATCCCCTCAAGTATATTCATTTGTTTTCCAATTCTTCCCGGTGAATTGTGCCTTTGCTACTTTCATTTTCAATTCTTACGGTGGTTCGTTCAAGATTTCACTTCCTTCGTTATCATATCAAATATTCGTTGTTTCAAATCCCATCGGTGGTTCCATCAATACCTTCTCAAGTTTGCGCTATATCTCTTTTAATCCTTTCTACGGGAATAAGTAGTGTGCCAAATCCATTGCTTGTCATCAATTGAATTTGATGAAGGATAAGCATACAATAAATCTTATTCTTATTTCCTCGAGGTGATTCAATTCTTTTATTTCTGGAGTTCCAAGTTTTCTTGGTTATATCATCGCAAAGCTCCATCTAAATCATTGCAAGGCTCCACCTTGTTCTTTCAACTTCTCTTCCTTTCTATCATCCTTTTATTACCGGAGTTCTTCATGGAGGCTCTACATGATGGTTCATCAAGGATTCCTTTCATTCTCATTTTGTTCTTCAAGATTTCTCTCGAAGTTATGACCCGCCAAGCTATACTCAAAAGTAAACATGGTGATCAACACATGTTTTGTTTTGAGGCGTTCAAGCATTATTCATCTTGCATTCCGAAGTGCAATCTTTTCTACCTTATCTTTTGAGATGGTGTTATGTCATCCTTGGCAATTTCTCCTCGTGCTTCATGATTCACAAGTTGTCAGGAAGGAGTTAATTAAATCCATCATTTTCTCTTTGTTCAAGATATCTTTTCGACCAATCAATCTCTTTGTTGGAGTTATCTTGGGTTAGTTTTCACCTAAAGCCTTCCCTAAGGAATGTTGCTCATTGTGGTGAGTATCAATGATCCAAGATTTTCTCCTATCCTCTCGGCGAAAGGAGTTGTCATCTCCTTGTTGACCTCAATCCAATCTATTGTTTCCGTTAGTGGCAGAATTTCGCCTCAATTTTGAGAAGTTTTCCATAAGCCCATTACAAACTTGTGTTTTTCGTTGTTGATTTTCCAACAACTCCGTTCAATCCTTCTTTGCAAGGATGCTTTCCAAGTTCATTTCCAGGGACTAAACATGGACTAGAGGTTATTAAATGACATGCTAAAAGACCATGTTACCCCTAGTAATGAACTAATAGAAACAAGGTGCGATCCGTGGCAGGGGCAACTGTTGGAAAAAGTCCCAAAAAGACTCCCTCAGGGTCTTCTTTCTTTAGTCCCAAATGCCCAGTTTTAGTTCCTAAAAGTCCCTCCTGTTTGGTTTAGATGGGACTGACATGGAGTTTTTTAGTCCCTACACCAAAATGTCCCTGTAAACAAACACCCTCTAGTAATGCCGCTGGAAAATTGATGCAATGCCATAGTTAAAAGCAAATTACATGTTTAACGAATTTTATTGTTAATATAATCTCTATGTTAATATTAATCAATGCCACCATTTGAGAAATGCTACTGTCTTGCTTTCTTTCCCATTTAGATAAGGTAGATGCTTCTTCTTGTTGGCTTCTGTGTCATCCACCGTTATTGACCACTTATTGTTTCCTTTGCACCTCTGTGTAAACAGGGTTATCTACTTCACCTCGTTGCCATTGTGACCTTTTGTTGCACTGCACAAAACACTTTTGTTTTAAGAGTGTTTTGTGCAGTTCAACCAAAATGTCACACCGATAACATTGCTTGATTGCTTGATCTTAGTGGAACTGCACAAGAGGAGATCTTACTTCCTATCCGTTAAGGCGAATTTGGTTCCGATCTTCTTCTTGTGAGTTGTTTGAATTCCGCATTATGAGAGGTCACTACTAGCCTTCTTTCACATGATTCTGCAGTGTGCTTTCATATGTTGCGCTACTTGTGCGATAATGTTGCTTGATTTTAGTGAACTGCACAAATGGAGACAAGACTTCCAATCTGTATGTGCACCGTAATATCCCATTGAGGTAAGATAAGGATATTTCACAACTGCTGGCCTGTATTTTGCCACTTTCATTAGAAAATTAAGTTTAGTACTATACTTGTGCTCCCTAATTGACATGCCAAATCTTACATTAAAGGCGAAGCTTGTCTGTTATAGAACCAAGTGATGAAGGGGAAGAACAAGCGGAAGAAAAACAAAAATCAACTCCCGGTGCTGTAATGAAGCACTGGAACTGTGATGACACATGTAATGATATAGTTTTGCATCTTAATTTATTGCTATGGCTGGAACGAGCAATTGTTTTGCCACTGATCTGATGCCATACGTAATTATCTCTACTTGTGCAAACAGGGATCTTCTTTGAAGATACCATATGTTTTAGTGGAACTGCACAAGAAGATGTTGGAAACATTAAACTAATCGAGGAGTATATAGTAAGCATGGCCACCCCCGTAGATAGCAACAGATGGTTCCAGAGAAGTGCTTCATCTGTATGCTCTACACAATCAACCTCCTGACAAAGGTTGGTACTCGCCCACTGATTTCATCCATATGATTGAGCTTTGTCATCTCTATTGGTGTTATGCTACTATTTAGATACTGTCATGAAAAAGTAGTATTGTCCTTGAGAAGTGCTTCATCTGTGCTGTTTTAAATATTTCCTTTCCTTTTTTTGAGCAAACAAGGATGCTAGCATTTAGTAGTCCTCTTGTCTTTGCACAACAGGATCATCTTCCTGAGAAGAAGAATATGGAGTACGTGAAGTGACTAGTTCCGATTATGCCAGGATGAAGAAGCCCTGTCTATCTTCTCATCAGAAGGAGCAGTTGAAGGATGGTTACATTACTCCCCACAAGACCAAACTAACTTTAGCTCAGAAGGACTGACAAATCTCCATTTTTTCTGTGATGCGCGAGTACAATGTTGTTCTAGGATTCTTTCTGGTGAGTTCCATTTTTCTAAAAGTGTGCTCTACATGGACCATGTATGTGCCTGTTGAAACTGTCAATTCATAGTACAGTTTGCTTTATACTAATCAGTTTTTTGTATTTGTGCAAACAGGGGTGCTCAGCTTGATTTCAATGGGAACTACACAAAATGTTCATGAATACATCGAATCATTCATTTCCACCACAAGAAAGGAGGTGCCCATAAGTTCAAGGCGTTGCAACATATAAGGGCGAAATCATACAATCTACGCGTGAATTTGGTTGATTTTGGTGGAACTGCACAAAAAGAACAACTGGTTTATTTAGCACGAGGTGCCATGTCAATGTCCGAACTGATGGCAAACCCTGCCCATTCCACAATCCTAGGCATTTGATATTTTGGAATGGGACAACCTTATCAAATTTTGCTCATTGATTTTAGCAAGATATGCGTTTGATATTTTTGAATGGGACGCCCTTTGCTGTCAGCAGCGTCGATCAATTTTTTTATTTATTCTTTAGTTGTGAAGTAAATATTGCCTCTGACATGTGAGTCACTGAGATGCATAATCATCGATTGTTTTGAATGTTCTCTATGAATTGCCAGGCCTGTGTGTTTGATTGCAATGTACAGAAATGCTAAAAAGCTGCTCAAACTCTTTGTACTCATTCTGTTCCTTTTTACTTCGCACATTGTGAAAGTGCATACTTTTTTGTATAAGATTGGTCAAAGTAGAGATACTTTGACTGCAGACAAAACTTGTATGCAGACTAGAAAGGATCGGAGGGAGTACATGTGACTGCTGCAAACGAGGTGATCACCCTGGGAATAATGCTAGTATGTATTGTTTTGCATGTTCATCCAATGCCAATGATACAGGAATTCGAACTAATCAAAATAAATTCATTCATACACGGTCAGATTTCATATAAACATGCCAGATTTCATTACATTTCATACATTCTTCAACTAAAAATGGGTGCGCTGGAGGTATAATTAATTAATCGAAGCTACCCACCTGTGTCCCGCTGAGCCGAACAGAAGCTTCGGTGACTTAACTGCAGTTGCAGTTGCATAACTGACATGTGGCCTATTGGGCCCATGTGTCAGTCAGCCAACTGCACCAGCAGTTAAGTAGAAGCAGCGTTCTTCTCCAGCGCAGCTCTCCGACTCCACGTCGCCGCCAAGAAGCTAACCGGCCATCAATGGTCAACCCGCCTAGCTTGGCTTCAACCGGAGGGTAGCAGCGGTGGCCTTACTTGGACCCGAGCGGCGGTGACCTACTGTGTTCTACTCTTCCTCGTTTTCTATGTGGCGCGGCCTCGTTGGCAGCAGGGCGGGGCCTCGGCGGAGCCGGCGATGTCCTCTATCTCGTTGCCGGTGGGCGGCACCTCAGCGGAGTGGTGGAAATCCTCCCCCACGTTACCGGTAGGGTGGGGCCTCGGCTGAGCCGGCGATGTCCTCTGCCTCGTTGTTGGCGGGGCGGGGGCTAGGCGGAGCCGGCGGTGTCCTCTGCCTTGTTGTTGGCGCCGCGGGGCCTTGGCGGAGCCGGCGGTGTCCTCTGCCTCGTTGTTGGTGCCGCGGGGCGCCAGCGGAGCGGGGACTCGTCGGAGTCGGCATTGTCCTCTGCCTCGTCCGCTTCATCGCCCTCTTTGCTAGCCTCTTTGTAGGTGGCCGCAGCCTCCACCACCGGCATGCGGTACCGCCAGCGCTCGAGGCGGCCCTTGCGGGCGGAGTGGTACGAGTTGAGCAGCACCTCCTGCTCCGCCCGCTCCGCGGTGATCTGCTCCTCCGCCTATAGGTTCTCCTGGAGGAGATGGTGGTTGTAGGCGGCGTCGGCCTGCGCCACCCGAAACTGCTCCTCACGCATCTGCCTCACCCTGTCCATATATTGGGCATGGGCCTCGTAGATGGTCATGGTGCAATGCAGCAGCGAGGATGGCGCGGAGGAGGCTGTTGGCACCGGATCATCGACTACCATGTTCTCCATTGGGACGTCGTCATCCTCCGGCTGCCTGCCGGCCAGTCGGTCGATAGCAATGGCTGCCATCTCCTTGTGGTCCGTCGTCCGCCCGTCCCGAAGAGCGCTAGAGCGTGAGGAAGCCATGGTGGGCAGTAGTGGTGTGGACAGGAGAAAGGGAACGGATGCAGATGATTGCGGCTATGGCCGGCGCAACAGTTTATATAGCAATGGTGGGCGGACGGAGGGAAGGACGTGTGGCGCCGGAGTAGCTGCCTTGGCAACCGTGTATAATTAATATGTGCGGCAGATGGACGGACGGACGACACTTGTGTCATTTGAAGGCGGAGCAATCGCCTGCACCGGGAAGCGGGGCTGCCGACGCTGACTGTTTCGGACGGAAAGCGCGCGTGGGCGAGGAGATGACTTTACTTGGAGAGGATGACAATGGGGACCCACCAGGTCCATAGCCTCACGTACGCAAGTGCCTCCTTATTATATATATATATACATATATATATATATATGTATATATATATATAAAACTACAATTTATTTTGCTTCCTCCTGGTTTCCTGACATCAGGTCCCACACCATTGTCAACCTATGTACTCCCTCCTTTCCGGTTTATAGGGCTTATCTCAAAATTTTAGTTTTTCCATTTTATAAGGCTCAATTTGGTTGTTTTCCATCACATGTCCAGATTCCAAGGTGCATTAAATCATTGCATGCAAGTATTAAGAGAAAATTGATCAATGCATGTACTTTATGCATGCATGCATTGCAATTAATGCATTGATAAACATAATTTTTTGAGGATAACAAGAGCATTAATTAGGTGCTTTTGCAAAACTACAAAAAGTATTCCACCACTCGCCATCTACCTTGATTGGTGAGATTTTTGAATTGAGCATTATAAACCAGAAAGTAGGGAGTAGTCAATAAACGAGAGAATTGCACAAGAAGCGGCCGACAGCTGGGACCAAGCAACCGAGCAGTATTTGTGTTTTTGAGGTGTGAGCACTGCAGAGTTTTTCGATGTTTACCCCAGATATTAGTTTTTCTCCTCTAAACAATAACGAAAACATCGCTGCAGGTATTAACTAGGCGGGTTGTGGCCCGTCTAGCCTAGGCCAGATATCCAGCCCAGATATTAATTTGTTTCAAGCTGAAAATGGCTAGCCCAGCTATACTTTTTTAAGGAATACCCAGGCAAGGTCAAGTTGTTATTCTCCGCCCCGCTGGGCTGTAAATCTTTCCTAGGAGGGATGCATTAGGCTTAACAAGAAAATGGGCTTTAAGAAATAATAAATAGGATGTAATTATAAAAACTGGGTAATAACTATAAAAAATGCACCAAACAGTGATTACTTTATTAAATATTTTTTTTGGATATTGAAAATTTTAATTTCATTAATTGTTGCAAGCGCAATGTCTCGTTGGATTTTTACGTAATATAAATCTATATTGATATTGTATTTAATCTGACTAGAAATTTCGGGATAAAAATATTCGGATCCCATCAAAATGTGGGAAATTTTATTGAATTCTGTTTTGAACGGTTGGTTGAAATGGGCTATACTTTTAACAAACTGTAAATGGGCTGTAGTAAATTCCATTAGAATTCGAAAATGGGCTACACATTCTTACAAATCTCAAATGGGCTGTAAGTTCTCTGCCACACACTTCTGGCCTTACTAAGTTGACGCGTCCCCTAAAAAAACAGAGTTGACGCGTATGCAAGGCTTTATCAACTTATAGTCAACACACGGTTCCTGCAGCAGTGGCCATTGGATGTCCATCCAACGGATGCCGTGCTTCTTCTTCAATCTCGGATATTCTAGCTTCACCCGCCCAAAAAATGATTCCTCCCCCTAACATCTAGGGTGGACCATTTCGGAAGCTGACCTGTGGGCCTAATAAGTTGACGTACCAAGGGCTTTGTCAACTTAGTCAATATAAACGATTCTAGCTGCAGTGACCGTACGATGTCCATCCAACGGCCGTCATGCTTCTTCAACCTCTGGTCTTCTTGCTCCAGCCGCCCAAAGCAGCGCCGGTCGTGCCGCCTGCTCCTGCCTCCCGTGGCCGGCTGTGCTGCCGCGGAGGCCTCATCGCCCCCTACTACTCCCACCGCTGGCCAGGACATCCCTCCACTCACCCACACCCCCTGTTATTCTGCGGCGATGCAGCGTAGCCGAACCAGTGAACCCTCATACTCCTCTCCGCGTGTGCATCCACTGTCACGTCTTCCCTGGCTCCGCGTCATCCCCTTCCAAGGCCTCGCCGTCGTCCACCGCCGTGGTGCTCTCGGCGCGGCGTGGTCAACATGGTCAAGGAACGACTTCCATCGGACGTGGACTGTATGTGGAGAGACTGGCCGCTGGGTCCATGGCAGCCGCAAGGAAGTGCCTCCTTATTATGCGCAAAATAATTATTCCTCCACCTGACAGCAGGGACCCACAGGACGGGCCACCGTATTTCACGAAAAAATTGATTCGCCCCCTGACTGCTGGGACCCACGAGCTACATCATCGCACGCAAGGAAGTGCGTCCGAAAAAAAACCGATTCGCCCCCCTGACTGCTGGGAACCACCAGCTATATCTTCGCACGCAAGGAAGTGCGTTCGAAAAAAACGATTCGCCCCCCGACTGCTGGGACCCACCAGCTACACCTTCGCACGCAAGGAAGTGCATAAAAAAAAATGATTCGCCCCCTGACTGCTGGGACCCAGCAGCTACACCTTCGCACGCAAGGAAGTGCGTCCGGGCAAAAAAAAACCCAAAACGATTTACCCCCCTGACTGCTGGGACCCACGAGCTACATCTTCGCAGGCAAGGAAGTGCCTGACAGTCGGGACCCACCTGGTCGAAGCGTACGTAGCGTGTCATCCTGGTTGTGAATGTGTACGTACATACTGGTCGATGTAGAGGTGCACACATGTCGTAGTAGAGGCACGCACGTGTCGTAGTAGAGGCGCACACGTAGCATGTACACGTACGTACAGCGGCCAGGGTGCAAGAAAGAAAATACGACCACGTATGTGTACATACATGCGGGGTCTCGAACGCCTACTCGGGCATACGTACGGCGAGGGCTCGTGTTCATGGGGAGGCAACGGAATGCATTGTTTTCATGGGGAGGCAACGGAATGCGTCGTGTTCATCGAGAGATAACAGAATGCGTGGGAGCCAACCGGCTGGGTCGGAACAAAATGCATGGTCGTGTTCATCGTGAGGGCTTGGATGGAATAGGCGATGGAAACGAGGCCTGGCGTACCGCAAAACGGAGGAAATGAACCTCCTACGGCCGAAACGGGGGTCCTGTTGATCGGGAGGGGTGTGGTGTACCGCAAAACGGAGGAAACAGACCTCCTACGGTCTAAACGAGGGTCCTGTTGATCGAGAGGGGTGTGGCGTACCGCAAAACAGAGGAAACGGACCTCCTACGGTCGAAACAGGGTCCTATTGATTGGGAGGGGTGTGGCATACCGCAAAACGGAGGAAACGGACCTC
>NC_041381.1:105449512-105456762 GCF_002162155.2 Triticum dicoccoides | reverse complement strand
GTACCACAAAACGGACAAAACGGACCTCCTACGGTCGAAACGGGGGTCCTGTTCATCAGGAGGGGTGTGGCGTACCGCAAACGGGACTCCACGAGATACTGTTCATCTCCACCGTCGACCTCCTCCAGCCTCCACGGGCTACCGTCGACCTCCTCCAGCCTCCAGGGCTCCTGTTCATCCAACCTCCACCATGCGCTACTCCACCGGCTATTGTTCAACCACCCCTCCACGGGCACCCCTCCACCGTCTACTGTTCATCCAGCCCTCCACACCAAGGGGTCCTATTGAACCACCCCTCCACGGGCACCCCTCCACCGTCTACTGTTCATCCAGCCCTCCACCACACCACGGGGGTCCTGTTCATCCAGAGGCAACGCCACCGCTCACTGTTCATCCACCCCCCGCAACGCTCACTGTTCATCCAATCGATCAGCTTCAGTTAGCAGCAGTAGCGAAGGAATCGCTCAATCGGGTTCAGTTAACAGCCATCAATCGATCGCTGGGGTTCGGTAACGCGTAGCCTGCAGTGCAATCGCTCGGGTTCAGTTAGAGCCCAACGCCTCGCTCAGGTTCAGTTAGAGCCAATGCCTCGCACACACACGCGCGTACATGTACAAGAGAAACGCGCATCGCTCAGCCCCCGACCTCCCACCATAACCGACAAATCCCCGAAATTTTCCTCCCCCTCGCTTCTACCATGGTTTTTTTCCATCATGAACGGCCCAAAGAATGTCATGCAGCTGCGTCTCCAGCCCGCCCAGGACGAAAAGCCCATTTTCTATCATGAGTTTTTGTCATAGAAGTAGGGGCCCACCACATCTATGATGATACCGGGTTTTGTCACAATTATCGTCATAGAAGTGTCATATGTATGACAGAAAGTTTTTTCGTTCGGACCAAAATGTCACGGATGTGCCTTTTTTTTGTAGTGCCTCTTTGCCGTCTGCTAGCGGACGGCAAAGCTCTTTGCTATCGGCTAGCAGACAAGAAAGATCCTGTATAGACCTTGTTTTTTTCTGTTTTTTTCTTAAATTCATTCAATCTCACAGAAATTCACATATATATATATATATATGTATACACATATGAAAATACTTTTGACAAGCATACCAACACATATACATACCAAATCATATCCCTGCCATATGGATATGATCATCCAGCACATATACATAGCAAATCAAAAGTCCATATGCAACATATATAGCTAGCCAACATATCCAACAACAAGCATACAATGGTTTCATCCATACATGCATATATAGGTAGCAAGTTTCACATTGTTCATCCTACAAAATCAAAACAAAAAGGAAGCATAAAGAGAAGAGTAGACATCATCGATGCAAGCTTCCTTATCTAAAGCAAATATGCAAATAGGGAAAGAAGAAAGTTAGAAGAATAAAGTAAGAAGAATGAGAAGAAGAAGAAGAAGAAGAAGAAGAAGAAGAAGAAGAAGAAGAAGAAGAAGAAGAAGAAGAAGACTAGCTAGAAGAAGAAGAAGAAAAAGAAAAGGAAGAAGAAGAAGAAGAAGAAGAAGAAGAAGAAGAAAAAGAAGAAGAAGAACAAGATTTTTTTCTTCTCTTTCTTTTTCTCCTCTCCTCTTCTTTATCTTCTTCTTCTTCTAACTAAGGTAAGTAAAAATGTCATTTTATTGCTAAGCTAGGTAAAAATGCTAAGTGTAGGTCATTTTAGAGCTAAGCTAGGTAAACAGGTCATTTTGGAGCTTAGTAAGGTTATTATGTCATTTTCGAGGAAAATAAGCTAAGTCTATATCATTTTGGAGGTAACAAAGATTATCATGCCATTTTTGACCTAAGTATGCTAAGTATGTCATAAATGAACTGAATGAGCTAAGTATAGCTCATTTTTTATCTAACTTAGGTAATTATGCCATTTAGGAGGAAAATAAGCTAAGTATCCATTTGTAAAGCAAAACATTAGAGAAAACTTACCCTCATCACAACAAATATGATGAAGATCACAACTAAGGTAACAATTGATCCAACGGCATAATGATACCAAGGCTCATTATCAATGGCATATTTTCTAATCTTCTTAAGCTTCAGGCGCATTGCATCCATCTTCAAGCGCATTGCATTCATCTTCATCTTGTGATCATCGATGACATCGGCAACATACAACTCCAGTGTCATCTTCTCTTTTTCAATTCTTTTTTTTCAAATACTCATTTTCTTTTTCAACTAAATTTAACTTCTCGACAAGAGGGTCGGTTTCAAATTCCGGTTCACATACCTCCTAGATTAAAATATCTCTATGTCAACTTGATGGCCATAATTGTCATAAATGCGAAATGCAACAAATAGTTATGAAAAAGAATTTACCACATCCGAATCATAAAGCAGGTGAGGGCCGACGGGGACGGAAATCAAGACCATGGCACTATGTATAATAAACAATCATACAAAGTAAGAAAATTACACATACCAACTATATAAATCATACAAAGTACAACATAAAAATTTGAATACCTAAGAATCACTATCGGTAATGATGTGCTCATCATCATCCTTAATAAACGCATCATCATCATCACCATCGTTTGCTAAAGGCGTCGTATGTATTGAACCCATTATCCCAAGCTTCTTGCAATTCGTCCTTAAGTGGCTACATGTACACATTCATATTCTTCCCCGGATAGTTGGACCCTGGAATTATCAACGCCAGGAAAATGTTCTTTCTTTGCATAATCTGCCTGGGGGGAGATTGAGTGGAATGACAAACACGGGCCAACATCTGTATGGGGCTGCCATCTGACCAAACACACTGAACCCATCTGTGCTGACGACGACTCGAGGATGCCTTGAATCTGCCGTTTTTTTGTTATGTAATGCATCGAAGCGCTTCCACGCTTCACCATCCGATGTGTGCACCATCACCACATTCCCATCTGCATCTAGTTTGGTTATTTTGCCCGTTTTGTGCCATGTCATCTGTATGGCCGTCTCTTCGACCATGAAAAGACGTTGAAGTCTTGGTACGATTGGCATATACTGAAGAACGTTAATGGGTATTTTGGTCTGCGTCTTCTCACCCATACCGTTGTCTACCACAACATACCTAGAAGAATTGCAAATGGCACAATAGTTCAAGTCCTCATACTGAAGCCTAAATAAGACACATCCTTTCTCACAGGCATGCATCTTCTCATAGGGCATCTTAAGAGCACGGAGGATTTTGTCTGATTGGTACAGGTTTGGAGGTAGCACATGGCCTTTGGGTAGAAATCATCCGAAAACTGTCATCATTGCGTCGTAGCATTCTATGCCCAAGTTGAATTGAGCCTTCAAAGCCATTATTTGTGAGATGGCATCCAGCTGACAAAGCTCAGTGTGCTCGTGGAGAGGACGTTTTGAGGACTCCAACATTTCAGTGAAGGCCTTTGCAGATTCCTCCATCTCCTCGTCCGAGTCCCGAGCATCGTCAAAGTCTTGCACCATCTCTGTGGTCCCGGTACCATGCTCGTCGGTGCAACGATGAACCACCTCGGCTCTGGCACGTTGGGCAGACTCACCATGTAATGTCCAGACCGTGTAACCAGGTGTCAAACCAAACTTCTGCAGGTGTTTACTCATTTGAAGCTCGTCCCTCTGATTATAGTTGTCGCACCGGACACAGGGACACCAGCTAAATTTCTAGCCATTTGCAAATGCGTCTCTAACAAACCCAGGCGTCAAACCAAACTTCTGCAGGTGTTTACTCATTTGAAGCTCATCCCTCTGATTATAGTTGTCGCACCGGACATAGGGACACCAGCTAAATTTCTGGCCATTTGCAAATGCGTCTCTAACAAACCCCTTAGTTTTTGTTAACCATTCCTCGGTCCAAACATACTGACTAGTGTAACTGGTGTACATCCACGCACAATCACTCATATTGACTTCCTACTGGACACACAAGAAATATATACATAATTAGGCAAACCATATTCATCAGTTAATGGAGTTTGTTAGTTTTATTACGTCCATGCAACCTACGCGCTAATAGGTAAGGATAGGTCCTAATCCCACCCGAGTATGTGTAGATCGGGTTCGTTTTCCCATGCTCTGCTCCAGATCCAATGCAAAATTTCGGCAGCACCTCCCCGCTATTCTCCTGATACACGTCTCGGCAATAAGCAGAGAGGATGTGTACTCGGAGAACAACAGGGAGGCACTAAGAAAATTCTGCATCGGATCTAGAGCTGAGCATATGGGAAAACGAACCCAATCTACACATACTCAGGCTCTCCATGGATAACGTTGGACAATTCGAAAGAATCACGATTATAAATATCCAAATGCATGCATATTTATAGATGTAACCCTTTCAAACGGGAGACACATAGTGGTTACGCATACTGATGATTGACACCTATAGCTAGCAAGTTTCATTAGCACGAAGACCGGAACAGAGCAAATGAAGGGCGGAGGAGGAGATGTCATTTGTGCTCACCAACGAATGCAGGGGCGGAGCTCGTCGAACACTAGACCCTCGCAACGACGAAATAACTGCATATTTAAATCGAAAGATGAGTAACATAGCAAGTATTCGACACCGATGACCACATGTACCTCGCATTGACGATACTTGCTATTTACGGTACCATCAACACCGAGGAACCCTCTAACCCGCTCGTCCCCGGGTAAACTAAATAGCAACTACCATCGGTGCAAGGTACATGAGGCGGTCGGTGTTGAACACTAGATCCACATCCCACAAGTGAAGTGCTACGTCTTGAGCTTGCGTTGGTTTTCCTCGAAGAGGAGAGGGTGATGTAGCAAAGTGTAGCGTAAGTATTTCCCTCAGTTTTGAGAACCAAGGCATCAATCTAGTAGGAGGCTCCTGAAAAGTCCCACGTACCTACACAAACAAACTAAGAACTCGCAACCAACGCAATAAAGGGGTTGTCAATCCCTTCACGGCCGCTCGCGAAAGTGAGATCTGATAGAGAGATAATAATATTTTTGGTATTTTGTGATATGTATGCAAAAAGTAAAGATGCAAATAAAATTAGATTGAAAGAAAATATGATAAGAGTTAGACTCGGGGGCCATAGGTTTCACTAGAGGCTTCTCTCGAGATAGCATAAATATTACGGTGGGTGAACAAATTACTGTCGAGCAATTGATAGAAAAGCGCATAGTTATGAGATTATCTAGGCACGATCATGTATATATGCATCACGTCCATAACAAGTAGATCGACTCCTGCCTGCATCTACTACTATTACTCCACACATCGACCGACTCCTGCCTGCATCTAGAGTATTAAGTTCATAAGAACAGAGTAATGCCTTAAGCAAGATGACATGATGTAGAGGGATAAACACATGCAATATGATATAAACCCCATCTTGTTATCCTCGATGGCAATAATACAATACGTGTCTTGCAACCCTTTCTGTCACTGGGTAAGATCACCGCAAGATTGAACCCAAAGCCAAACACTTCTCCCATGGCAAGAAAGATCAATCTAGTAGGCCAAACCAAACTGATAAATCAAAGAGACTTACAAAGATAACTCAATCATACATAAAAGAATTCAGAGAAGATTCCAATATTATTCATAAATAAACTTGATCATAAGCCCACAATTCATCGGATCTCGACAAACACATCGCAAAAATAGATTACATCGAATAGATCTCCACAAGAGAGGGGGAGACATTGTATTGAGATCCAAAAAGAGAGAAGCAGCCATCTAGCTCATAACTATGGACCCGTAGGTCTGTGGTAAACTACTCACAACTCATCGGAGAGGCTATGGTGTTGATGTAGAAGCCCTCCATGGTTGATTCCCCCTCCGACAAAGTGCCGGCGAAGGCTCCAAGATGGGATCTCGCGGATACAGAAGGTTATGGCGGTGGAAATTGTGTTTCATGGTGCTCCTGGATGTTTTCGGGGTCCGTGGACATAAATAGGAGGAAGAAGTACGTTGGTGGACGCACGAGGGGCCCACGAGACAGGGGGCGCGCCCTCCTATCTCGTGGGGCCCTCGGAGCTTTCTTGACTTGCACTCCAGGCTCTCCGGATCAGATTTGTTCCAAAAATAACGCCACCGAAGGTTTCATTCCGTTTGGACTCTGTTTGATATTCCTTTTCTTCGAAATATTGAAATAGGCAAAAAACAGCAATATGGGTTGGGCCTCTGGTTAGTAGGTTAGTCCCAACAATGATATAAATGTGTAGAATAAAACCCATAAACATCCAAAAGGGGTAATATAATATCATGGAACAATAAAAAATTATAGATACATTGGAGACGTATCATGAAGCCAGCAGCCTCTGTGATGAGGATTAAAGCCAACTTTGGTGGCCGATGACGGTCAAACACCTTGGTGAATTTGTCTGGCAGCCTCTATGATGAGGATTAAAGCCAACTTTTGAAATTTTCAAACAACCAAACCGACTTGAGTTAGTTTGGGTGTTTCAAGTTTCAACACTTAGCTTTCAATCGTCATCTCTGAGGCTGCCAGACAAATTTGCAATGGTGTTTGACCACCATCGACGCCGAGAACTGTTGCTGCTGGACGCAGGATGCCTGTGTCACTTGTGGGACGTGGATGTAGTATTCGACAACGACGGCCACATGTACCTCGCACTGACGATACTTACTATTTAGGGTACCATCGACACTGAGGAACCCCCTAATTAACCCTAAATAGCAAGTATCATCGGTGCGAGATACATGTGGCGCTCGGCGTTGAACACTAGATCCACATCCCACAAGTGAAGCCGGCGCCCGGCGTCTCGCAACAATAGTTCTGGTTGCCGATGATGGTTGAATACCATCGCAAATTTGTGTGGCAGCATCTGCGATGAGGATTAAAGCCAAGTTTTGAAATTTCAAACAACCAAACCGACTTGAGTCAGTTTGGGTGTTTCAAGTTTCAACACTTGCCTTTTAATCGTCATCGCAGAGGCTGCCAGACAAATTCGCTATGGTGTTCGACCGCCATCGACACCGAGAACAGTTGCTTTGGGACGCCGGACGTCGGCGTCACTTGTGGGACATGGATGTAGTGTTCGACACCGACGGCCACATGTATCTCGCATCGATGATACTTGCTATTTAGGGTCTTCTTCTTCTTCTTCTTCTTCTTCTTCTTCTTCTTCTTCTTCTTCTTCCTCCCTCCTTCTCCTCCTTCTACTCCTCCTCTTCTTCTAAACTAAAACTAAAACTAATCTAAAATAAACTTAACTAAAATAAACTAAAACTAAAACTAAAACTAAACTGAAAATAAAACTAAA
>NC_041381.1:105436922-105449160 GCF_002162155.2 Triticum dicoccoides | reverse complement strand
GGCACCGAGGCGGCCCGGCGCTGGCCTCTCCAGCGACGGGGCGCGACGACATTCCTTTTCGCGGGGGGGAGGGGGGGAGGGCTGGCCGGTGGCGGGGGCTATGTCCGGGGGGCGGGGCTGGCCGGCGGTGGCGGTTGCAGCGGGGAAGGAGAGACGCGGGCGCGCGGGAGGGAGACAGAGAAAGAGAGAGAGGGGAGACGGCTCGGCCCGTTAAGTGGGCCTTCTTTGTCGTCTGCTACCAGACGGCAAAGAGGGAGGCCATTTAGGGCTGGCCTACGTCTCCTCTTTGCCGTCCACTGGCGGACGGCAAAGAACCTGACCTACCCACGCCGTGCCTTGTGGGGCCCACCTGGCCCTTTGCCGTCTGCCTTCCAGCTCTTTGCCGTCAGCTGGCTGACGACAAAGAAACAACTTACGACAAATAGCCTTTTGCTATCTGCCCTTTCTTTGCCGTCCGCTTTGTGGAAGCGGACGGGAAAGAGCCTCTTTGCCGTCAGCTAGCGGACGGCAAATTGCCAGATTCCAGTAGTGTTTGTTCATATTCACATAGAAGTTATATTGTCATAGATCCTTCAACATGTGGTGCTTGCCCCTATCTTTGCTAGCCAAAAACTCCGCACTAAGTAGAGATACTACTTGTGCATCCAAAACCCTTAAACCCTATCTTGTTTGAGAGTCCACCATACCTACCTATGGATTGAGTAAGATCCTTCAAGTAAGTTGTCATCGGTGCAAAAAAAGGGCAATAAAAATTGCTTATAAAAGTATGAGATCACTTAGTGTAAGGGAAAATTGAGCATTGTACGAACTTGTGATGATGAAGAATAAAAGCGACATACTACATAATAATGGTTGCCATCACAATGGGAAATATAACGTGACATTCTCTTGCACTAAGGGGTTGAGCATACAAACAAAAAGCGCATGTCAACCTCTGCTTCCCTCTGCGAAGGGCCTATATTTTATTTTCATGTATTTACTTTCATGCAAGAGTAAGGTTTTTCTCGCTATTCCTTTTATTTTTCTCCTTTGGCAAGCATCATGTGGCGAGGAAAGATCTAGGCACATATATCCAATTGAATATGGGTAGCATGAGTTATTATTGTTGACATCACCCTTGAGGTGAATACGTTGGGAGGCAAAACTATAAGCCCCTATCTTTTTATGTGTCCGTTTGAAACGTTTTGCTCATGTGTACACGGTGAGTGTTAGCAATCATAGAAGACTAAATGATGGTTGAGTATGTGGACTTGCCTAAGGGCTCCGATATGTGACCCTTCCTGAAAAGATGATGAATTGTAGTTGCAAAATTGACTGAGAACATAGTTTGTTGGTTTCTAATAAAGTTTATGCTTTATATTTCGATGTTGTGATGAATTTTAACTTGTTCATGAGAAGTCTATGATAAAAGTTTTATGATAAAAGTTTGATGTTAAAGTTTATTTCTGTTGTAATAAGTTACATGATGCTGCTATGTCCGTTTTTTGTTTTTATCGACACCTCTCTCTCTAAGCATGTGGACATGTTTTTCGATTTCGGTTTTCGCTTGAGGACAAGCAAGGTCTAAGCTTGGGGGAGTTGGTACGTCCATTTTGCAATATGTTTTCCTACTATTATTGATGATGTTTTATTGTATAATAATGCTTTTTGGAGTAATTTTAATGTCTTTTCTCTCATAATATGCAAGGTATACACAAAGGGGGAGAATTCTGGCAACTGGAAATCTTGACCTGAAAAAGCTACGTCAAGGTACTTATTTTGCACAACTCCAAATGAGCTGAAACTCCACGAGAATTTTTTATGGAATATTTAAGAAATATTTGAGCAAATAAGTACCAAAGGGGGCCACCAGGTGGGCACAACCTACCTGGGCGCGCCTGGGCTGGTGGGTGATGCCCTCCTCGGCATTGGCCTAAAATAATTGAGGGGAGGACTTTCGGGACGAAGCGCCGCTGTCTCAAGGCAGAACTTGGGCAGGAGCACTTTTACCCTCCGGCGGAGCAATTTTGTCAGGGGAACTTCCCTCCCGGAGGGGGAAATCATCGTCATCATCATCACCAACAACTCTCCCATCTTGGGAGGGCTATCTTCATCAACATCTTCAACAGCACCAACTCCTCTCAAACCCTAGTTCATCTCTTGTGTTCAATCTTTGTACCGGAACTATAGATTGGTGCTTGTGGGTGACTAGTAGTGTTGATTACATCTTGTAGTTGATTACTATATGGTTTATTTGGTGGAAGATTATATGTTAAAATCCATTATGCTATTTAATACCCCTCTGATCTTGAGCATGGTTATCATTTGTGAGTAGTTACTTTCGTTCTTGAGGTCACGGGAGAAATCATATTGCAAGTAATCATGTGAACTTGATATGTGTTTGATATTTTGATGATATGTATGTTGCCATTCTCTTAGTGGTGTCATGTGAACGTCGACTATATGACACTTCACCATATTTGGGCCTAAGGGAATGCATTGTGGAGTAGTTATTAGATGATGGATTGCGAGAGTGACAGAAGCTTAAACCCCAGTTTTTGCGCTATCCCGTAAGGGACCGATTGGATCCAAAAGTTTAATGCTATGATTAGAATTTAATCTTAATACTTTTCTCATAGTTGCGGATGCTTGCGAGAGGGTTAATCATAAGTAGGATTTGGTTTGTTCAAGTAAGAACAACACCTAAGCACCAGTCCACCCACAGACCAAATTATCAAAGTAGCGAATACGAATTAAGCCAACATGATGAAAGTGACTAGATGAAATTCCCGTGTACCCTCAAGAACACTTTGCTTATCATAAGAGACCATTTTGGCCTGTCCTTTGCCTCAAAAGGATTGGGTTACCTTGCTGCACTTTTGTTACTTCTATCGTTACTTGCTCGTTACAAATTATCTTGCTATCAAACTACTCCGCCACTTACAATTTTAGCACCTGCAGACATTACCTTGTTGAACACAACTTGTCATTTCCTTCTGCTCCTCGTTGGGTTCGACACTCCTACTTATCGAAAAGGATACAGTTGACCCCATATACTTGTGGGTCATCAATGTATTCCGTAAATTGTCATATGTGCTTATGGAAAGAACTTGCATGACATCTTTTGTCCTAGCCTCCCGTGGCAGCGGGGTCCAACTGGAAACTAAGGGATATTGAAGCCTCCTTTTAATAGAGAACCAGAACAAAGCATTAACACATAGTGAATAAATGAACTCCTCAAACTACGGTCATCGCCAGAAAGTATTCCGACTTCTGTCACTCCGGGGTTTGGGGATCATAACACATAGTAGGTGACTATAACTTGCAAGATCAGATCTAGAACATAGATATAATGGTGTTAACATAAACAATTCATATATGAAATCATGGCACCCGGGCCCAAAGTGACAAACATTAAGCATGTCAAAGTCATAGAAACATCAATCTAATGGATACTAGGGATCAAGCCCTAACAACACTAACTCGATTACATGATGAATCTCATCCAACTCCTCACCGACCAGCGAGCCTACGAAGGAATTACTCACTCCCGGTGGGGAGCATCATGGAATTGGCGATGGAGAAGGGTTGGTGATGACGATGATCAAAGATCCCCATCTCCGGAGCCCTAAACGGACTGCAGATCTGGCCTCCTGATGAAGAACAGGAGGTGGCGGCAGCTCCATCTCGTGAAATGCGATAATTCTTTCTCCCTGATTTTTTCTCTGAAAATGTGATTTTATGGTATCAGGGTTGAAGTTTGCGGGACCACCAAGTGGGAACAACCCACCTGGGTGCACCCTGGTGGGTTGTGCCCACCCAGGTGCCCCCCTCGGTAGTTCTTGGCTCTAGAAATTATATTTTATTGTATAAAAATTCCTTACAAAATTTCGTTCCAATCCGAGAACATTTATTTCTGCACAAAAACAACACCATGGTAGTTCTGCTGAAAACAGCGTCAGTCCAGGTTAGTTCCATTCAAATCATGCAAATTAGAGTCCAAAACAAGAGGAAAAGAGTTAGGAAAAGTATATACGACAGAGACGTAACAACTCCCCCAAGCTTAAACCTTTGCTTGTACTCAAGCAATTCAGTTGATAAACTGAAAGTGAAAAAGAAAAACTTTTATGAACTCTTTTGCTCTTGTTTACATAAATAAGCTTAAGTAGCACCCATGTTTTCAGCAAATATTATGACTAACCATGTTGACAATAACTCTTAAAAATTATATTAACTCATATCAATGGCATAATCAACTAGCAAGCAATAATAAGATATCTCAAATTACAACATTTTGTCAAAACAACCACGATATAATATGACAATACTGGTATCTCGCTAGCCCTTTCTGAGACCAAAAACATAAATGCAGAGCACCTCCAAAGTTCAAGCAACGACTAAACATTGTAATTCATGGTAGAAAAGATCCAGTCATGATGCACCCAACATTAGCTACACACATTGCATGAGGATGACAATAGTGCTGTTAGATTCTGGTGCTTATTTGAGAAGGTGATGACACAACATAAAAGGAAATAGATATAGTCCCTTCGCAGAGGGAAGCACTATTTGTAGAGGTGCCAGAACTCAAGTTTTTAAAACAGAGGTAAATGAACTTTTGAGAAATGCACCCTTCTTGTTTACTTCGCGACCATTAGTTATCGGTATATTCCGTGCTAAACACATTAGTTCTGGTTCCCAAGCAATAAAAGTAAAATTTTACTACCCCTCCACCAATAATCACACTCCACGGCTGATCCAAAACAACGGGTACCGTCCATACCAACAACAGTCCTGGGCGAGTTTTGTTTAATTATTTGCAATTTGAATTCGGGACTGGGAATCCCTATTACCGACCCTCTCATGCAAGGACGTGTGAATCAACACTCGTCATGAGAATAACCCGCTTAGCATGGAAGATACTGACTACCTCCTGTCACTCTATGAACAATCCAGGCACACAAAAAGGGATATTTATTTAAAGTTTTTAGAGGTGGCACATGCCAATTTACTAGGACGGCAGGGTAATACCGCATATAGGTAGGTATGGTGGACTCATCTGGAATAACACGGGTTTCAGGGTTTTGATGCACAAGCCGTAATTCCACTTAGTACAGGCGAAGGCTAGCAATTAGGTTAAGAAGTGGCCAGCTAGAGAGTGAAAACGGTCATGAACATGCATTATGCATAAGTAACACTGGATACTAGCATGAGTAGGATATGAACACCATGAACATAAACATCTTAGAGGCTATGTTGGTTTTGATTCAACTACATGCATGAACATGCGCCAAGTCAAGCCACTCGAACATTCAGAGGAGGATACCATATCATCATACTACATCACAATCATCTTAACATGATGTTGACATCCAAGATAAATCATTATCCACTCCTAGCTACTTAAGCATGGCATGAGAATCTATAATCTCTAAGGGTCATTGCAAACATGTTTAATCATAATAGGCTGAATCATGGATACTAGGTTAAACATATTTACAAAAATAGAACAAGTTGAGTTCATACCCATTTCTCTCTGCCATGACCAGTTCATCAAATATCGTCATTATTGCCTTTCACTTGCACGACCGAATGATATGAAAATGATAATAGTGCAAGAGTGTTGTGGACTAAGCTGGAATCTGCAAACACTTTATTCTAGAGGAGAAGACAAAGCAATTTGAGATCTTCGTTAGATCAACAATAATGCATATGAGAGCCATCAATATTTTCATCGTGGTCTTCTCCTCGGTATGACTCGGTTTAAAATGAAAAAAAATCAGAGAAACACATTGAAATATTTTTGGAGTTTTTTGTTTTTCTAGAAGAAAGCAAACTAAGGAAAGGAGAAAAACAAAAACGAGAAAAACTATTTACACGGGAAAGCTCCCAACAAGTAAAAGAAGAACAAGGAAATATTTTTGGGTTTTATTTTAATACTGCAACTAATTAAGCTAGAAAGAAAAACTGAAAAGAAGCAAGAGATATTTTTGGATTTTCTCAAAGTTTTTCAAACACACAAGAAGAAAGCGAGAAAAATAAATCTAACATGGATAATACAATGAAAAAGTGTGGACACCGACAACTGGAATGAAATGTCTAAACATGATTGTAATGTCAGTGGGAATAAGTACTCCCCCAAGCTTAGGCTTTTGGCCTAGCTTGGTGATCACCACCCAGAGTAGCCATCTGGTCCCATCTCGTAGTGCTGTGGAGCGGGCACCTGAGCGTCCCACTGTTGAGGATCCTCGCCTGCTGCCGCCTGGTTGTTCTGGTAGGCAACAATGTCCTCAGGCATGATCCTGTATCCACCCCTGGCAATAGAGTCAAACAAAGCAGGTGCAGGCAATGGAATAATATCACGGGTGTTCTCACTAAAAACCAGGTTATAGGGAATATTAATAATAGTGTTCTCGCCATCAATAAATTGATGATGTGCCATAGCCTAGCGATCTAAGTAAACCTTGGGCAAGGGATAGTCATGGTGGCGCATATGAACATTAAAGTAACTCGCTAAGCGAGTAGCATAAATAGCACCATGTATTTTACCCTTGGATCTATTAATGTGGAGGCGACGTGCCACAATAGCTACCAAGCTATAAGTGTTGTCGCTGTAAAGTGCACGGCGTAAGGTAGTGAATTCTGGGGCACTGAGTGAACCTACCTTCTCTCTAGCAAGTAAACACTTTGCAATAAATAGAGCAAAATAATGCACTGCAGGAAAGTGTAAGCTAGTGGCGGTGACACCTGACACTCCTCTCTCACCCCCTACTGTCAGAGTGCGGTAAAAACCATCAAACTCTATGGGCCTAGGCTCTCTTAATTCCCCGTCAGAAGGGATCAAGCATATGTCACAAAATTTAGTAAGTGGTATCTGACGGGTTTCAACATATAAATTAAACTGCACCTCAGGAGGATTATTCCTACTGATGAAATGAAAACTTTGCAAAAAGGAATTTGTGAGGAGATGATATTGTTCACACTCAGCTGCGATGAAGTCGGTGAGGCCGACATTAGCAACATATTGTGCAAACTCTTGACGAATTCCGGTTCCATCCATGAATGGAGTGTGCGACCATTCAGACAGTCGTACCTCTGCCATCCTCCGGGTGCAGAGGTCATTATCTGATGACTCCTCAATAACTCCCTTAGAGTTCTTCTTGGAAGCAAACTTCCTAAAGATACTCATCTTTTTCCTAAGAACAAAATTCTGAAATTTTAGTCCAATTTTTCTTCTAAACAGAACTTCACAAGATTGATAATAACTACTCATAGGGATGCAGAGAGGCCATATCAAGCATTCAAACTACTTAGAAATCTAAGAATTCAACATACAAGCTCATCCATAGTAGCACTAAGAGTAGCTAATTATTCAAAATATAAACCACTAAAGCAAAAACTAACTGGACCAATGGAGGAGTCACATACCAAGCAACAATCCCCCGAAATAGTTCAGAAACGGAGCTTCGAGCAAAGAGATTGAAACCCGCGGGTTTGAGAGCAAGAGCACGAGAAAGAGAGAGAGATAGAGAGAGAGAGAGAGCAATGGTGATTTTTTTATGGAGGTAGGTGGTGACATGGGCTAAAGAGATAAGTGAGGGGGCCAACATGGGGACCACAACCCACCAGGGCGCGCTTGGGGGTGCTGGTGCACCCAGGTGGGTTGTGCCCACCTGATGGACCCCCCTCTGATGTTATTTGCATCAAAAATTCATAAATATTCAAACAAAAATCATATTGAAACTTCAGAGCATTCTAAGGACTTCTATTTTTTGGGTCATTTTCCTTTTTTTATTGCATGGGAAATTCAAAAATCAGGCAACACATGTCATTTTATTTTATTTAACTAAGAAAAACAGAAAAACAATAGGTAAGGACAAAAGGTAGTACTCACTAAATTCATCAACTTCATACCTCTCAAAAATGATTGATCAATAAGCTAGGTTGATCAAGTCTTATTGAAAACCACTTCCGATTAGCATGAAACCAAAGAACTTTCGTAAAACACTAAGTTACCTCAACGGGGATATGAATGTCCCCAAGAAGGATTTCATATTTCTTTTTGGCAGTAGGTAAAGGTAGTTGAAAACTTCCAATAGATATTGTCAGAGATTTTTCCATAACATTAATACCATTCACTTGGAATTGTTTCTTTGGGAAGTGCACCATATGCTCATTACCATTAATATGAAAAGTGATCTTGCTTTTATTATAATCAATAACAGCCCCTGCAGTATTCAAAAAGGGTCTACCAAGGATAATCGAGATGTTGTCATCCTCGGGCATCTCACGTATAACAAAGTCAGTTAAGATAGTAACATTTGCAATAACAACGGGCACATGCTCACAAATACCAATAGGTATGGTAGTTGATTTGTCAACCAGTTGCAAAGACATTTTGGTAGGTGTGAGTTTATTCAAATCAAGTCTTTTATATAAAGAGAAAGGCATAACACTAACACCAGCTCCTAAATCACATAAAGTAGTTTTCACATAGTTTCTTTTGATGGAGCAAGGTATATTTGGTATTCCCAGATCTCCAAGTTTTTTAGGTACTCCATCCTTAAAAGAATAATTAGCAAGCATGGTGGAGATTTCAACTTCCGGTATTTTTCTCTTATTGGTGATGACGTCTTTCATGTATTTTGCATAAGGAGGCATTTTCAAGATATCAGTCAAGCGGGTACACAAAAAGACTGGCCTGAGCATTTCAGCAAACCGTTCAAATTCTTCATCATCTTTCTTATTAGTTGATTTAGGTGGAAAGGGCATAGGTTTTTGAACCCATGGTTCTCTTTCCTTACCGTGTTTTCTAGCAACAAAGTCCCTTTTATCATCTCTTTTATTCTTGGGTTGTGGGTTATCAAGATCAACAACAGGTTCAATTTCAACATCATTGTCTGGTTCTTTATTATTTGTTGGAGTGTCTTCATGAACCTCATCATTATCTTTTTCATTATCAGAATGTGAGTGTTCATTACCAGATTGAGTTTCAACATCAGAGCTAGAGACTTCATTATCATTATCAGGAGGTTTTTCTACTTCAGGTTCACTAGAGGCATGCAAAGCCCTATCATTTTTCTTCTTCTTTTTCTTTTTAGAACGACTAGGTGCATCAGTGTTAACTCTTTGAGAGTCTTGTTCAATTCTTTTAGGGCGTCCCTCAGGATAAAGTGGTTCCTGAGTCATTCTACCTCCTCTAGTCATTACTCTAACAACATGATCATTGATATTATTGTTCATTTCATCAAGCAATTCTCTTTGAGATTTAGCAACTTGTTCTGATTGAGTTTGAACCATAGAGGCATATTTTCCTACACCTCTAACATCATTGGTAATTCTAAATAACAAGTCACTCAAGAGAGCAATCATATCAGAATTGTATTTCAATTGTTTCATAACATTTGCATTGAAGTGGTCTTGCTTTCTATTGTAGTTATCGAACTCATAAAGGCGTTGACTAGGATGCATATTGTAAGGATTGTCATTGTCATTGAATTTAATTAAAGAATTTACCTCTACCACCTTAGGTGGTGGTGGTGTATCAAGCCCATGTATTTCTTCAATAGGAGGTAAATTTTTTACATCCTCGGCTTTAATACCTTTTTCCTTCATAGATTTCTTTTCCTCTTGCATATCTTTAGGACTGAGATATAGTATACCCCTCTTCTTCGGAGTAGGTTTAAGCGGTGGTTCGGGAAGAGTCCAATCATCATAATTTTTTAATATGTTATTCAATAATTCTTCAGCTTGTTCAATAGTTTGTTCCCTGAAAACACAACCATCACAACTATTCAGGAAATCCCTAGAAGCATCGGTTAGTCCATTATAGAAGATATCAAGTATTTCATTTTTCTTAAGAGGATGATCAGGCAAAGCATTAAGCAATTGGAGAAGCCTCCCCCAAGCTTGTGGGAGACTCTCTTCTTCAATTTGCACAAAGTTAAATATTTCCTGTAAGGCAGCTTGTTTCTTATGAGCAAGAAAATATTTCTTAGAGAAATAATAAATCATATCATGGGGACTATGCACACAACCAGGAGCAAGAGTATTATACCATGTCTTAGCATCACCCTTTAGAACAGAAATAATTTGAGAATATAATAGTAAGGAATTTTCTCATCATGAGCAAAAAGAGTGGCTATGTCGTTCAACTTAGTAAGATGTGTCACAACAGTTTCAGTTTCATAACCATGGAAAGGATCAGATTCAACCAAAGTAATTAACTCTGGGTTGATAGAGAATTCATAATCTCTATCATCAACAAAGATAGGTGAAGTAGCAAACTTAGAATCACATTTCATTCTAGCATTCGAACATTTCTCTTTCAGTTTGCACAATTATTTCTTAAGATCATCCCTATCATTGCAAGGAAGAAAGTTTCTAGTTGTCTCCTCATCCATAACATAACCCTCAGGCACTTTAGGCAATTCATATCTAGGAGAGCTAGGTCTAATAGGTGTTTCAAGATTTCTGCTTCAATCTCTTCATCGGTTTCAACATTCTCAAAAGCTTTAGTCCTAGCAAGTTGTTCATCAAGAAATTCCCCTAGTGTCACGTTATCATCAAGCAAGGTACTAGCATCATCATGAGTATCATTCATGGTGAAAGTAGCATCATCAATAACTTGCGACATATTAGGATTAATAGCATGTGGTGGTGTTGCAAGTCTACTTATAACAGAAGGTGAATCAAGTGCAGAGCTAGATGGCAGTTCCTTACCTCCCCTCGTCTTGGAGGGAAAAATCTTAGTCTTAGCATCCTTCAGATTCTTCATAGTGATAAATTGATAATAATACCAAGTGACTCAACAAATATAGCTATGCTCCCCGGCAACAACGCCAAAAAAGGTCTTGATAACCCACAAGTATAGGGGATCGCAACCGTTTTCGAGGGTAGAGTATTCAATCCAAATTTATAGATTCGACACAAGGGGATCCAAAGAATATTTGCAAGTATTAGCAGATGAGTTGTCAAATCAACCACACCTGGAGATTTATTATCTGCAACAAAGTGATCAGTAGCAAAGTAGCATGATAGTTTTGATAGTAGTAGCAACAACAATGGTAATGGTAACAGTGATAGCAATAATTTCGTAGCAAGTGCAATAGTGACAGTAGCAGTAGTAACTTAGTAGAAACAATATAAGAGAAATTCGTAGGAATTGGATTGGTGAATTCGTTGGATGATATTCATCATATAACAGTCATAACCTAGGGTGATACGGCAGTAGCTCCAGTTCATAAATATAATGTAGGCATGTATTCCGTAAATTGTCATACGTGCTTATGGAAAGAACTTGCATGTAATCTTTTGTCCTACCCTCCCATGGAAGCGGGGTCCAGTTGGAAACTAAGGGATATTAAGGCATCCTTTTAAGAGAGAACCGGAATAAAGCACTAACACATAGTGAATACATGAACTCCTCAAACTACGGTCATCACCGGAAAGTAGCCTGACTTCTGTCACTCCGGGGTTTGCGGATCATAACACATAGTAGGTGACAATAACTTGCAAGGTCGGATCTAGAACATCTATACCTATACTAATTACAAACTCCTAAGAAATTAACATGTTAATTAGAAATTAGGAGCCGTTTATCTGGTGGGACCGAAATATTACGGTGTAGATCTTCCGATGACTCTCTAAACATTACCGCGTCATTAAACACAAAATCCTAGAAACTGTGAGAGTCCTTTAGATGAATTAGAAATTGCAAAAAAAAGATTTGTAGATCGGAGCATATCTCCCTACCTCTCACGGCTCTCTCTTTCCCAATATCTAATGTTTCTACCCTAAACACAACTTATCTCATAATTCTACAAAATCTCCTGATCTCGCAAGTCCTTCCGGCAGCTAGCCCCCCACCCCTCGTTCTCTATTCTCTTCTCTCGATGGGGAGGAGAGGTGCCTATAGTCTGCTCCTTGAACCCAGCACACGTATGTGGAAAGCTAGATGGTAAGCACACATGCAAGCAGCTCAATTGATTTTCTGCCTAGCTCATGCACGTATCACTAGTAGAAAAACCCTCATTCGTCCTAGTTCGTGAGGGCTATTGGTCCCGGTTCCCGAACCGGGACTAAAGGGTCGTCACTAAAGCCCTGACCCTTTAGTCCCGGTTCGCCCAGGAACCGGGACAGACGGGGACTCCATGTGGCCGCTGCCGCTTGCCCAGGAAGGGGTCTTTTTTCCCGGTTGGTGCCACCAACCGGGACCAAAAGGCTTCCACGCGTCAGCATTTCAGAGGCTGGACTTTTT
>NC_041381.1:105409134-105436710 GCF_002162155.2 Triticum dicoccoides | reverse complement strand
GGTTAATTTATGGGGTTTCGTATATTGTATTAGCTAGCTAATAGAGAGAATCGTCCTCTCTTATCTCCGTGCTTGGTCGACGCTACGTATAGAAAGGACTCGACACGCTAGCTAGCTAGTAAGCAAATGAAGGAAACTATTAAGTATACAGAAGATCGTCATGAACATATACATAAGTGATCGACCTCCCCTTCTCCGAGAGATTGGTCGCACAACAAGTTTTCGTATATCTTACCGATGCTACTGGCTACATATATATATAGAATGTGTAAGATCTCTTACAATACCCTAACATATGAACTCAACTTCCACATGCATGGTGGTATTCTCCAGCTTTATTGATGACATGGTCAAGAAATAATCGAGCCAATTCCTCTTGAATTGCTCGCATGCGATCTTCTGGTAGGAGTTCATTCCGCATCTCCCACATATAATTTGAATAAGGGGGTCAATACATATATATGAATGAAACTCAACAGAAATGATGGTAATAAAATAAACTTGTGAATATTTTTGCTTACGCACTTCATATTGTCTTTTAGAGTAGCCCCGCCTATTCTTGGTCGTCGCGTTGTAGATGAACTCGGAGACGTAGTATCCACAGTAATTATTCCCAGCTTCCTGCCACAAGCACTTTACGAGATATAGAGGTCAATCAAACTGATAATGAAGCATTATAAATGACATTGATAAAAGTAGTTAGAATCAATGGGAGATGTGCGGAACTAGCTAGATAGTAGTAATTACTTTCGGGTATTTCCGACGTAGATCCCGCGGCAATGAAGTAACTTGTGCGGTGAATACTTTCCAAACCCTGCGATACAAAGAAAACAATTACTTGATATCGTGAAATGAACAAGGTTTCCAATATGGTGCGATAATGATCGATTCAACTTACTTCTCGAGCATCTTAGACATGTACACATAGTCCTCGAGATTTTTTTGTCTCGAGTCTAAGACGTTTACTAGTCCCTGCTCAAGCTTAATCTCTAGGAGAATATAGTGGAACCTGCGCACGCATGCATAACTCATCAATTACATTAATTACTATAACCTCAAGTAATAATTAAGGGAAACCGAATATGCACAAGACATTAACACTCACTTAAAGTTGTAAGGAAAGAGTATTGTATTTTTGTTTTGATTTATTACCAAAGATCGTAGCAAGTTGTTCTCGGTTTCTTTGGCATTATATTTAACTGTAAATTCATCTATGAGATTTGTCTTAATGAACCCAATATCATACATTTCATTTTTTCTCCATTTGACAATCTCCAATCTGCATAATATAGTGAGGACAATTATATATACATGCAATGAAAGAGCTGAGCTATATATAGAGACTTAATGACAGAAGTAGTACTTACAGACAGTAGCAAGTGACCGTTAATTTATCGAGGGCCTTTAGATTGAAAAAATGGAAGAACTCCTCAAACGGAACAGACAACTCCCCAATTCCAACGAGGTCGTGCACATCCTATTTAACTTTCAATGTCAAAGTATCAATTTTATTCCCAGTTGATAGCGCCTTTCTGCAGGTTTCCATGTACAATCATGGAACCTTCGCATCATTTATGTTAGGGTAGTTCCATCTTTGGCGAGAAGCTTACTGTACTCGTATTTGAATTCGTCCGGCTCCATTATATCAAAATGTGCATCGTCGTAATCTCCAGGATTGGTACCAGGCAAGACCCCCCGGATGATTAGCGACGATATCGCTAGACACCTTGAGGGGGGGGGGGGGGGACGATTGGTTTGCTTGTTCGCCTAGCTGGGGATTTTTTCCAGTTCTTCGTTCTTGTAACCTTTTGTCACTGCAAGTACTTCTCGACCGCTTCGCTTCCTTATATGTCTTTTCAGTAATGCGCTCATAGTTGGTTTGCGGTGGAGATGGTTGTGGTCGTTGCAGGGTATCCAAAGTGCGCTTCGCTTTTGCCGGATCTATCTTCTCCTCCGGAGGTGGATGTCTCTTAGATCTTTGCATTGTGAAGTAGTCCCTCACTTGGGCTTGACAGATCTCCTCATTTTCCTTCTTGGTCCTCTCGTATGGTAACTTCTCTGGAGTCTTGAGAGATGGATTGAATCTGTATTGTCTCCCGCTTGTACTGCTAGACGCCGGAGCAGGCCGAGCGGCTGCGGCTTTCTTCTTTTGTTGCTTATGAGGCGGAGGAGAAGGACTGTGATGCGCCGGAGCAGCCAGAGCAGCGGCGGGTCTCTTCCTCCCTTCCTGACAAGGCGGAGAAGGAGGAGGCTGGCTGGTCGGGCGCGCCGGCGCAGACAGAGAAGGAGGCGGAGTGCCGCCACGCGCCGGAGAAGGAGGCAGAGTGCCCTGATCACTCGCCGGAGGAGTAGGCAGAGGAGGAGGCAGAGTGCCGCCACGCACCGGAGAAGGAGGCGGAATGCCCTGATCACTCGCCGGAGGAGCAGGCGGAGGAGGAGGCGGAGTGCCCTGACTCGCCGGAGGAGGAGGAGGAGGAGGAGGAGGCGTCCAGTTCGGAAGGTTGATGAGGTCCTTCCTCCATAGGCATGGAGTCTTCAAATAAGAACCCAGCCGAGTCTCCCCTTCACCGGTAGGGTGGTAAAGCATGAGCTCCTCAAATCCCTCCGTTATTTCTTCCACCATCACCCTAACATATCCTTCTGGAATTGGACGGCAGTGAAAAGTTGTGCCGGGTCAGGAGGTCGAACAGAGTCGACAACTGCCTTCACTTTGTACTTATCCCATTGCATCATAAGGTGGCAATGTTGAGACTCTGTGATAGCATCCATGGGGTAGCTAGCAGGAGCTGTGAAGACAGGCTCTAGCTGAAGCTGCTCGGTGGAAGCCACGCTGCATCTCCGCTGAGATGGCGGGGTAGCTTCGGGGGTAGCTTTGGCAGGTCGCTTGCTTCGAACTGCATCTCATCCTCTAGCTTCTGTACCCTTGAGTGCAGCTCCTGTAGTTCGCTCTGCTCCACCTTCCTCCTCCTCTCTTGGCATTTGTAACCGCTTGCGTCCGGAAACCCAGCCTTCCACGGAACGGAGCCTGGCATGCCTCGTGTCCGTCTAGGGTGCTCAGGATTCCCGAGGGTCATTGTGAGCTCGTCCTTCTCTCTGTCTGGAATGAACGTCGCTTCCTGCGCTGCGTTAATATAGTGTTGAAGCTTCATCACGGGTATTCGCAGTTGCTCCCTCGTCCAAACACACTTCCCTGTTATAGGGTCCAAGGTTCCGCCAACTGAGGAAGTCCTCGATAAGGGGGTATCCGGACAGCCGGACTGTTGGACTATGAAGATACAAGATTGAAGACTTCGTCCCGTGTCCGGATGGGAATCTCCTTTGCGTGGAAGGCAAGCTTGGCGATTCATATGTTAGATCTCCTTCTTTGTAACCGACTCTGTGTAACCCTAGCCCCCTCTGGTGTCTATATAAACCAGAGGGTTTAGTACGTAGAACAACAATCATACCTTAGGCTAGCATCTAGGGTTTAGCCTCTACGATCTCGTGGTAGATCAACTCTTGTAATACTCATATCATCAAGATCAATCAAGCAGGAAGTAGGGTATTACCTCCATCAAGAGGGCCCGAACCTAGGTAAAACATCATGTCCCTTGCCTCCTGTTACCATCAGCCTTAAACACACAGTTCGGGACCCCCTACCCAAGATCTGCCGGTTTTGACACCGACATTAGTGCTTTCATTGAGAGTTCCTCTATGTCATTGCTGTAAGGCTCGATGGCTCCCTCAACCTTCAACAACGCAGTCCAGGGCGAGACTTTTCTCCCCGGATAGATCTTCGTATTCGACAGCTTTGCACTGCGGGCCAACTCGCGGTGGCCATCTGGAGCAGATCGACAGCTACGCCCCTGGCCATCAGGTCAGGTTCGGTAACTTGAATTACACAACCAATATCCGCGGAGACTTGATCTTCGACGGATTCGGGCCCATATCAGGAGTGCCGAACAGTCGCGACGGGCACGACTTAAATCTGTTGTTGGACAGTACTTGGGATATCGCCCTTGCAGTTACTCCATACCTAAACCCGGGGTTGATCGCATCGTCCGAGGATGGATGGATGGACCCCACCATGGAGGCCGCATACTCTTCGGCGGTAGAACCGAACACAGACTCCACCGTTAAGGGAATCTGCGTCACCAGACCCCGGACTTGCGTCCGGATATGGGTTCCGAACCACGCGCGTCCGGGCCCATCGAGTCCGATTGGGCTCTAGTAATGGAGTTCACCGCCGCGGATATCTTTCAGCACCCCCCCTTTGGCGATGTGCTAAATTCATTAAGGTATCTCTCTCTGACAGGAGATTCCTAGCCGAACTATGTCCGGCTCGAGTGGGAAGCAGGCGACGAAGCAATTCGTTACCCACCCACCACCCACTTAATAGCCACTGTCGATGATTTGACCGACGTGCTTGAATTCGACTCCGAAGACATCGACGGTATAAACAATGATGCGGGAAAAGAACAGGAACAACCGCCCACAGGGCGCTGGACAACCACCTCTTCGTATGATATATACATGGTGGACACCCCCAAAGAAAACAATGGCGATGAGGCAACAGAACATAACCCCTTAGGGAAGAAACCAAAGCATGGGCGTCATCGGCGCCGCTCTAAGCCCCGCCATAGAAATACCGGCATAGGAGAAAACAACCCAGATGGTGCCGAAGAGGAATATAATCCTGATCAGCCTACCTTTGAACAGGCCGAATAGGAATACGGGCAGGTCAGCCCAGAGGAACAGGCGACAGACGGATACGTGGAGGATGACAACTATATGCCTCCCTCCGAAGACGAGGTGAGCCTCGGCGACGATGAATTCGGCGTACCCAAAGATCCAATAGAGCAGGAGCGCTTTAAGCGCCGACTTATTGCCACTGTGAGAAGCCTGAAAAAGAAGCAGTAGCAGCTCCAAGCTGATCAAGATCTGCTCATAGACAGATGGACCGAGGTCCTGGCGGCCGAGGAATACAGAGTCGAGCCCCCCAAGGGTTACCCAAAGCACAAGTTGCTACCTCAACTAGAGGAGGAGGCCGTATAGCCTACACTACTAGCACAAGATGCTGACCGGCCACCTCGTGGCCGGGATAAAACGGCGTGTCAGGTTGAATACCAGCCCGCACCCCCACGCCAGCTCACCACGGACCGGAGCAATACACAGGACCTGCGAGACATATTGGAAAACAACGCAGGACAACCAAGATCGATCTACGGATCACGGGGGCGCGCCATAGCGCATGATGACGACCGTCATGCCGGATACACCAATAATAAGTCCGGCCAGGCCGAACATAACCGACCAGACTCAGTCATACTACATTGTGACATAGCCCGCATAGAGGCGCCGCACACCCCCTTTGCTTCACCGATGAAGTAATGGATCATGAATTCCTAGAAGGGTTTAAACCCGTCAACATCGAATCATACGATGGCACAACAGACCCCACGGTATGGATCGAAGATTTCCTTCTCCACATTCACATGGCTCGCGATGATGATCTACATGCCATCAAGTATCTCCCCCTTAAGCTTAAAGGACCATCCAGACATTGGCTGAATAGCCTGCCGGCGAACTCCATCGGCAGTTGGGAAAATCTTGAGGACGCATTCCTCGACAACTTCCAAGGCACTTATGTGTGACCACCGGATGCTGATGACTTAAAGTCACATTACCCAACAGCCTGGAGAGTTAGCCAGGAAATTCTGGACTCGGTTCCTAACTAAAAAGAACAAATTGTCGACTGTCCGGACGCCGAGGCCCTAGCGGCCTTCAAGCATAATATCCGCGACGAGTGGCTCGCCCGACACCTCGGCCAAGAAAAACCGAAGTCCATGGCGGCCCTCACGACACTCAGGACCCGCTTTTGCGCGGACGAGGACAGCTGGATGGCTTGCAGTGGCACCATGCCAAGAAACCCCGTCACTTCAGATGTCCGTGACAGTAACGGAAAGCCACGGCGCAATAGACATAAGCGTCGGAATAATGGTGACAACGCCGAAGATACGGTAGTCAATGCCGGATTTAGTAACTCAAAATCCGGTCAGCGGAAAAAGCCGTTCAAAAGAAACAATCAGGGATCGGCTAGTCTGGACCGCATACTCGACCGCTCGTGCCAGATTCACGGCACCCCCAACAAACCAGCCAATCACACTAACAGAGATTATTGGGTGTTCAAACAGGCTGACAAGTTGAATGCCGAAAACAAGGACAAGGGGCTGCACACCAATGATGACGAGGAGCCCCGGTGTCCGAACACTGGGGGACAGAAGAAATTCCCCCCCAGGTGAAAACGGTAAACATGATCTATGCCACCCACATTCCCAAACGAGAACGAAAGTGTGCACTTAGGGATGTCTACGCGATGGAGCCAATCGCCACAAAGTTCAACCCATGGTCATCCTGTCCGATCACCTTTGAACGCTACTGGTAAGCATCCGTCACGGCAGCTCAGTCGCATTGGTCCTTGACCCAATTATCGACGGATTCCATCTCACGCGAGTCCTTATGGACGGTGGCAGTAGCCTGAACCTGCTCTATCAGGACACAGTGTGCAAAATGGGCATCGATCCCTCATGGATTAAACCCATCAAAATCACCTTTAAAGGTGTAATTCCAGGCGTAGAGGCCCGCTGTACGGGCTCAATAACACTGGAAGTGGTCTTCAGATCTCCCGATAACTTCCGAAGCGAGGAATTAATCTTCGATATCGTCCCTTTCCGTAGTGGCTATCATGCACTACTTGGGCGAACCGCGTTCGCTCGATTCAATGTGGTACCTCACTATGCATACCTTAAGCTCAAGATGCCAGGACCTCGCGGGGTTATAATAGTCAATGGAAACACAGACCGCTCCCTCCGTACGGAAGAACACACTGTAGCCCTCGCGGCAGAAGTACAAAGCAACCTTCTTCGACAGACAACCCATTCGGCAATGACAACCCCGAACACCGTCAAGCGAGTCCGGAGCACCCTGCAACAGGATCGTCAGGCATGCCAAGAGCTCGATTAGCAATCCGGCCTCCGCCCCAGCCCCATTCAGGCAGCATCGTGCCACACGTACACAACTACACACTCAGAATACCATGGGCATAGGTGGAGGCGAGTCGATGATGCAGCCCACAGTGTGGTTCAGCCGCCACGAGGCCCGCATACCCTTCTTCTTTCTTTCTTTCTTTCAGGACCCTACTTTCGGGCAGCCCCTTCAAAGAACCGGACCATCAGACTCATCACAGGAGGGAACACCAAGGAGGCAAGAGGCTTTGCACATGAGGGAATTCCTAGGTGGTCTCTGCAAATGATTGTTATACCTATTTTACATACCCGCATGCAGCCTGCCCTTGGACTGTTTAATGCATTAATTGTACACATACGCCTTGCCATATTATACAAATAACAACGGGAAATAGTATACATCGTCAGCTTCTTATTGCTATCTTCATATTTCCCCTTGAATATTCATTTAATATTGCATCCGTACACCTTGGTACGATTAGTTTGCCAGGGGCTTCTTATTGAGCCCCATAATATGGCAAGAAAAGTCTGAACACTTTCGACAGTGAGGCACCCCGAACTTATAGCATTATATGCATCAGCTCTGAATCATGTCTTGGGTCAATAGTTGGGTTAGCACGGCTCCCTTGTTTTGGTACCTTACGTTCCGTTATATCGGCTAAGGTAGCGCAGGGAAAACTATTGCGATTGTGTCCCGGCTCTTCCGGACGAGCACCTCAGTAGAGAAAGCCAAAAACTGACTGTCATGATGCGGCGAGAGCTGGTCGCTGTTCGAGAGGTACTAAATCCCTAAAGATTTTTTCCGCTTAAGGCGAGGAATCGGCCTTGTTCTATTTAAGGCGTGTATAGTGCCCCAGTTCTGTCACGCCCAATATGCGACCCTATCCTAAAGGAACTCGAAGGTCCCACCAAGGATAGAAGCGCATATTGGAGATGCTTTTGCAAGGTGGATATCATTACATCGTACCATTACATAAAAGTAGGGGATACATACAAGAGGCATAGAATGCCACACGAATACAACATCATCATACATTAGAGCATCATCCGACTATGGATGAAACACAAACATAAACTCAAATGACATCCACCCTGCTAGCCCAGGCTGCCGACCTGAAACCTATCCCCTGATCGAAGAAGAAGCAGAAGAAGAACTCCAAAACAAGCAAGCATCGCTCTCACGTCAAGATCATCGCAAAACCTGTACCTGCAACTGTTTTTGTAGTAATCTGTGAGCCATGAGGACTCAGCAAAGCTTAATCGGAAAGGAAGGGGTAAGTGGTGAGGTTGCAGCAGCGACTAAGCAAGATATGGTGGCTAACATACGCAAATAAGAGCGAGAAGAGAAGCAACGGAACGGTCGTCAACAAGTAATGATCAAGAAGTAATCCTGAACTCCTACTTACGTCAAACATAACCCAAAAACCGTGTTCACTTCTTGGACTCCACCGAGAAGAGACCATCACGACTACACATGCGGTTGATGCATTTTAAGTCGAATCTGGTGTCAAGTTATCTACAACCGGATATTAACAAATTCCCATCTGCCACATAACCGCTGGCACGGCTCTCGAAAGTTTATACCCTGCAGGGGTGTCCCAACTTAGCCCATCACAAGATCTCATGGTCAACGAAGGATATTCCTTTTCCCATTAAGACCCGATCAGTCTCAGAATCCCAGTTTACAAGACATTTCGACAATGGTAAAACAAGACCAGCAAAGCCGCCCGATGTGTCGACAATCCCGATAGGAGTCGCACGTATCTCGTTCTCAGGACACACCGGATAGGTCAAGCTACGAGTAAAACCAGCCCTCAAGTTGCCCCGAGGTGGCCCCGCAGGTTGCTCGGTTTGGACCAGCACTTAGAGAAGCACTAGCCCGGGGGCTAAAATAAAGATGACCCTCGGGAGCGTGACTCCTAAGAGAAAAGTATAGGTGGTGGTGAGGCAAATGGTAAAACCAAGGTTGGGCCTTGCTGGAGGAGTTTTATTCAAAGCGAACTGTCAAGGGGGTCCCATAGATCACCCAACCGCGTAAGGAACGCAAAATCAAGGAACATAACACCGGTATGACGGAAACTAGGGCGACAAGAGTGGAACAAAACACCAGGCATAAGTCCGATCCTTCCACCCTTTACCAAGTATATAGATGCATTAATTAAATAAGAGATATTGTGATATCCCAACATAAACCTGTCCACCATGGAGCAATCTTCAACTTCACCTGCAACTAACAACGCTATAAGAGGGGCTGACCAAACGAGGTAACATAGCCAAGCAACGGTTTGCTAGGAAGGGTGAAAAGGTTATAGGCTGACATGGCAATTTGGGGAGGCTTGAAGAACAAGTGATAGGAAGCGCATCATAGTGATATAACGAGGAAACTAGCATAGCAATGATAGTAATGCGATCCAAGGTGATGATCATCTTTCCTGAAATCCCGCTAGGAAGAAGAACAAGTCCATGAAGAAGATGAAGCCACGAAGACGAACCAAGCGTAGACGAACGAATCCTCACGATCGCAACGAAACGGGAACTAACAAGAAGGAGCACAACCGGAAAGAAGCAAACAACAAGTAAACACACAACACATAGCCAAGACATGATGCTCAACCAAGTATGATGCAAGACAAGGCTACATGAAGCTACTCATGGCAAGAGATGATGCATACAAGAGCAACACATCAAAGCAAGTTTAAATGAGGCCGGAAACAACATATAATAATTCCGGTAAGTCCTCATATGCAAATTTCGAAATAGGTCCAGATCTGAATAAACCTTATATTCAAGTTGTTAAACAGCAAGTTAAGATGCACCAAGATGATCTACACAAAATTCTAGTCAAGTTACATATAAAGTTTATTAGATTCGGAGCTACGGCCTAGAAGATATGAGCAAAACAAGTTAAACATGGCATTGATGCAAAATGCATACAAACATCAAGCAAACACTCTCAAACATGTATGCAACATGATAATATTAAACTTCATGCAAAATCAAGCAAGTTTCATATAGAGCACACTCAAAACGGAGCAACGGTTCAACACATACACATGAAACAAGTTTAAAGGTCAAGCTGTCCAAAAAAGCAACTAGGCATCTAGCAAGCATCAAAACAATATGCTACATCATCTTAAAGTGAAAACAAAAGGCATGGGAATGAAGTACAGGTAAAGCACGACAAAACATGAACACTGAGCTATCTCCAGAAAACTATATAACATGCTCAAAAGGACATGGAAAGCTTGCAAATAATAACATTTTACAGACTTAGCAGAAATAACATCAGGTTGTAATGTTTAGACCTGTCAAACAACATGCTACAAGAACTTATCATGGCAAAATAGAGCATGGAATATTAATACTAAATACAAAGAACAAAACTCTCTTGCTGAACTAATTCCAAAGATCAACATAAAAGATGGTAGCATCCAGGCTAACATGGCAAGTGATATGACAGATTCAGACATGGCAGGAACAACGATAAGTAGGCATTTTGGTGAGCTTGTACCACTCACCAAGGAGCAACTCATGGCATGACAAGGTACCCAACAGTAAGAAGACATGATTGTGAAGCTAAAAATGGCAATAGAATGGTCATAGGTTGCATGGATCACTAGCAAAGCACATGGCAAAACTGAACTTAATGTTAGCGGGCTGACAGCAACGTTATTTAGCAAATTTGGAGCATGATATAAACAATCTACAGCAAGCTATGAATGCAATCAGGGGCATGGATGGATAGAGCATCACATTTATAACAAAACATCCTTTTTGAATATCTTCAGATTATGCATATAATGACTTGTAGCAGTAGGTTTACACAGCATGATGATACAACAGATTCAGCCTAGCAAAACAGTAATAGCAAGTACCCTACTTCACAAACTTGACGAACTCACTACAAGACTCACAAAAATACATGGATTGCACTCCTATAAATATGGCATTATGTATCTCAAAACTCATGTAGACATCAAGCTCATAGGATGCACACATAAAATGCAATGAAAAAGACAAAACAACAACTTCTTTTAATAGACAGCAGTTAACATCATATAGCACTCTTGTAATGATGATTAGGGCATCAAGATGGACTCAAACAAGCATGTCACAATGGAATGAAATGAAGAGCACATCATGAAAAACATTTTGATATATTACACGCACAAAACAGAAACACATGCACAAAGTTATGATGGGTCAAAGATGCACACATATAATGAGTTTTCAGGGACTTGGCAGTATTTCCGAAAAAACAGATGAGCGCAATATAGTATAATACACCCAGGGCGACAGATAGGCAGGGGGAGAGATGGGATGGTGTTGGGCTCACCATGGGCCAAGCCTAGGACCGCGGGGCGGTGGATCGGGCCGGCTGGGACACTGGGCCGGACGCGGGGCCCACGTGAGAAGGGGGGTCGAGGCGCGGGCTGCCTTCTCGATCCTGAGCGGTCGAGGCCATGGCGGCGCCGGCGGGGAGCAACTCCAGCGGGGGCAGGCGCGGGAAGGCCGGGAACGGCGCACAGGGGTCGGATCCGGCGGATCCGGTCGGTTCGGGGCTGGATCCGGCCGGAGGAGGCATGTCGGCGAGCTTCACGGGGCGGCGGAGTACCTGCAGAGAGAGAGATCTGAGAGAGAGAGAAGAAGAGGAAGGAGGCGGGGTCGCGAGCAGGGGAGGCGACACTTGGGGTCGACTGCGGCGACCAGGGCTCGTCTTCGGCTACGAGGTGGCGGGGTGCGAGGCGTGCGCGGAGGCGGCGGCGCTCGCCGTCGGCGGGGACAGGCGCCACACGGGGCAGACCGAAGGGAGCGGGGCGGATCGGGCCCTGGCGGTGGCGAGATCAGGGCCTAGATGGGCTCGTAGGGGCTCCCGCGGGCCTGGGTGGGCCTGCGGCGGCGGGAGGCTACTGGGGGACGTGTGGCGCACTGCTGGAGGCCATGAGCGGATGCGGGTGGCGGCGCGGCCAGTGACTGCGCGCCAAGTGGCGGCGGACGAGGTGGATGACACGGAAAACGAAGGAGAGGCGGCGGCGCTGATGATTGGGGGCGCAGATTTCAAGGAGGAAGGTGGGAGGCTGCCAAAAATGGAAGGAGTGTGTTTATATATGGAAAGGGGCTAGGGTTAGGGGTTTTGAGGCCGTTTTGGAGCCTTTGATCATGACCGGACGGCTCCGGAGAAAGGGGGGACTAGGTGGGCTGCAGGTGGGTTTAGCGAGAGTGTGTTGGGCTGAGAGGAGAGAAGAGAAGGCAGCCCGGCAACGGTTTTCGGAGACCGAAAACGTCCGACGAAGGTACCAACTGCGGTACTGCGTTATGTTTAACAGTTGGGCTATCAAACGAGCTCCGAATGCGACGAAACTTGGCAGGCGGCCTACCTACACTATAATAAGACCGCACGCCAACTCTCATCCCATTCCAAGAATTTTTTTATGTGACTAACAAAATAATATTTCGGAGGTGCCACGGGCGCGTGCGAGTGTGTCTGTGCTCAGAACGGACAACAGAGAGAACTAGGGGAACCCGAACGGATGCAAGTTTTGAAAAACATGCAGATGAAATGCAGATGATGACATGGCAAAATGCAACATGCAAGCACATGACATGGCAACAACGATGAATAACTAGAAGACACCTGGCGCATCGGTTCCGGGGCGTTACAACTCTCCTCCACTAACAAGAGATCTCGTCCCGAGATCTTAGGAACGAGATGGAAGAGAAAAGGGATGAGGTGAAATAAGAATGCAAGATAGAAGATGAACAAAGTCGAGAGCACTAGGTTAGAAAAGATGAACGGCGAATATGACGAGAAACAAAAGCTCATGGAATAAGGCAGACTCTGAAACCACTCTGGTTAGAAAAGGAATGAATAAAAGAATTTTGGCAATACTCTGACTAAAAATGGAAGGAATAGAACATGAACTTCACAAGATGGGATGACCCTTGATGAAATGAACAACACAATGCCTCCAGAATAATTGAAAGAATTGAATGAAAAGAACTTAGAAGGAAGGATTGAATGGAGTTGTTGAGAAAATCAACAACGAAAGAATAAGCTTGTTGTGGACTTATCAAAACAACTCAAAACTTGAGGAGAAATTATACCACCACCAATGTCTGAATAGGTGAGAAGAACGAAGAAATGCAAAACTCCACTGCAAAAGAAAACAAAGAATTATTTGCAGTTCGAGACGTGAGAAGAAAAGATACTTGAACTCCTCCAACAAGATCTTAATGAACTCTTGAAGAATGAATTAAATCATGAAGAACCACCATGAAGAACTCCGGCGACAAAAGGATGATGAGATAGAATGAAGGATGAAAGAATAAAGATTCAAGCCTTGCAGTGATTAAGATGGAGGTTCCGACGAGATGTCCAAGGAAAATTTGAACTCCGGAAAAGAAAAGATGAAAACACTTGGAACTAGAATTTATTCATCAAGAACAAATTCCGAAGGAAGGGATTAATTGTTGGGGAACGTAGCAGAAATTCAAAATTTTCCTACGTGTCACCAAGATCTATCTATGGAGAAACCAGCAACGAGGGGAAGGCGAGTGCATCTACATACCCTTGTAGATCGCTAAGCGGAAGCGTTCAAGAGAACGGGGTTGAAGGAGTCGTACTCGTCGTGATCCAAATCACCAGAGATCCTAGTGCCGAACGGACGGCACCTCCGCGTTCAACACACGTACAGCCCGGTGACGTCTCCCATGCCTTGATCCAACAAGGAGAGAGTGAGAGGTTGAGCAAGACTCCGTCCAGCAGCAGCACAACGGCGTGGTGGTGATGGAGGGGCGTGGCAATCCTGCAGGGCTTCGCCAAGCACCGCGGGAGAGGAGAAGGGAGAGAGGTAGGGCTGCACCAGGGAGAGGTCAAACTCATGTGTTGGCAGCCCTCAAGACCTCAACTATATATAGGGGAGAGGGAGGGGGGTGCGCCCCCTCTAGGGTTTCCACCCCAAGGGGTGCGGCAGCCCCAATCCCATCTAGGGTGGCGGCCAAGGGGGGGGAGAGGGGGAACTTGCCCCCCAAGTTAGGTGGGTGCGCCCCCTCCCCCAACCCTAGGCACCTTGGGCCCTTGTGGGGGGGGGGGGGGCGCACCAGCCCAGCTGGGGCTGGTCCCCTCCCACACTTGGCCCATGCAGCCCTCCGGGGATGGTGGCCCTACTTGGTGGACCCCCGGGACCCTCCCGATTGTCCCGGTACGTTACCGATAAAACCCGAAACTTTTCCGGTGACCAAAATAGGACTTCCCATATATAAATCTTTACCTCCGAACCATTCCGGAACTCCTCGTGACGTCCGGGATCTCATATTGGACACCGAACAACATTGGGTAACCACACACAAACTTCCTTTATAACCCTAGCATCATCGAACCATAAGTGTGTAGACCCTACGGGTTCGGGAACCATGCAGACATGACCGAGACGTTCTCCGGTCAATAACCAACAGCGGGATCTGGATACCCATGTTGGCTCCCACATGTTCCACGATGATCTCATCGGATGAACCACGATGTCAAGGACTCAATTGATCCCGTATACAATTCCCTTTGTCTAACGGTATTGTACTTGCTCGAGATTCGATCGTCGGTATATCCATACCTTGTTCAATCTCGTTACCGGCAAGTCTCTTTACTCGTTCCGTAACACATCATCCCGTGATCAACCCCTTGGTCACATTGTGCACATTATGATGATGTCCTACCGAGTGGGCCCACAGATACCTCTCCGTTTACGCGGAGTGACAAATCCCAGTCTCGATTCGTGCCAACCCAACAGACATTTTCAGAGATACCTGTAGTGCACCTTTATAGCCACCCAGTTACATTGTGACATTTGGTACACCCAAAGCATTCCTACGGTATTCGGGAGTTGCACAATCTCATGGTCTAAGGAAATGATACTTGACATTAGAAAAGCTTTAGCATACGAACTACACGATCTTTGTGCTAGGCTTAGGATTGGGTCTTGTCCATCACATCATTCTGCTAATGATGTGACCCCGTTATCAACGACATCCAATGTCCATGGCCAGGAAACCGTAACCATCTATTGATCAACGAGCTAGTCAACTAGAGGCTTACTAGGGACATGGTGTTGTCTATGTACCCACACATGTATCTGAGTTTCCTATCAATACAATTATAGCATGGATGATAAACGATTATCATGAACAAGGAAATATAATAATAACCAATTTATTATTGCCTCTAGGGCATATTTCCAACATTAATCACTTTAGGAAATAAGAATAAGATTTATTGTTTGGTTATCCTTCATCAAGTTAAATTGATGACAAGCAATGGATTTTGCATACTACTTATTCTTCTTGAAAAGGATTAAGGGGGGGGGGATATAGCACAAAACTTGAGAAAGTCTTCATGAACCACCGGTAGGATTGGAAAGAATGAATGAATTAATATGATAATCAAAGAAAAAGAATCTGAAAGAACCACCGTTAGAATTGGGAAATGACTGCTGATAGGGAATGAATCACCGGGAAGAATTAGAGAGCAAATAAGCTTGAGGGGATTTAGATGCAAAAGAACAAAGAGATCATGAGCTGATTAAAGAACACTTGAACGAAGCACCGGGATAATTGGATGACGGTAGCTGGAATGTGAGGACGAAGAATTCTTCTGGAATGATAGCCTTCGGTGAAAAGAAACGGGAAAACAACTTCTGACATACTCCGGATGAGTAAGAAAAGAATATCTGACAAACGGAATAATTTGAGAGGATGATATGAAGCTTGAACCACGAATCTTCGAGAGAACGGACAAGATTTAGAGGAAAAACTCTTCTTCGATCTTCAAATGATGATGAGAAACACCACCAAAATTACTGAGGTACTCCAGGAGAATGAAAAATAGGAAGGGTTGAACCAAAGATGAAAAGATTTCGAAAGTGATCTTGGAGATGGCATCTGACTGATGAAATTCATACTTACGTCAAACTCGAAAAGAATTAGGAATGGCTCCAGAATAATTAGAAGAGTTGGGTAAGATCCTAGGAAAAGACCTGTGGGTTAGTGCCCACTAAAATAAAACACCATTGAAAAGGATTGTTGAAGGGATAGATGTAGCACCAGAACAATTGAAATATTTGAATGAGGTGACAACCTCGAATTAATTGGAACACAGACGAATCTCCTGAGATGTCTTCTGAACTCCGGAATGATTGAATGGCGAGAGGCAAATGATCAAGGAGAACAGTTTAACCAAGGGAAAGAATATGATCAACACCGAAAAACTTGAATTGAGTCCACCGGAGAAGAGATGAAGAATGTCAAGCGAGACGAGAATTCACCAGTTGAAATAATTGACGAAAGACTGAAGAGGCTCCACACGAATGAAATTGATGCTTGATACAGGCTCAGACTCCAGGAAGAAGAGGGTGGGAGGGTGGGAAAACAAAGGCAATTGGGAAGGGAGAACCGACGAATATCTTGAAGAGAAAACACCGGTTGAAAGAAAGAAAAGGCTTCACGCAAGTAGGATGGATACTCGATTACTTAATCCAGCTCCGAGAAGAAAAGGGTGCGCGGGTGGGAAAAGAAAACAATTGAGGATTGAACTTGGCAAAGATGAAGAGGCTCGAGTCAACTTGACGAGAAATGCACAGGATGAGAAGAGCTGAGAACCAACGAACGAAAAACTAACTGCGTGATCCTAAAGAAAATTTTTGAAGGGGAAGAGAAGTAATTCAAAACACCTACGTTAAGATTCCTCACTAGAGAGACGAAGGGGCTGAGGAGTAAAAAGAATTCCTACTCTCCGATTTAACTAAACTCTGAAAATGGTTTTCTTCTAGACTCGACAATGACCAAACTACACGATCAAACAAGGGGGCTCCTATGGTCGGTCGAGGCTCTGATACCAACTTCTCACGCCCAATATGCGACCCTATCCTAAAGGAACTTGAAGGTCCCACCAAGGATAGAAGCGCATATTGGAGACGCTTTTGCAAGGTGGATATCATTATACATACAAGAGGCATAGAATGCCACACGAATACAACATCATCATACATTAGAGCATCATCCGACTACGGATGAAACACAAACAGAAACTCAAACGACATCCACCCTGCTAGCCCAGGCTGCCGACCTGGAACCTATCCCCTGATCAAAGAAGAAGCAGAAGAAGAACTCCAAAACAAGTAAGCATCGCTCTCGCATCAAGATCACCGCAAAACCTGTACCTGCAACTGTTGTTGTAGTAATCTGTGAGCCACGAGGACTCAGCAATCCCATTACCATGGGTATCAAGACTAGCAAAGCTTAATGGGAAAGGAAGGGGTAAGTGGTGAGGTTGTAGCAGCGACTAAGCAAGATATGGTGGCTAACATACGCAAATAAGAGCGAGAAGAGAAGCAATGGAACGATCGTCAACTAGTAACGATCAAGAAGTGATCCTGAACTCCTACTTACGTCAAATATAACCCAAAAACTGTGTTCACTTCCCGGACTCCGCCGAGAAGAGACCATCATGGTTACACACGCGGTTGATGCGTTTTAACTCGAATCTGGTGTCAAGTTATCTACAATAGGATATTAACAAATTCCCATCTGCCACATAACCGCGGGCACGACTCTCGAAAGTTTATACCCTGCAGGGGTGTCCCAACTTAGCCCATCATAAGCTCTCACGGTCAACGAAGGATATTCCTTCTACCAGGAAGACCCGATCAGTCTTGGAATCCGGGTTTACAAGACATTTCGACAATGGTAAAACAAGACCAGCAAAGCCACCCGATGTGTCGACAATCCCGATAGGAGTCACACGTATCTCATTCTCATGACACACCGGATAGGTCAAGCTACGAGTAAAACTAGCCCTCAAGTTGCCCCGAGGTGGCCCCGTAGGTTGCCCGGTTCGGACTAGCACTTAGAGAAGCACTGGCCCCCCCCCGGGGGGGGGGGGGGCTAAAATAAAGATGACCCTCGGGAGCGCGACTCCTAAGGGAAAATTATCGGTGGTGGTGAGACAAAAGGTAAAACCAAGGTTGGGCCTTGCTGGAGGAGTTTTATTCAAAGGAAACTGTCAAGGGGTTCCCATAAATCACCCAACCGCGTAAGGAACGCAAAATCAAGGACATAACACCGGTATGACAGAAACTAGGGCGGCAAGAGTGGAACAAAACACCAGGCATAGATGCATTAATTAAATAAGAGATATTGTGATATCCCAACATAAACCTGTCCACCATGGAGCAATCTTCAACTTCACCTGCAACTAACAATGCTATAAGAGGGGCTGAGCAAAAGCGGTAACATAGCCAAGCAACGGTTTGCTAGGAAGGGTGAAAAGGTTAGAGGCTGACAGGACAATTTGGGGAGGCTTGAAGAACAAGTGATAGGAAGCACAGCATAGCGATAGAACGAGGCAACTAGCATAGCAATGATAGTAACGAGATCCAAGGTGACGGTCATCTTGCCTGAAATCCCTCTAGGAAGAAGAACAAGTCCATGAAGAAGATGAAGCCACGAAGATGAACCTAGCATAGACGAACGAATCCTCACGATCGCAACGAAACGGGAACTAACGAGAAGGAGCACAATCGGAAAGAAGCAAACAACAAGGTAAACACACAACACATAGCCAAGACATGATGCTCAACCAGGTATGATGCAATACAAGACTACATGAAGCTACTCATGGCAAGAGATGATGCATACAAGAGCAACACATCAAAGCAAGTTTAAATGAGGCCGGAAACAACATATAAGAATTCCGGTAAGTCCTCATATGCAAATTTCGAAATAGGTCCAGATCTGAATAAAATTTATGTTCAAGTTGTTAAAAAACAATTTAAGATGCACCAAGATGATCTACACGAAATTCTAGTCAAGTTACATATAAAGTTTATTAGATTTGGAGCTACGACCTAGAAGATATGAGCAAAACAAGTTAAACATGGCATTGATGCAAAATGCATACAAACATCAAGCAAACACTCTCAAAACTTGGATGCAACATGATAATATGAAACTTCATGCAAAATCAAGCAAGTTTCATATAGAGCACACTCAAAACGGAGCAACGGTTCAACACATACACATGAAACAAGTTTAAAAGTCAAGTTGTCCAAAACAGCAACTAGGCATCTAGCAAGCATCAAAACAATATGTTGCCGCATCTCAATTTGAAAACAAAAGGCATGGGCATGAAGTACAGGTAAAGCATGACAAAATATGAACACTGAGCTATCTCCATAAAACACTATAACATGCTCAAAAGGACATGGCAAGGTTGCAAATAATAACAGTTTACAGACTTAGGAGAAATAACATCAGGTTGCAATGTTTAGAGCTACCAAACAACATGCTACAAGAACTTATCATGGCAAAATAGAGCATGGCATGCTAATAATAAAGACAAAGAACAAAACTCTCTTACTGAACTAATTCCAAAGATCAACATAAAAGATGGTAGCATCCATGCAAATATGGCAAGTGATATGACAGATTCAGACATGGCAGGAACAACGATAAGTAGGCATGTTGGTGAGCTTGTAACACTCAACACAGAGCAATACATGGAATTACAAGGTAACCAACAGTAAGAAGACATGATTATGAACATAAACATGGCAATAGCATGGTCATAGGGTATATGGATCACTAGCAAAGCACATGGCAAAACTGAACTTAATGTTAATAGGGTGATATCAACGTTATTTAGCAACTTTGGAGCATGATATGAATAATCTACAGCAAGCTATAAATTCAACCAGGTGCCTGGATGGAGAGAGCATCACATGTATAACAAAACATCCTTAGTGAACATCTCCAGATTATGCATAGTATGACTTGTAGCAGCAGGTTTACTTAGCATGATGATACAACAGATTCAGCCTAGCAAAACAGTAACAACGAGTACCCTACTTCACGAGCTCGATGCACTCACTAAAAGACTCACAAAAATACATGAACTACACTCCTATAAATATGACATGATGTAGATCAAAACTCATGTAGACATCAAGCTCATAGGATGCACATACAAAATGCAATGAAAAAGACAAAACAGCAAGTTCTGTTAACAGACAGCAGTTAACATCATATAGCACTCTTGCAACGATGATTATGGCATGAAGATGGACTCAAATAAGCATGTCATAATGGAATGAAATGAAAACCACATCATGAAGAACATTTTGATATATTAGACGCACAAAACGGACACACATGCACAAAGTTATGATGGGTCAAACATGGACACATATAATGAGTTTTCAGGGACTTGGCAGTATTTCCGAAAAAAAACAGATGAGCGCAATATAGTATAATACACCCAGGGCGACAGATAGGCAGGGGGGAGATGGGATGGTGTTGGGCTCACCATGGGCCAAGCCCAAGAAGGCGGGGCGGTGGATCGGGCCAGCTGGGTCACTAGGCCGGACGTGGGGCCCACGTGAGGAGGGGCGTCGAGGCGCAGGCGGCCTCCTCGATCCTGAGCGGTCGAGGCCATGGCGACATCGGCGGGGAGCAACTCTGGCAAGGGCAGGCGCAAGGAGGCTGGGAATGGCGCATGTGGTCGGATCCTGTGGATCCGGTCGGCTCCGGGCTGTATCTGGCTGGAGGAGGCATGGTGGCAAGCTTCACGGGGCGACGGAGTAGCTGCAGAGAGAGAGAGAGAGATCTGAGAGAGAGAAGAAGAGGAAGGAGGCGGGGTCGCGAGTAGGGGAGGCGACACCTGGGGTCGACGGCGGCGATCGGGGCTCGTCTCCGGCGACGAGGTGGCGGGGTGCGAGGTATGCGCGGTGGCGGCGGCGCTCGCCGTCGGCGGGGACGGGCACCGCACAGGGTGGACTGAAGGGAGCGGGGCGGATCAGGCCCTGGCGGTGGCAAGATCCAGGCCCAGATGGGCTCGTAGGGGCTCCCGCGGGACTGGGTGCGCCTGCGGCAGGGGGAGGCTGCTGGGGAACGCGTGGCGCGATGCGGGAGGCCAGGAGCGGATGCGGGTGGCGGCGCGGCCAGTGACTGCGCGCCAACTGGCGGCGGACGAGGTGGACGGCACGGAAAATGAAGGAGAGGCGGCGGCGCTGATGATTGGGCGTGCAGATTGCAAGGACGGAGGTGGGAGGCTGCAAAAAATGGAAGGAGTGTGTTTATATATGGAAAGGGTCTAGGGTTAGGGGTTTTGAGGCCGTTTCGGAGCCTTTGATCATGATCGGATGGCTCCGGACAAAGGGGGGACTAGGTGGACTGCAGGTGGGGTTAGCGAGAGTGGGTTGGGCTGAGAGGAGAGAAGATAAGGCAGCCCGACAACGGTTTTCGGAGACCGAAAACATCCGACAAAGGTACCGGTAGCGGTACCGTGATATGTTTAACGGTTGTGCTATCAAATGAGCTCCAAATGCGACGAAACTTGGCAGGTGGCCTACCTGCACTATAATAAGACCGCACGCCAACTCTCATCCCATTCCGAGAACATTTTTATGCCACTAAAAAAATAATATTTCGGAGGTGCCGCGGGCGCGTGCGAGTGTGTCTGTGCTCAGAACGGACAACGGAGAGAACCGGGGGAACCCGAACGGATGCAAGTTTTGAAAAACATGCAGATGAAATGCAGATGATGACATGGCAAAATTCAACACGCAAGCACATGACATGGCAACAATGACGAATAACTGGAAGACACCTGGCGCATCGGTTCGAGGGCGTTACAAGTTCGACCTTCTGAATACTAGGGGCTTCGCCGAAATTTAAAATTATAGACTTCTATGGCCAAGTGAGAGTTATAAAGCCGTATAGTCTGATTGCCTTGTTCGGTGCGCCAAACACCTCCTTAAAGGACCAAAAACTTGGATAAAGAGTGTTTGGGTTTTCCACGAACACCCCAGTACTAGATCATGTTCTTGGTGCATTCATCGGCCACAAGGTGAGCGCCTTTCATAACGCCATCATAATATTTTTCAGGGTAGCGATGCTCCTTACCCTCCGGGGTCCGTCCTTCACCAGCTTCTCAGCATACAGCTTGGCCCAATGCATCTTCGCGCGGGCAAAGGCCCGGCAGACACCCTCAATGCAGACGGATTGCTTGATAACCTCAAGCCGCGAACATGCATTTACCATCTGCTTTATAAGGCCAAAGTAGCTGTCGGGAAGAGGTTCTCAAGGCCACATCCAGACTATCAAGCCCTTCATCGCCAGTTCGTCCGCCTTGTGGAGTTCAACCAATTGCTTCAGTTGGTCACTCAATGGCATTGGGTGTTCGGTTTCGGCATACTGGGACCAAAACAACTTCTCTGTTGAGCTCCCTTCTTCAGCATGGTAGAACTCCGTGGCATCCTATATGCTGCGTGGCAGATCTGCGAATGCCCAGGAGAGCTCCGAATTCGGTTAAGTAAAAGAAAGGTCACATCCACATGCTTGCTCTGCATAATGAATGCCTTACCTGGTACTATCTTCTTGGCCGCCTAGATTTCCTGGAGGGCCTTTTGGGCTTCTGCCTTGGCATCTTTCACGCTGTCGAGGGCTTTGGCAAGCTCGGACGCTTGCGCCTTGAAGTCATGCTCCAAGGACTCGAACTTCTTGCCAAACTCCTGGAGCTCTTGTTGTACCTCCCCCACCCGAGCATCTTGCTTTTCACTCTCGGTGCGCTCTATGGCCGCCTTGGCTTTGGCCTCGGACAACGCTTTCTTCAGGACCGCCACTTCGGTCATAGCCCCTATTAAAAATCATGATGCTTTTGTTAGCATCATCAATCTTTCACCTCTACATGACGCATGGACGGGGTATAACTTACCTTTGTTCTCCTCGAGCCTAAGCATCATCTATGCACGCCGACCTTTTCGACCTGACCCAGGTCCTGCCTGAGTCCTGCGACCTCAGCTGTGCGTGCAGTAGCAGTAGTAACGCCTTCTTATTAACATAGACAAGTACTGTCAGACTCCTGCGGATTAATAATTGATCCTCCGTTTGGCTTTTCTTTCCGAACACCAAATAGAGTATCAGGGGCTACTGTCTATTGGGTGATATTTTCCCACACTTTTTCATTACTTACCTCAAAGCCTATTAGGAGGCTGGTGCAAGCTTCCGTCAATCCACCTTTGGCGGATTGTATACCTTCTCAATCACCGTACTCATAAGAGTACGGTGCTCTTTGTTAATGGAAGCGCCGCAAAGCACTTCCAGCAAATTATTTGATGCCTCTGGCTGGGCAGAGGTCATCGGCATGGTCGGCTCGCTCTCCTTAGCGAGGGGCTGCCCACTTGAATCGGGACCTGTGGAGGCTCCGGTACAGTAACTGGCGGGGAGCCTGACTTGCTGTGGCTCCCGTCCGCATAATCCATGGGGATCTTGCCCCCCATGTGCCCGGCGTCTGGGATTTTGCCTTGGGGCATCTCCAAAACCATTGCCCCCTACTCTGGTATCCATTGGGACAACACCTCGGTGTCGTCCATAGTTCGTGGGGAGGTGGCCGTCAGGAGTGAATCCATCTCCGACTCACTCAAGGACCCATCCGAAGAGGATACCTCGAGATTAGACCCGGCCGGACTTCATACACGTGTTTGGCATTATTACAAACTATGAAGTTAAAGTCGCACGAAAGGTATTACAGAGTACGGATACTTATGACCTCGCCCGGGGCTTGCCCCTGGGCAGCCACTCCTCCTTGCTGTAGGCGGCCGTGGTGGAGTGATCCGGAAGGGATGCCTTTCCCTTCTTTGGCGTACTAGTCTCCCCCTATGGGGTGGCTTTCCTTTTCTTCTCCTCCCCAGTGTGGGGAGGGGGTATTTCTTCATGTTTCCCCCCGTCTCCATGGGAGGAAACTGCCTTGCCGTCCTCGGACGACGAGTCTATGATGACCTTGTGCTGGAGACCTTTCCTGGTCCCTGCAGCCGCTTTCTTGGACCTTTCGGCCTCCCCGGATGGGGCGGCCTTCCTCTTCTCCTCCCCTTCATGGGAGGAGTATGCCTCATCTTCTTCGGGCGAGGCATCCGGTGCAACCTCGCACCGGAGATCCTTCCTGGTCCCTGTGGACTTCTTTTCGGCCTTCTTCTCCGGCACCTTGTAAGGCGCCGGAGTCAGCATCTCCGTCAGGAGTGCGGTCGTTGGATCTTCAGGTAGCGGAGCCGGACAGTCGATTCGCTCCGCCATCTCCACGTAATCCTGTTTTCTCAGTATGATGACTTAAAGTCCTCCCACGAACACGTTGGGAAAGATACACCTTGTGATACTCAGAGGACTTACTGAATTGACAAGGCGCTTTGCGCTGAGTCCACGGTCCTCGGAAGTAGGGGGAGGAACTTCGCTGGCCTTGAACAGCACCTTCCAGACATCCTTATGCGTCGTGTTGAAGAGCTCATGCAGTGTCTGGTGTTCGGCCGGATCGAACTCCCACATATTGAATGCCCGTATTTGACACGGGAGGATCCGGTGGACGAGCATGACCTGGACCACGTTGACAAGCTTGATCTTCTTGTCCCTCGTACCTTCGATAGAGGTCTTGAGTCCTGTCAGCTCCACAGGTTCACCCAGGCTAGGCCCTTCTTTTCCCAAGAGGTGAGCCGCGTGGGGATTCTGGATCGGAATTTGGGGGCCGTCACCCAATCGGCGTCGCATGGCTCGGTGATGTAGAACCATCCTGATTGCCACCCTTTCACAGTCTCCACGAAGGAGCCGTCAAGCCATGTAGTGTTGGGCATCCTGCCCACCATGGCGCCTCCGCACTCCACCTGCTGGCCGCTCACAATCTTCGGCTTCACACAGAAGATTTGCAGCCACAGGCCAAAGTGGGGCCTAATGCGGAGGAAGGCCTCGCACATGACAATGAACACCGAGATGTTGAGGACGAAATTTGGGGCCAGATCATGGAAATCTAGCCCGTAGTAAAACATTAGCCCGCGGACGAACGGGTGAAGTGGAAATCCTAGTCCACGGACGAAATGAGAGAGGAACACTACTCTCTCCCGAGACTTTGGAGTGGGGGTGATCTGTCCCCTCCGCTGGCAGCCTGTGCGCGATGTTTGCGGCCAGGTATCCGGCCGCCCGAAGCTTGGTAATGTCCTCCTCCGTGACGGAGGAGGCCATCCACTTGCCTCCCGCTCCGGACATGCAGCGAATGATCCTATGGAGAAGGTGAGAACCAGGGCGCTGGGGCTCGAGAGTGCGAGAATGGATGAGCATAGGAGGAAGAAGGCGTGGGTAAGAATGGAGGATTCTTGTCCCTTTATAGAGGCAGTAAAAACTATGAGCCTCCCCAATTTCCTGTTAAAATCGCTTATTTTCCGAGTGCCATGTTAAAAAACAAGGTGGGTTTACCCAAGCCCTTATTAATGAGAATCCCGTGACAAGGGGACATGATCTCTGCTTCGACAAGACGTGCCGAGGAAACCGCCTCGCGATATGTGCGGTGGCCGGCTGTGAGAAAACGGCTCGAATGATGACTCGGCCATGGTGTGATGTCATGATGTCAGCAGATTTGATTTATGAAATATTTATCTCTCTACGGTGGTATGTGAAATTTGTCTTGTAGAGCCGGACACGATCCTTGTGTTCGGAATTTATCTTGAAGTATTCGGAGATGGAACCCGCCTTGCAATGCCGAAGACAATCTGCGCGCCGGACTCATCATCATTGAAGCCTGGTTCAGGGGCTACTGAGGGAGTCCCAGATAAGGGGGTATTCATATAGCCGGACTATGTACTTTGGCCGGACTGTTGGACTATGAAGATACAAGATTGAAGACTTCGTCCCGTGTCCGGATGTGACTCTCCTTTGCGTGGAAGGCAAGCTTGGCGATTCGGATGTTAGATCTCCTTCTCTGTAACCGACTCTGTGTAACCCTATCCCCCTCCAGTGTCTATATAAACTGGAGGGTTTAATCCGTAGAACAACAATCATACCATAGGCTAGCTTCTAGGGTTTAGCCTATACGATCTCGTGGTAGATCAAGTCTTGTAATACTCATATCATCAAGATCAATCAAGCAGGAAGTAGGGTATTACCTCCATCGAGAGGGACCAAACCTAGGTAAAATATCGTGTCCCTTGCCTCCTGTTACCATCAGCCTTAGACGCACAGTTCGGGACCCCCTACCCGAGATCCGCCAGTTTTGACACCGACACCAACCCCGAAGAACCAAGTCCGGCAACGGTCTGGCCAGTTCAATGTCTCTGGTTTGACCCCTTTATCAAGCAGGTCATTCTCAGCCTTGCCCCACAATGGTCGGGCTTTGAGGTAGCTACCTGACCCCGTGCGATGGTGATGCTCCTTCTTCACCGCATTTATCTTGTTTATGGCTGACATATTCTTACTCCTCTCTGATGTCTTGTTGGCACAAATGCGTCCCATTGATCTCTGAGCTTCTCGTACCGGGTGATGAATTCTGGTGTCTTTTTTTGGTCGACAAACTTTGCTTTCAGGTCATTCTTCCACTTCCTAAATAGATCCGTCGTCTTCTTGAGAGCAAAGGACTTGATCAATGGCTCTATAACTCGATTCTCCGGATCATCCTCTTCCAGTAGGGTGAAATTTACCTTCAGTGCTTTCGGCCCTCCAGACCAAAGAGGCATGTATGCTCAGTGCACGCGATTGCTGTGATGCCTCCTTGGTCCGGAGGGCTAGAAATTGGTTGGCCATTGCGCGATTGCTGTGATCGTGAACCTTTCATCTGATCGCAACTTGTTCTTCGGGTCTCGTCTCTTTACCGAAGTTGTGCTCGATCCGGAGGGCTAGAAATAAGAAGAAAGACGAGAGTTAATATGTGTAGATACCAAAACAATGAATGCATCAATTAGCTATAGTCAGCACAGGCTTAATTAATATATATACCTCGTCGGACTCTGTTCGGTCACCGAAGCCGTCATCACGGCCTCCTTCTTGCACCGGCATTCGGTCACCGGTCACGGTCTCCTCCGTTGTTCGAGGACCGTAGCTTGCTTCTTCACCCTCTCCTTCCAGACCATCGGTTTCATTGAAATACGACATGACATCAGCTCCGGCTGCGATTATGTCCCCCAACACCCGTTCTACTTCCTCGTCTCGGTCGTGCTCCATAGTTTCTGCAAATATTACAACATGGCAATTATTATACAAACATGACAGAGGGATATATTAGTGGCAAACATAGACCTAGCTATAGCTATTCACAACAAGGAATTATATTAATTAATGGCCTCGACGCTTCTCTAGGGTTTGGGGTGGCCTCGGCAACGCTTAAAGGGTTCGGGGTGGCCTCGATGACAACACTCTTTTAACTTGGTAAAGGAGGGGGTATATCGACAACGACGACATACATACATGAAAAAAAATGTTATCGGGGAGGGGGTATATCGACCCCCCTCATGTCGAAGTTATCGGGGAGGGGGTATATTGACCCCTCCCCCCATCATGTTGAATTTCTGAGAGAGTTAGGAACCAGAGGGGGACTCCCCCTCATGTCTGAGGAGTTAACATTAAAAATTCTAACTTTTGCATATTCCTAGAACCCTCGACCCTCGACCCTCGAACCCTCGACCATAGAACCCTCGAACCCTCGAACCCTCGACGACCCTCGAACCCTCGAACCCTCGACGACCCTCGAACCCTCGACCCCCTCCCCCCTCCTCATGTC
>NC_041381.1:105405847-105408813 GCF_002162155.2 Triticum dicoccoides | reverse complement strand
TACCCGATAAAAAATAAGAAGAGGAAGAATAAGAAAAAAAAGAGGATAAGAAGAAAGGAATAGAGAGAGGAGAAGATCAAAGTAAAAAAAAGAAGAAAAAAAGAGGAGAAGAAGAAAGGAATAGAGGTGAAGAAAAAAAATATAGAAATTACTCAATTTTTTTCTTCTTCTCTTCTATTCCTTTCTTCTTCTCCTCTTTTTTTCTTTTTTTCTCTTCTTATTTATTTCTCCTCTTATTCTCGTTTCTTCCTCTCCTTCTTCCTTTTCTTATTTTCCTTTTTTGCTCTTCTTCTTTTTCTTCTAAATATGAATTGACAAAAAATACATATATATATATATATATATATGACAAAAATATACATATACATATACACAAATACACACATTTATACACATACACACATATATACACATATACATATAAATTGACAAAAAATACATATAAATGACAAAAAATAAAAAAATTGCAAGGCAGGAGCGGCGGCGCAAGGAAGGGGCGGCGCCGCGGCGGCCGCGCAGGGCAGGGGCAGCGCGCGTTGGCAGCGTAGGGCGGGGGGCACGGCGGCAATGCGCGGTGGCGACGGCGGCCAGTACAGGGAGGAGGAGGAGGGGATCGGGGCCGCGCTCACAGCGGGCTAGGACGCGGCGACAACATCGGTGCAGGGCGCGGCGACGGCAATGAGGAGGCTGGGCCGGCGATGAGGAGCAGGGCGTTGGCGTCGGGGTGCATGGCGTGGTGTCAGGGTGCGGGGTGACAACGACGAGGTGCGGGCGGCGATGGCGACGGTGACCGCGGGGCGGCGACGACGAGCATGGGCAGCCTGGCGGCGGCGTCGTGCGGCAACTGCGAGATGAAAAGTGAAAATTTTCACAAGTCTTGCTTATATACAATGAACATTGGTCCCGATTCGTAGCACCAACCGGGACCAATGCCCCATTTAGTCCCGGTTGGTGCCACCAACCGGGACCAAAGGGTGCCACCAACCGGGACCAAAGGCCTCTTTTCAGCAGCCCAAAGGGCGGGAAGCAGAGGGATTTGGTCTCGGTTGGTGGCACCAACCGGGACTAAAGGGGGCATTGGTACCGGTTCGTAGCACCAACCGGGACCAATGCCGCCCTTTAGTCCCGGTTGATGCCACCAACCGAGACCAAAGGCCCTGCGCTGCCCGCGTCATGGCCAAAGTTTAGTCCCACCTCGCTAGTTGAGAGAGCTCAAGCATGGTTTATAAGCGCTGCTACGCCAACCCTCTCAAGCTCCTCTCAACTGCAGGCTTTCAGGCCTAATCTGTCATTCTGTGCCTATGGGCCTACTAGGCCTACTGCGGGCCTGAATCCTGGCCCATTGTTGGGTTTCTTGTCGTATTCAGGCCGTGGTTGCCCTTTAGGTGGCACCTTTTCTTATTTTTTTGTTTTATTTTTTCTTTGTTTATTTTATTTTGTTTCTACTTACAGCAAAATACTTACTAGTTTTTCAGTGATTCTTTTTGATTTTAGGTAATAAAAATTATAAACTTTCTGTTAGTGCCATTTGTTTTCTAATTTGAATGGCTTAAATTAGAATTTTTGGAAATTTGTGTGAATCACTAGTTTTTGAATAGCTTTACTATAAAAATAGATTTTTGAGTGATTCTTTTTCCTGTGTTTTATCATTATATTCAGAAACATATTTTGTTATTTTAGTTTCTAACAAAAAATTCTTTATGATAATTCTTTTTGCTATTAAAGTTTCTAACAAAAAATTTCTTTATGAAAATTCTTTTTTCTTTTAATGTTTTGAACAGAAAATACTTTGATAATTTTAGTTGCATAAATTTTATATAATTTTAGTTTCAATAATACTAGAGGTTTTCTAAAAGTTTATTTTGTTTTTACTTATTTATTAAAGTTTATTTTGTTTCTACTTATTTATTTTCTTTATTTTTTGCTTTATTTATTTTATTTTGTTTCTACTTACTGTTGCTATTTTTTATTATTATTATAGTTCATTTATTTTACTTTATTAAAGTTTATTTTGTTTCTACTTACTTATTTTATTTTGTTCATACTTATTTGTTTTCTTTTCTTTTCTTGCCTTTTTTATTTATTTTATGAAAATCCTTTTTGCTTTTAATGTTTTACACACAAAAGCCCTCTCCCCTGGCTGGTTCATTGGTCCCGGTTCATGGCTTGAACCGGTACTAAAGACAACCCTTTGGTCCCGGATTAGGCCACCAATCGGGACCAATGGTGGTGGGCCAGGAGCGAGGCACATTGGTCCCGGTTCGTCCCACCAACCGGGACCAATGGCCCCACGAGGCCTGGCAGGCCCCTTGGCCTCACGAACCGGGACCAATGGGCCCATGGGTACCGGTTCGGGACCAAACCAGGACTAATGGGCTTATCTGGCCTGGACGTATGCCCTGTTTTCTACTAGTGTATGTCTAACCACATAGACGTATGTACCTACATGCAGAAAGATCGCCTCCATGATCAGATCGACTCCCTCAGCGGAAACTCTCGGGAAGAGATAGATGAATCATTCTTTAGATATTCGCCATCACCATGGGTAAGGACCAATCCCTCCACCCCTTCTAATTCTTCTCATGATTAGTCTCACAGAATTCGATATGCACATGATAGGTGTGTAGGTTTTTAGAGCTAGATAGTAAGCACACATGCAAGAAGCTTGACTGATTTTGTGCCTAGCTCATGTATGTACGTCTAACCACAGAGATGTACCTATGTGCATCCTGATCCGCTTATGCTGCACGACGATCGAACCGACTCCCTCGACGGAACCTCTCAGCAAGAACAAGACACACACACAACTCGAATCGATGGATTGAAAGCAGCCGGGGCATGAGGCTCCTCTTTATCTTTATTGCTTTTTTCTGATGATAGATTACATGGGGGGGTGACATGTGTGTGTGTGTGTGTCTATATATATATATATATATATATATATATATATATATATATATATATAT
>NC_041381.1:105332753-105405633 GCF_002162155.2 Triticum dicoccoides | reverse complement strand
AGACTTATTCCAAACTAACTAGGTATAGTTATCCTACATGGACACACATAGGTTGACAGGGATTAAGTCTAACATTGTGTGTGCTGTGCAATGACATGGGTAAGACGAAACTTTTTCCTATTGCATTAACACCCATTTGCATTTGTTTATCGACTTGATTCTACTGGTTTGTAATTCCAGGATCTTCATCGAAACCAACAAGACATCATGTGCGGATGGTTGTTGTGTAGACTGATGTTGTTGCTGCTTTTGATTTCCAGGGCCGGCTACAAAACGATAGGCATGCAGAGTACCTCTCCAAATTTTTGAGAGCAAATTGTGTAGAATCTATCAATGTTAGCTTGGTTCAGTTTTGGATAATGAAATTATCATGATGTATAGTACGAAGGAAAGTAGTGGAGGACGAATGAGGAGGATAACACGAGTAGTTGACTAGCCATGCTATTGCCAATTAAATATTTTAGGATGTCCAACTGTCGGCGGCGGATGGTGCAGCAATCGGGTACTTGATAATCCATGGACATATTGTTTCCTACGGGAAGGCGAGCCCGTCATCCATTTAAAAACTCAGATCTACTTGATGGTCGCTTAGTTCAAAGAAACTGATGACAATGGAGAGTACAAATTAAAGCGGTAGTGGCATGAACCAATTACTGATAGTCATGTATTCTTTGAATGTTCAGTTATGATACTAATGTATTTCTGCTTCTCTACATTGTTGCATGCTGCATTCAGTTTATAAAATGTTTCCTCCTTATTACTATCTTCCACAATTTTATCTTGGTGTCATTGAATGAATTCAGTTTAGCTATTATTCACTTTGCCCCATATCTGCATTGAGCTGAGCTGACGTCTACTTCTGTATGGAATTGGTCATGGTTTTCAGTGCACTATATAGGAAGTCAGAAGAATATTCTGTGATCCACCTCTTCAACAGCACAATCGGATTCAAACTCCAAGATGTATTAATGCATTTTATTAATTTGCAGCCCGCCACTCACGTCCATGGAGTCTTGGCCATAGCCACAAGGGAGCCAATAGATATTATTGCCACATGACCTCGGTGACCACACATGTTGATGAGCGAGTTGTTGACTCATGAGGTGAACTACCGAGGATAAGATGTAATCATGATAGAATATTTGATCTTCTGACCGGAGAGTACTTACCGGTCACAACTCCATGAGGTGTGTATGGTTATGTGTCTTAAGGTATATATCAAGTGGGTTTGATCTCCTATATATGCTAGGAGTTCATTGCTTCAGTTAATTTCTTGCTTAATCATTTGTATGGTTAATACTTTGACACACAGTGTCATATAAGCCTACACATGTCTCATTTTTTCCACAGAAGTTTAACAATAACTAATAGAAAAATATATATGCTGAAATTCCCATACTAATTAATATACTACTAGCTAGAAGGTAATACTTAGAATTAAGCCTTCTGTGCATCGTAGGTGAAAGAGATCTCATGCACACACAATTAACTATATCATATTCAGGTATACATATATATGTGTGTGTATTTCCAACAGCTAGAAATCCCCACTTTACCTACAGAAAAATGTATAGAAAAACCATGCCATATATATCCAACATGTGTCAATGAAAAAATCTACAGAAATCTAAGAAAGAGAAGAAATAGTTTCTTCTACCGTTATGTATGTGTCTTCAATAACTTCTTTCCTGATAGAAATCTGTGAATTTGCTCCCTTTATGAAAGTAAAAAATTATTGTCCTCATGGAACACTTTTGCTATAAGTATATGAAGTTCACACCAGCATCTACATAACTGATATGCAAACATCCAACAAGAAATTATCAAACACCCAAGAATACATTGGCATTGATGTCTGGCAGAAACTCCTTTGGTATCTTGCTCCATATACACGCACGCCATTGTTAGCAATTATTTGGGTAATTCCTTTGTTGACCACTACACCATTAGCCAAACCAAACAAAGCGAAGTTACCATGCCTCCATTTCAAATTTGGAGTTTAGAAAATTTTGTCCGTCAGACCAACCCATGACTTATTTTCAACCATGGGACGAAGCTCTAGTCTCTCAAGGCCTCTTTCACCTCCATAACTTCTTGCTTATGTCCTCTGTTTGCTATCCAGAAAGGTTATGTTTGATTCTACAATCATCAGATCTCTTGGCTGCTCTGTGCCAAGCAATAGAAGCCTCCTCTACATCATGTTGCAGTTGGAAAGTTCAAAGTGTTGCTTTGATTCAGGAAAATCAAGATCGAGAAGCACATGGTGACCACCATAAACGGACCCGTCACAAGCCGCCTCCATCCATTCTACAACATTGCATGGTGAAATGGCACCACAGGACACAACCATGCAGGTTACTATTTTTCTGGACCATTCTATTGAGGTTTTCATTTGATGTATAAACAGATGCATTACTTCTCCCGACCATGTGTCCATCAGGCATGTATGAAAAACACATCTAGGCGTGCCATCATACTATAGCCTATGCGTGTTTGATATAATATAATTTTGTTGTGCATGATAGGTTTACAGCTTATTTCTAACATCAAGATTTGGAGATTGGAACAATAATAAAACATAATTACAAAACATATATCATGTTTAGTATTTACTATTTTATGCCTATAAAACGTATAAGTGTACTTATTACAAAATAGGGATAAAACATAGATAAATATCTAGCCCGTGCAAGTGCACGGGTTGACGACTAGTAGATATAATGATGATAACATAAACGGTTCAGATATGAAATCATGGCACCCGGGCCCAAAGTGACAAGCATTAAGCATGGCAAAGTCATAGCAACATCAATCTCAGAACATAATGGATACTAGGGATCAAGCCCTAACAAAACTAACTCGATTACATGATGAATCTCATCCAACTCCTCACCGACTGATACGTCCATTTTGCATCATGTTTTCCTACTATTATTTATGTTGTTTTCTTGTATACTAATGCTTTTTGGAGTAATTCTAATGCCTTTTCTCTCATAATATGCAAGGTATGCGCCAAGGGGGAGAATTCCGACAGCTGGAAATCTGGACTTGAAAAAACTACGTCAAGCTACCTATTCTGCACAACTCCAAATGAGCTGAAACTTCTCGAGGATTTTTAATGGAATATTTAAGAATTATTGGAGCAAATAAGTACTAGAGGGGGCCACCAGGTGGGCACAACCCACCTGGGCGCGCCAGGAGGCCCAAGCGTGCCCTGGTGGTTGCTGCCCTCCTCTCGGCCGACATCCGGTGCCCATCTTCTGGTATATAAGTCATTTTAACCTAGAAAAAAAATCAGAGGAGGACTTTCAGGATGAAGCGCCGCCGCCTTGAGGCAGAACTTGGGTAGGAGCACTTTTGCCCTCCGGCGGAGCGATTCCGCCAGGGGAACTTCCCTCCTGGAGGGGGAAATCATCGTCATCATCATCACGAACAACTCTTCCATCTTAGGTAGGGCTATCTTCATCAACATCTTCACAGCACCAACTCCTCTCAAACCCTAGTTCATCTCTTGTGTTCAATCTTTGTATCAAAACTATAGAGTTGGTGCTTGTGGGTGACTAGTAGTGTTGATTACATCTTGTAGTTGATTACTATATGGTTTATTTGGTGGAAGATTATATGTTGAGATCCATTATGCTATTTAATACCCCTCTGATCTTGAGCATGTTTATCATTTGTGAGTAGTTACTTTCGTTTTGAGGTCACGGGAGAAATCATGTTGTGAGAGTAATCATGTGAACTTGATATGTGTCTGATATTTTGATGATATGTATATTGTCATTCTCTTAGTGGTGTCATGTGAACCTCGACTACATGACACTTCACCATATTTGGGCCTAAGGTAATGCATTGTGGAGTAGTTATTAGATGGTGGGTTGCGAGAGTGACAGAAGCTTAAATCTCAGTTTATGCGCTATTCCGTAAGGGACCGATTGGATCCAAAAGTTTAATGCTATGGTTAGAATTTATTCTTAATACTTTTCTCGTAGTTGAGGATGCTTGCGACAGGGTTAATCATAAGTAGGAGGTTTGTTCAAGTAAGAACAGCACCTAAGCACCGGTCCACCCACATATCAAATTATCAAAGTACCGAACACGAATTAAGCCAACATGATGAAAGTGACTAGATGAAGTTCCCGTGTACCCTCAAGAACACTTTGCTTATCATAAGAAACCATTTTGTCCTGTCCTTTGCCTCAAAAGGATTGGGCTACCTTGCTGCATTTTTGTTAGTACTATCGTTACTTTCTCATTACAAATTATCCTGCTATCAAACTACTCCGCTACTTACAATTTTAGCACTTGCAGACATTAGCTTGCTGAAAACCACTTGTCATTTCCTTCTGCTCCTCGTTGGGTTCGACACTCTTACTTATCAAAAAGGCTACAATTGACCCCATATACTTGTGGGTCATCAAGGCTATTTTCTGGCGCCTTTGCCGGGGAGTGAAGCGCTATTGGTAAGTGGAAATTGGTAAGGAAACATTATTACTACGTGCTGAAATTTATTGTCACTTGTTACTATGGAAAACAATCCTTTGAGGGATTTCTTTGGGGTATCTTCACCTCGACCGGAACCACAATTATATGCCCCTCAACCTACTGCACCTACTGAAAATATTGAATATGAAATTCCTTCGGGTATGTTAGAACAACTGCTAGCTAATCCTTACGCGGGAGATGGAACCGAACATCCTGATATGCACTTGATATATGTGGATGAAATTTGTGGATTGTTTAAGCTTGCAGTTTTGCCTGCAGATGAAGCTAAGAATAAGGTTTTCCCTTTATCTTTGAAGGGAAAAGCATTGACATGGTATAGGCTATGCGATGATATTGGATCTTGGATCTGGAACCGCTTGAAATTGGAATTTCATCAAAAAAATTATCCTATGCATCTAGTTCATCGTGATCGGAATTATATATATAATTTTTGGCCTCGTGAAGGAGAAGGTATCGCTCTAGCTTGGGGAGGCTTAAGTCAATGCTATATTGATGCCCCAATCATGAGCTCTCAAGAGAGATTATTATTCAGAATATTTATGCTCGACTTTACCGTAATGATCAAACCATGCTCGATACTTCTTGTAATGGTTCTTTTATGAAGAACACTATTGAATTCCAGTGGGATCTTTTAGAAAGAATTAAATGCAACTCTGAAGATTGGGAACTCGACGAAGGTAAATAGTCAGGTATTGAACCTAAGTTTGATTGTGTTAAATCTTTTATGAATACCGATGCTTTTCAAAAGTTTAGCACTAAATACGGACTTGACTCTGAGATAGTAGCTTCCTTTTGTGAATCTTTTGCTACTCATCTTGATCTCCCTAAGGAGAAGTGGTTTAAATATCACCCACCAATTAAAGAGGAAATTAAAGAACCGGTAAAAGCTAGAGAAGAAACCATCATTTACAATGTTGATCCAGTTGTTCCCATTGCTTATATTGAAAAACCACCTTTCTCTATTAGGATGAAGCAACATGCTAAAGCTTCAACTATGGTTAACAAAAGTTATGTTAGAACACCCAAACAATATGAACAAATCAGAGTTGAACCTAGTGTTGCTATGGTTAAAGATATCTTAGTTGATAATATTGATGGGCATGTTATTTACTTCTATGGTGAAGCTTCTAGAATTGCTAAACCTGAAGGAAAAGATAAACATAGACCAGTTTTTGGCATGCCTGTTGTCTCAGTTAAGATAGGAGATCACTGTTATCATGGGTTACGTGACCTAGGTGCTAGTGTGGGTGCTATTCCCTTCTCCATATATCAAGAAATTAAAGATGAAATAGCACCTGCTGAAATAGAAGGCATAGATGTCACTATTAAACTTGCTAATAGAGATACTATATCACAAGTTGGGATTCTTAGAGATGTTGAAGTCTTGTGTGGGAAAATAAAATACCCTATTGATTTTCTTGTGTTAGCTCCCTGGAAGATGACTTTTGTCCCATTATTTTTGGTAGACCCTTCTTGAACACCATCAATGCCAAAATAGATTGTGAGAAACAAATTTTCGGTGTTAGCTTTGGTGATGAATCTCATGAATTTAAATTTTCCAAGTTTAGTAGACAACCTCATAAGAAAAATTAGCCTAGTAAGGATGAAACTATTGGTCTTGCTTCTATTGTTGTGCCTCCTACCGATCCTTTGGAACAATATTTGCTAGACAATGAAAATGATTTGCATATGCGTGAAAGAAATGAAATAGATAGAATCTTTTTCGAACAACAACCTCTGCTTAAACACAATTTGCCTATTGAAACTCTAGGAGGTCCTCCTCCACCTAAAGGTGATCCTGTGTTTGAATTAAAACAATTGCCAGACACTCTGAAGTATGCTTATCTTGATGAGAAAAAGATATATCATGTTATTATTAGTGCTAACCTTTCAGAACATGAAAAAGAAAGATTATTAAAAGTTCTAAGGAAGCACAGGGCTGCTATTGGATATACTCTTGATGATCTTAAGGGCATTAGTCCCACTCTATGTCAGCACAAGATTAATATGGAACCTGATGCTAAACCCATTGTTGATCACCAACTTTGGTTAAATCCGAAGATGAAAGAAGTGGTAAGAACGAAAATATTGAATCTTCTGGAAGCCGGTATAATCTATCCCATAGCTAATAGTAGGTGGGTAAGTCTTGTTCATTGTGTCCCTAAGAAGGGAGATATTACTATTATTCCTAATGATAAGAATGAGCTTATTCCACAAAAAATGTTACATGCTATAGAATGGCAATTGATCATAGAAAATTAAACAAAGCTACTAGAAAAGATCATTACCCTCTGCTTTTATTGATTAAATGTTAGAAAGATTATCTAAGCACACACATTTTTGCTTCCTTGATGGATATTCTGGCTTTTCACAAATACCTGTTTTACAATCTGATCAAGAAAAGACCACTTTTACTTGTCCTTTTGGAACCTTTGCTTATAGAGGTATGCCTTTTGGTTTATGTAATGCACCTGCTACTTTTCAAAGATGTATGACTGCTATATTCTCTGGTTTTTGTGAAAAGATTGTTGAGGTTTTCATGGATGAGTTTTCTATTTATGGGAAGTCTTTTGATGATTGTTTAAGCAATCTTGATCGAGTCTTGTAGAGATGTGAACAAACAAATCTCATCTTGAATTGGGAGAAGTGCCACTTTATGGTTAACGAAGGTATTGTCTTGGGCCATAAAATTTCTAAGAGAGGCATTGAGGTGGATAAAGCCAAGGTTGATGCAATTGAGAAAATTCTATGTCCTAAAGATATTAAAGGTATTCGTAGTTTCCTTGGTCATGCTGGTTTCTATACGAGGTTTATCAAAGACTTCTCTTTTGCAAAAGGATATTCTCTTTGTGTTTGATGATGATTGCTTGGAAGCCTTTGAAACACTAAATAAAGTCTTAATTACTGCACCTGTTGTTCAACCACCTGATTGAATTTGCCTTTTGAGATTATGTGTGATGCTAGTGATTATGCTGTTGGTGATATTCTAGGACAAAGAGTTGATAAGAATCTGAATGTTATTCATTATGCTAGTAAAACTCTAGACAGTGCTCAACAAAATTATGCTACTACTGAATAAGAATTCTTAGCAGTGGTGTTTGCTTGTGATAAATTCAGATCCTACATTGTTGATTCTAAAGTAATTGTTCACACCGATCATGCTGCTATAAAATATCTTATGGAAAAGAAAGATTCTAAACCTAGACTCATTAGGTGGGTTCTTCTGCTACAGGAATTTGATTTGCATATTACTGATGGGAAAGGAGCAGAGAACCCCATAGCTGATAACTCGTCTAGGCTTGAAAATACTCTTGATGACCCACAACCTATTAATGATAGCTTTCCTGATGAACAACTAGCTACAATAAATGTTTCTAGTAGTACACCTTGGTATACTGACTATGCTAATTATATTATTGCTAAATACATACCACCTAGCTTCACATACCAACAAAAGGAGGATGAAGTTCCGTTGCCCCAACCTGGGGACATGCACATTGAATTTAAGAAGTCAAGTCTCCCCAACAAAGCAAAGAGGTCAAAGATCCAGTTTATCCGTTTTCGTCTCTTGCAGGAAAATAAGCAAGACTTGTGCAAAAAGGTGTTGGAGCTTGAGTGGGAGATTCGTGAACCAAAAGATGAGAATTCCATCCTCAAGCGTAAGATGAGGAAGGGGGGCAATCCCACTACTTCATCACCACCACTTTCTTCTTCATCACCAAAAGAAAACTGAGTATTTGGTATGGATACTACCCTTGGTTTTCGCCAAGCTTGGGGGAGGTGCCCTGGTATCGTATCATATCCACTATCTTTTGCCTTTATTTTCTTAGTTCGATCCATGGTTATCTTTTGCTATTAGATGAATAAGAGTTTAGTTCGATCCTTTCCTTTTGTGAGATTGCTTAGCGATCAATCCTTGTAATCGTGTGAAAGATATATAACAAAGTTTAGTTTGAGTTTTGCCTTCTTTAGTTTTCTTGTTTCAATAAAAAGAAAGGAAATAAAAGAAAAAGATCATATGCTAATCTTATGCTAAGTGATGACATTACACAAGGAAAAGTATAAGTAGAAAACTTTATTGTAGATTTACAAACATAGCATTCGTCAATGATGCAACTCATGAAAGAATTAATAAGGGAAGACAAGATTCACATATAAATATACTATCATGGAAATCTTTTGTGATTGTGAGCACCCATCAAAATATTATATGCCAAAATTGTTGACGTTGGACAAGGAAGACAACTTAATGATTTATGTTTGTTCATATTCACATAGAAGTTATATTGTCATAGATCATTCAACATGTGGTGCTTGCCCCTATCTTTGCTAGACAAACTCTGCACTAAGTAGAGATACTACTTGTGCATCCAAAACCCTTAAACCCTATCTTGTTTGAGAGTCCACCATACCTACCTATGGATTGAGTAAGATCCTTCAAGTAACTTGTCATCGGTGCAAAAAGGGCAATAAAAATTGCTTCTAAAAGTGTGAGGTCATTTAGTGTAAGGGAAAATTGAGTGTTGTACGAACTTGTGATGGTGAAGAATAAAAGCGATAGACTGCATAATAAAGGTTGCCATCACAAGGGACAATATAACGCGATGTTCTCTTGCACTAAGGGGTTGACCATACAAACAAAAATTGCATGGCAACCTCTGCTTCCCTTTGTGAAGGGCATATCTTTTACTTTCATGTATTTACTTTTATGCAAGAGTCAAAGTTTTTCTCTATATTCCTTTTATTTCTCTACTTTGGCAAGCATCATGTGGTGAGGAAAGATCTAGGCACATATATCCAGTTGAATATGGGTATCATGAGTTATTATTGTTGACATCACCTTTGAGGTGAATGTGTTGGGAGGCGAAACTATAAGCCCCTATCTTTCTATGTGTCCGGTTGAAACATTTTGCTCATGTGTATGTGGTGAGTGTTATCAATCATAGAAGACTAAATGATGGTTGAGTATGTGGACTTGCCTAAAGGATCCGATATGTGACCCTTCCTGAAAAGATGATGAATTGTATTTGCAAAGTTGACTGAGAACATAGTTTGTTGGTTTCCAATAGAGTTTATGCTTCATACTTCGATGTTGTGATGAATTGAAAGTGCAACTATCCCTGGGTGGTTTTGTTTATGATTAACAACATATAGCTCATTGAACTAATGCTATTTCAAGATGAATATTTCAGGAAAGTTCAGTGATTGGCATGGCATGGACAAGAGGATGTGGAACCCCTTCAAGATGCTAAGGACAAAGGATTGGCTCAAGCTCAAATCTCAGGACTCTACATTTTTCTATTTCAGTGATCCAAGATCACATTGAGTCCATAGGAAAGCCAATGCTATTAAAAGGGGATGAGGTGTTGCTTAATGGCTTGCTTTCTCAAAGTGCTTAGTGATATGCTCCAAAAGCCCTCAACCACTTTCTCATATCCACATATGTCCCAAACCAAAAGTCAAACTCAGCCTCACCGATTTGATATATCCGGCCTCACCGAGTTCATTTGACATAGCCACTGCCAGAAACCCTAGTAACGTCGGTCTCACCGGATCTCGGTCTCACCGAGATGGGATTGCAAACTCTCTGTTTCCCTTCGTAACATTTTGGTCCAGCCGAGATGAGCAATCGGTCCCACCGAATTCACAATGCAAATTCCCTGTTTCCCTTTCGTAATGTTTCACTCTCACCGAGATGAGCGAATCGGTCCCATCGAGTTTGCCTGACCAACTCTCTGGTTAGCTTATTACGAAAGTCGGTCCCACTGAGTTTGTGTAATCGGTCTCACCGAGATTATGTTATGCCCTAACCCTAAAGAAATTGGTCCCACCGAGTTGACATGTCGGTCCCATCGAAATGCCTAAAGGTCACATTATGAACTAAATCGGTCTGACCGAGTTTCATGATTCGGTCTCACCGAGTTTGGTAAATTGTGTGTAACGGTTAGATTTTGTGTGGAGTCTATATATACCCCTCCACCCTTTCTTCATTCGTGGAGAAAGCCATCAGAACATGCCTACACTTCCAACATTCATTTTCTGATAGAGAACCACCTACTCATGTGTTGATGCCAAGATACTCCAATCCTACCACATAAATCTTGATCTCTAGCCTTCCCCAAGTTGCTTTCCGCTCAAATCATCTTTCCGCCAAATCCAATCCTATGAGAGAGAGTTGAGTGTTGGGGAGACTGTCATTTGAAGCACAAGAGCAAGGAGTTCATCATCAACACACCATCTATTACCTTTTGGAGAGTGGTGTCTCCTAGATTGGTTAGGTGTCACTTGGGAGCCTCCGTCAAGATTGTGGAGTTGAACCAAGGAGTTTGTACGGGCAAGGAGATCGCCTACTTCATGAAGATCTACCCTAGTGAGGCAAGTCCTTCGTGGGCGATGGTGATGTCTACTACACAACCTTCTTCTTGTAGACGTTGTTGGGCCTACAAGTGCAGAGGTTTGTAGGACAGTAGCAAATTTCCCTCAAGTGGATGACCTAAGGTTTATCAATCCGTGGGAGGCATAGGATGAAGATGGTCTCTCTCAAACAACCCTGCAACCAAATAACAAAGAGTCTCTTGTGTCCCCAACACACCCAATACAATGGTAAATTGTATAGGTGCACTAGTTCGGCGAAGAGATGGTGATACAAGTGCAATATGGATAGTAGATATAGGTTTTCGTAATCTGAAAATATAAAAACAGCAAGGTAACTAATGATAAAAGTGAGCACAAACGATATTGCAATGGTAGGAAACAAGGCATAGGGTTCATACTTTCACTAGTGCAAGTTCTCTCAACAATAATAACATAACTAGATCATATAACTATCCCTCAACATGCAACAAAGAGTCACTCCAAAGCCACTAATAGCGGAGAACAAACGAAGAGATTATGGTAGGGTATGAAACCACCTCAAAGTTATCCTTTCTGTTCTATCTATTCAAGAGTCCATAGTAAACTAACATGAAGCTATTCTTTCCGTTCAATCTATCATAGAGTTCATACTAGAATAACACCTTAAGACACAAATCAACCAAAACCCTAATGTCACCTAGATACTCCATTGTCACCTCAAGTATCCGTGGGCATGGTTATAAGATATGCATCACACAATCTCAGATTCATCTATTCAACCAACACAAAGTACTTCAAAGAGTGCCCCAAAGTTTCTACCGGAGAGTCAAGACGAAAACGTGTGCCAACCTTTATGCATAGGTTCATGGGTGGAACCCGCAAGTTGATCACCAAAACATACATCAAGTGGATCATGTGATATCCCATTGTCACCACAGATAAACACCGCAAGATATAGATCAAGTGTTCTCAAATCCTTAAAGACTCAATCCGATAAGATAACTTCAAAGGGAAAACTCAATCCATTACAAGAGAGTAGAGGGGGAGAAACATCATAAGATCCAACTATAATAGCAAAGCTCGCGATACATCAAGATCGTGCCATAGAGAGAACACGAGAGAGAGAGAGAGATCAAACACATACCTACTGGTACATACCCTCATCCCCGAGGCTGAACTACTCCCTGCTCGTCATGGAGAGCACCGGGGTGATGAAGATGGCCACCAGTGAGGGATCCCCCCCTTCGGCAGGGTGCCGGAACGGGCTCCCGAGAGGTATTTGGTGGCTACAGAGGCTTGCAGCGGCGGAACTCCTGATCTATCTTCTGCTTTGATGTTTTAAGGGTATATGGGAATATATAGGTGAAAGAAGTTGGTCGGGGGAGCCTCGAGGGGCCCACGAGGGTGGAGGGCGCGCCCAGGGGGGTGGGCGCACCCCCCTATCTCGTGGCTTCCTCGAAACTTCCCCGACTTGCACTCCAAGTCCCTTGGATTGCTTCCGTTCCAAAAATAACTTCTCCAAAGGTTTCATTCCATTTGGACTCCGTTTGTTATTCCTTTTCTTCGAAACACTGAAATAGGCAAGAAAACATCAATATGGGCTGGGCCTCCGGTTAGTAGGTTAGTCCCAAAAATGATATAAAAGTGTAAAGTAAAGCCCATAAACATCCAAAACGGGTAATATAATAGCATGGAACAATAAAAAATTATAGATACGTTGGAGACGTATCAGATGGCCATGGTGGGATAGACAAGGTTGCTTCTTTGTGGACCCTTCATGGGTGGAGCCCTCCGTGGACTCACGCAACCGTTACCCTTCATTGGTTGACATCTCCATCAACGTGGATGTACGATAGCACCACCTATCGGAACCACGCCAAAAATCTCCGTGTCAACATTGTGTTTGCTCCCTCCAAACTCCTCCCCTTTACCTTCATATGAAATGATTTACATTCCGCTGCTATACTCTTAGAATTGCATGTGTAGGTTGATTACTTGACTTGTGCTAAGTTGCTAAAATCTACCAAGACTTGAAATTGGGAAAAGGCTAGATTTTTATTTGGTCAAGTAGTCTAATCACCCCCCTACATACTTTCGATCCTATAAGTGGTATCAGAGCTACGGTATCCATTTTGCCTTGATTTCCATAGCTTTTGGTGATCATAGCCTTGGTTTCACAACCTAGGAGAGTATGGCGTCTAGCGAGGGAAATTACCACCGTAGAGGTCCTTACTTTGATGGTACTAATTTTGCTAGTTGGAAGCATAAGATGAAAATGCATATTCTTGGACATAACCCCGCCGTTTGGGCTATTGTGTGTATTGGCTTGCAAGGTGAATTCTTCGATGGGAGAGAACCGAACCGTGAAGCTACCGTGGAAGAGTTGAAGATGCTGCAATACAACGCTCAAGCTTGTGATATTCTCTTCAACAGATTGTACCCCGAAGAATTCAACAAAATCAGCCGTCTTGAGAATGCAAAGGAAATTTGGGATACTTTGCTTGATATGCATGAAGGTACCGACTCCGTCAAGGAATCCAAATGTGATGTGCTTCAAAGTCAACTTGACAAGTTCAAAATGAAGGATGGTGAAGGTGTCGCTGAAATGTACTCTAGGCTTGCTCTCATCACAAATGAGATTGCCGGCTTAGGAAGTGAAGAGATGACCGATAGATTCATCATCAAGAAGATCATAAGAGACTTGGATGGAAAATATGATACCGTGTGCACATTGATCCAAATGATGCCCAATTACAAAGATCTCAAGCCAATGGAAGTCATTGGAAGAATTGTTGCTCATGAGATGTCACTCAAGGATAAAGAAGAGCTTCAGAACATGGTGCTTACAAAGCCTCATGTGATGCTCCTATATCATCAAGTGAGAACCAAACCTTCAATGAAGAATTGAGCCTAATGGTGAAGAACTTCAACAAGTTCTACAAAAGTAGAAGCAAGGAAAGAAGTTCCAAGTCAAGGTCCTACAATGACAAAATATCTTCGAGTCGTGAACGTAATTGCTATAATTGTGGAAGACCCGGACACTACTCCAATGAGTGTACGGCTCCCTACAAAAGGAGAGAAGATTCACCTAAAAGAAGAAGTAGAAGAGAAGAATCACCACCAAGAGAGAGAAGGAGTAGAGATGATCGCTATGAACGAAGAACCTCTCGGAGAAGCAAGGATTCCGAAAGGAAGGACAAATCATCAAAGAGCTACACAAAAGGAAGACATCAAGCTCACGTTGGTGAATGGGTATCCGGCTCCGACTTCGACCATCACTCTGAAAGAAGTTATAACTCTGAATCCGAATATACTCAAGATGAAGGTGTTGCCGGTCTAGCACTTGTGTCAACCAACTCCTATGACATATTTGACTCACCAAATGAAGGAATTGGAAGATGCTTCATGGCTAAAGGCCCAAAGGTATCACACCCCGAGTATGTTGATTTCAATAGTGATGAAGATGACTTGCTAGGTGTTGAGGATTTACTTCTTGACAACTCTAGTTATGAAAACTATGATGAATTTGCTATTAATCATGCTAATCAAGATAAAACGAATGACAATGATAAGAAGGAGATTGATCATCTAACTAAAGAACTAAATACTCTTAAGTTAGTTCATGAAACTACCTTGTAAGATCATCAAGAACTTTTAAATACTCATGAGAAGTTACACTTTGAAAAGCTCAACCTAGACCAAGAGCATGAGTTTTTAAAGGCAATCAATGATGATCTTCCCAAGAAAAGTTCTTACATTTCCAAGCATTTACTCTTGTCTACTTACATGCCACAAGTAAAATCTAGCAACAAGAACAAGAAAGATTCTTCCTCTAGTAGTAACAATAATCATGCTAAATCCAATGTTGTTGCTTCTAGTAGTTCTCTTGATTCCACTAATGATTCTCTTAGCCAAGTTACACTTGAGCAAGAAAATAGCTTATTGAAGGGAATTATAGAGGAAGGTGTTTACAAGAGCCTTGCCGGAAGTAAGCGATTTTAGGAAATTGTACGCAAGCAAGGGAGGCACCGGAAGAATCAAGGTGTTGGTTTCGAACGAAAGTTCAATGCCAATGGAGTTGAGTGGGAAGAAGATCAATACCCCAAGATAAATTAGGTCCTCAACAAGAGAAGTATGATCCTACTTCTCTCCAAGGGACACAAGCTCAAGATGATCTTCCACCACAAGACCACAAGCAAAAAGGCATGGATAAGCTTCAAGAGGAGATTGATACATTTGAAGAAGCTCCCAAGGCCTTGGTCAAGTGGGTTCCCAAGACTACATCAAGTTCTACTTCATCAAGTATGACTACAACCCCAAGGATTCCCATCAAGATGATGTGGATCCCGAAGAAGAAGAACTAGACAGTTCTTGAGGTTGACTCCGCCAACACACTTCACTCATATCATTGTGGCAAGAACAAGTGCAAACAACTTCCATATCTTGCACTAGTTCAAGGAGTCGCAGACCCTCTTGTTGGTAAGACAAGGGACAAGGTAACCTAATGCTTTCATGGACATCATATTGTGTGAACTTCACTCTATGTCTATGGATATCCTTGTTTGTTCCTTGTGGGACTAACCCGTATAGGTATTGAAAGCGCAACTCACTCAAATGGATTGCTCCGAATGATCTACATCAACATTGAGCATCCACATCTTCAACACCTACATGAAGTCATCATCGACAAAACCAAAGGTTAGTTCATCCCTCTTAGGGGGGATATCACATCTAAGGGGAGCTTTACTCTAAGACTTGAGCTAAAGCAACTCTAACGGTGTGAACACAACAATGCTTTATGTAAAAGTGGTAACTCCACTTGTGCTTAAACGATGAGTATAACCTATGATCAAATGTTCTCATTCGACTCCTAAGTCAAATTACTCATATATAGTTGACCTAGTCATCGCAAATTGCTTGATAGATGCTAGAGTGTTTGTGCATGCTTTGCCACATATTTCATTTGCCACTTTATTGTGTGAGCATGTTGGTTGCATATTTTACTCATTCAAGGACATCCACTTGTTGCTTTGATTGTTTGGCTCTTTCTATTTTGCCAAGTGGATGGACAAGAATGCCTAAGAACCTTCTCTAGCTATCTATGATTTTCTCATCTCAAACTCTATTCATGCTACATCACAAAGTTTGATCAAGTCAGATTCGAACCACTCTGCGTGAGGAGCACTCGGAATCCCCGATTCGTCATAGACTTCAACTTTCAAAACCTCTTTGTGCATTTTGGTTTGACCAACTCATCCATTTCGGTCACACCAAGTTCACTAAGTTGATATAGGTTTTCATCTCAGTGCACCCGATTTGAACATTTCGGTCCCACCGAGTTGAAGTAACCGCTTGCGATTCTGCATCTCGGTGCCACCGAGTTGTTCCACTCGGTCACACCGATAGGGTCGGGATATATATACCCATGGGTGAGATTTTGGAAATTTCTTCAAAACCCCTCAGCCCGCGCATATCCTGCTCTACCTCCTCGGGTCTCCGGATCGCCTCCTCGCCGCTAGCAACCTCCTGCCGCTGGTTTCTGTCGCCGTCAACGGGAATCTGCTCCGCTGTAGCGAACTCCCGTCAGACTAGGGTATGAGTTCGACCCCTTGTGCTCTCTTTTTACCTCCGATTCCAAGCACAAGGACAATGCCATGATCTTTGCCACGTATGAGATCAATCTATCCAAAGAAAACTTCCTTAGGTTTAGTTTGATTCAAAAATTTTGGGTTAGGTCTCCGTTGAACTCATCTCGGACCGACTGAATCGTAGAAATTGGTCTCACCGATTTGGCTTAGGACATTGCACATGTGCTTTTCCGTCTGACCGAAAACTAAAAATCAGTGTGACCAAGTTCAATTCTCTGTGAAACCGTAGCAATCTCGGTGCCACCAAACTGTGACTCGGTCTGACCAAGTTCACTAGTTTAGGTTCCAAATGTTGCTTCGGTATCACCGAGTTTATCAATTCGGTAGCTCAGAAATCATTTAAGTAGAGAACTAAAACTAGGTTTTTGACTCATTTGTTTTGCAAAAATCTCTGCACTTTTTGATGCTCATCTACTTTATCTCATCTATATCTATTCACAAGGTTTGCTGTCAGTTTGCCTGCTAAGATGTCTGACCAGAGTGATACCCAGAATAAGTCTGAAGAGCAAGAGCAAATGAGTGAGGGCACTAGTCCCTCAAGAAGCTATGATGAGGGCAGCGGGAGCACACCAAGTAACTTGCCCAGGGCAGCCACCAGAACAAGAAAGAAGAGAACCTCAGACTCTAAGGATGAGGACTATGTGGCTGTTGAGGATGGGCCCACCTCAAAGAAGAAAGTGCTGAAGAGAGAGTATGGCACTGCTGCTACAACAAAGCCTGGTATGAACAAGAAGACACCACCAAGGAGAGTCCCAACATCCAATCCAAGGAAATTTCCAACAGGAGAAACCATGAAATTCACAATAGAATCAGATGATGGTGAGGCAGTTGGAGCTGGCAGGAAGAAGAAGAGGGCAAGAACCACAACTAAAAGTTCTTGGAAAGTCAACTATGGTAAGAGATTCAGGAGAGGAAGAGGAAGAGGATGTTGCACCAGCACCCAACTCTAAAAAGAATATGGGAGATGCAATCAAGTCAAGGGCTGCTACTTCTAAGCCCAAACCTGCTCCCGAAGCTGCTGCTCAAACCACCAAGTCTGCACCCAAGAGAAGCACCAGAAACATCCCAGCTGAGGAGAAGAACAAGGCCCCAGTGCCTGAAGTTGAAGAAGAAGATGTGCTACCTCTTGAGCACTATGTTGGTTTTCCCTTGAAGAGGAAAGGGTGATGCAGCAAAGTAGTGTAAGCATTTCCCTCAAATTTTAAGAACCAAGGTATCAATCCAGTATGAGGCTCCTCAAAAGTCCCTCGTACCTACACAAACAAAGAAGAACCTCGCAACCAACGCGATAAAGGGGTTGTCAATCCCTTCACGGTAACTTGCGAAAAGTGAGATCGGATAGAGATAATAAGATAAGATAAATATTTTTGGTATTTTTATGATATAGATTGGAAAGCAAAGATTGCAAATAAAAGTAGATTCAAAACTTATATGATAAAAGATAGACCCGGGGGCCATAGGTTTCACTAGTGGCTCTCCCAAGATAGCATAAGTATTAAGGTGGGTGAAAAAATTACAGTCGAGTAATTGATAGAAAAGTGCATAGTTATGAGAATATCTAGGCATGATCATGTATATAGGCATCACATCCGCAACAAGTAGATCGAAATGATTTTGCATCTACTACTATTACTCCACACATCGACCGACTCCTGTCAGCATCTAGAGTATTAAGTTCATAAGAACAGAGTAACACATTAAGCAAGCTGACATGATGTAGAGGGATAAAATCAAGCAATATGATATAAACCCCATCTTTTTATCCTCGATGGCAACAATACAGTACGTGCCTTGCTGCCCCTGCTGTCACTGGGAAAGGACACCGCAAGATTGAACCCAAAGCTAAGCACTTCTCCCATTTGCAAGAAATATCAACCTAGTAGGCCCAAACCAAACTAATAATTTGAAGAGACTTGCAAAGATAACCAATCATACATAAAAGAATTCAGAGGAGATTCAAATATTTCTCATAGATAAACTTGATCGTAAACCCAAAATTCATCGGATCTCGACAAACACACCGCAAAAAGAGTTACATCGAATAGATCTCCAAGAAGATCGAGGAGAACTTTGTATTGAGATTCAAAGAGGGGGAAGAAGCCATCTAGCTAATAACAATGGACCCGAAGGTCTGTAGTAAACTACACACAACTCATCGGAGAGGCCTTGGAGATGATCTAGAGGCCCTCCGTGGTTGATTCCCCATCCGGCGGAGCGCCGGTGAAGGCTCCAAGATGGGATCTCGCGGATACAGAAGGTTACAGCGGTGGAAATAGTATTTCGTGGTGCTCCTAGATGTTCTCAGGTACGTGGATATATATAGGAGGAAGAAGTAGGTCGGTTCAGACACGAGGGGCCCATGAGGGTGGGGGGTGCGCCCACCCACCTAGGGCGCACCGGGCACCCTCGTCGCCGCCTCGTTTGCTGCTTGACATCCACTTCAAGTCTCCTGGATTGCATTTGTTCCAAAAAGATCGCTCCGTAAGGTATCATTCTGTTTGGACTCCGTTTGATATTCCTTTTCTCCGAAACACTAAAATAGGCAAAAAACAGCAATTCGGGTTGGGCCTCCGGTTAGTAGGTTAGTCCCAAAAATGATATAAAAGTGTAAAGTAAAGACTATAAACATCCAAAATGGGTAATATAATAGCATGGAACAATAAAAAATTATAGATACGTTGGAGACGTATCAAGCATCCCCAAGCTTAATTCCTGCTCGTCCTCGAGTAGGTAAATGATAAAAATAGATTTTTTGATGTGGAATGCTACCTAGAATAATTCTCAATGTAATTTTCTTTATTGTGGCATGAATGTTCAGATCCAGATGATTCAAAATAAAAGTTCATATTTACATAACAAATAATAATACTTCAAGCATACTAACAAGGCAATCATGTCTTCTCAAAATAACATTGCTTTAGAAGGTTCATCCCTACAAAATCATATAGTTAGGTTATGTTTCATTTTTATCACACAAAATACTCCTATCAAGAACAACCCCGGTTTCAGCCAAGCAATTGGTTCATACTTTTTAACTCCCTTCAGCTTTTTTCAACTCTCACGCAATACATGAGCGTGAGCCATGGATATAGCACTATGGGTGGAATAGAATATTGTCGGTGGGAAACGACACCTATGGGATCACTGGAATCCCTTCTACGGTTGCGGGGCGCGGAATCATGAGAGGAGCGGGGCTAGCGGATGGCACAAAGGGGATTTACCCAGGTTCGGGCCGCAAAGATGCATAAAACCCTACGATCCTGCTTTGGTGGTTGTATTGGTGTTCTTGAGCTCTCGAACTAGCTCTAGGTGCTGCGAGGTTCAAAAGAGCCGACTCCCTTCTCAGTATGCCATGGGCCTCCTTTTATAGGAGAAAGGGGCTGCCACAGTGGCACACAGGAGGTGGAAGGTGCTACAGCGTTGCGAGGTTATCGCTAGTATTACAGGACAATACGCATTAAATGTGGGGCTTAGGTGTCCTTCACTTAATTGGGGGATGGGGGTGAGGCCCGTCCCGTCCGTCGCTGCCCCTCCTGGCTTCGACACGCGCCCCGACCAACAACGCATGCAGCGCCATGTAGGCAGGCAGGCAGCTGAGGTGGCGCGGTGGTGGAGCCTCCATGAAGGTCTGCATGCTGCCACGCAGGTGCCTGCCCAGTTGGTTGGGTTGGCGGCTGCGTATGAACGGTGGTAGGAACTTGGCTGGTGCGGGCCTGGCAGTGGCCTTGCCGGTGCACTTGGCGATGATCTTGCCGGGTGGCCCGGCATGGGTCTTGCCGTGGCACGCTGGCTCCCCCGGCAAGGATCTTGCCGGGGGGCCTGTGGGTTTCTTTGGTGGGGATGGTTGCCTTCCTATCCTCTTTTGATCTTGATTGCTCTTTGTCTTCACAAAGATCTGCATGCCACCACGGAGGTGCCTTCCGAATCTTGTCCCAACGCGACTGCTCAGCGTTGGTAGGCTCGAAGGTGGCCCGCTCAGCGTGTGTGGACGAGCTGGCCCAGCAAGGATCCTGCCAGGGCTGCTGAGGCTGCCCTCGGGAAGGGTCCTTGCCAGGGCAACCTGCATTGCCCGTGCGACTTTGTGGTCTTGGTCCTTTGTTGTTTGCTTTGCTTGTCCCTGTGGCTTTGGCTTTTCTCCGGCTTCCCTCTCTTGCCTTGCTCATGTGTGGTCGTGGCAGGCGGCTCTGACTGCCCGTGCACAAGTAAAGGGGTCAAAAGCTAGGCCCCTACTTTTGTACGCCGACAGGAGCCCCCGGGCCTGGGTCACACATGGGTGCAGCACGTTGTTGGGCCAGGCCCAGAATAGTGTGCGAGCAGTCGAGGCGGATTTTACCACGGCCACTGTTCCGCCCGCTGCGCTTCCCCACGACCCGCGTCGAATGCGCGACGTGGGGGTAGTGTGCGTGCATGACGTGGGGATGTTGGCGTCACCTTGTGATGGACAGTAAAGAGGCGGCTTGCATGTCTCTTTGAGACCGCAGGGCTGCCCCCTATTTACTGCCCTCGCTCGGGAACTGTCGCTCCACACGTCCCATTGCGTCCGCCCCTTGCGCCACGTTCACTGCATGCAGAGCAAATGAAAGGCGCAGGGGTCATGGGTAGTCATGCATGTGCGGGTGATTCCCTTGCGCCTTTAGTGGAGCGGGGAGGGCGGTCGACGGCCCCGCTCGCTGTCATCTCAAGAGGCCGGATTGGCCGAGAGGGGGCGTCCGAACCTCGCCCCCGCCCCTTTATAAAGAGGGGCGCGGGAGGGATGGTGCCTCTCAACCTTTCGCCATCTGCCTCTTCCCATCTCTGCTTCCTTTCTTCTTCCGCCATGGCGAGGGGGCGCAGCGACGCTTCCTCAGTGGCGGCGAGGGTCTCGGCCAGGCAGCGCATCACTCCTCTCGAAGAGCTCGTAGCAGTGGAGCCATCTGCTAGAGGAAGGGGGAGGGGGCAAGGTCGAGGTCGCTGTCGGTGTCAAAACCGGCGGATCTCGGGTAGGGGGTCCCAAACTATGCGTCTAGGCGGATGGTAACAAGAGACAAGGGACACGATGTTTTACCCAGGTTTGGGCCCTCTTGATGGAGGTAAAACCCTACGTCCTGCTTGATTGATATTGATATTGTGGATGTTTACAAGAGTGGATCTACCACGAGATCAAGGAGGCTAAACCCTAGAAGCTAGCCTATGGTATGATTGTAATGGTTGTTGTTGTTGTTCTACGGACTAGAGCCATCCGGTTTATATAGACACCGGAGAGGGCTAGGGTTACATAGAGTCGGTTAGAATGGTAGGAGATCTACGTATCCGTATCGCCAAGCTTGCCTTCCACGCCAAGGAAAGTCCCATCCGGACACGGGACGAAGTCTTCAATCTTGTATCTTCATAGTCTTGGAGTCCGGTCGATGATGATAGTCCGGCCGATGATAGTTCGGCTGATGATGGTAGTCCGGCTATTCGGACACCCCCTAATCCAGGACTCCCTCAGTAGCCCCTGAACCAGGCTTCAATGACGATAAGTCCGGAGCGTATATTGCTTGGCATTGCAAGGAGGGTTCCTCCTCCGAATGATAGAAGATTGTGAACACCAGGATAGTGTCCGGCTCTACAAAATAAATTCCACATTCCACCGTAGAGAGAATGATATATACACAAGTTCAATCTACTGACATTTTTTGCGGCATGACGTCATGCCACTACCAAGCCATTACTTGAATCGTTTTTTACTCTACCACCTCAGCGCATTTAGCGAAGCGGTTTCCTTGGCACGTCTTGTCGAAGCAGAGATCGTGTTCCCCCTTAATCCGGGATTCTCATCAATACGGACGTGGGTAACCCAACCGCGCCATTGATGGTGACGCTTGGGGGATAAGCGAGTTTTACCAGGCTGGTGGGGGACGCGTAGATTTCGCCCGCCCATATAAGGGATAAGGATTCACCTTTTCACCTACGCCTTCTTCCTCCTTTGCTTATCCATCTCCACGCACTCGAGCTCCAACGCCCAAGCCCGCACATCTCGTCTCAACCTTCCCCAGTCATGTCTGGAGCGGGAGGCAAGTGGATGACCTCCTCCGTTACGGAGGAGCACATCGAAAGACTGCGCAGCGCCGGCTACCTGTCCGGCGACATCGCGCACCGGCTACCCGACGAGGGGCAGCTCATCCCCACCCCCAGGCCCCATGAGAGGGTCGTTTTGCTTCCTCACTTCCTCCGCGGACTGGGCTTTCCACTTCACCCCTTTGTCCGGGGGCTCATGTTCGACTACGGCCTGGATTTCCATGATCTGGCGCCGAACTTCATCCTCAACATCTCGGCGTTTATCGTCGTGTGCGAGGCCTTCCTCTGCATCCAGCCCCACTTCGGCTTGTGGCTCAAGACCTTCAATGTCAAGCCGAAGGTAGTGAAGGGCACTCAAGCGGAGTGCGGAGGCGCCATGTTGGGCAAGATGCCCAACGTCCTTTGGTTCGAAGGGGCCTTCGTGGAATCCGTCGAGGGATGGCAATCGGGGTGGTTCTATATCACCGAGCCGCGCGACCCTATGTGGGCGGCGGCCCCCGAGTTCAGATCTGGTATCCCCATGCAGCTCACCTCCTGGAAAGAGAAGGGCTTGCTGTGGGGTAGTTCGGAGGAGCTGACGGGACTCCAAGCCTGTATCCAGAAGCTGGTGAAGAAGCTCAGGCTGGTTAACGTGGTCCAAGTCATGCTCGTCCACTGGATTCTCCCATGCCAAGAGCGGGCATTCAATCTGTGGGAGTTCGATCCGGAACAGCACCACGCGCTGAGCGGGCTCTTCGACACGACGTACGAAGGCGCCTGGAGGGTGCTGTTTAAGGGCGCCGAAGCCCCCGCATCCGCGACCGAAGATCCCGGATTTCACTCGCAGCACCAAGCCGACGAGGTAAGTGATTCTACCCCTTTACGGGACACTTGTTTTTCATAGTTTGACTCTATGCGGGTTTTAATTTCCCCTTTTCCTTTGACATGACTGGATGAGGAAGGCGGAGCAGATTATCTGCCCGGCTCCTATGCCAGAAAACCCAGTAGATGCCCGTCTAGCGAGGCTGCTGGTTCCGGCACCGCACGTGGTGCCGGAGAAGAAGGCCAAGAAGGAGGCCACGAGTGCTCGAAAGAGTTCCCGTTTTCAGGTGTCCGATGACTCTGGGGCGGACTCCTCCCCCGAAAACAAGGAGGAGAAAGAGGACTCTCTCCCAGAGGAGGGAGAGAAGAAGAGAAAGGCTTCCTCAACAGGGGTGGCCGAAGGGTCCAAGAGGGGAAGGACTATTCCCTCGGACAGCTCCGCCAACATCAACGTTGGCGAGGAAGAATGGCCTTTAAGGGCCAGGCCTCCGGCGAGATCGTAAGTGTCCGGATTCCTGAATGATTTATAATTTCTTTTTCTGTGTCACATAGTGTCATTCTGATGCCGCATGCTGCCTGTAGTTCGGCCAATGATGATCTCCCCGCTTCATCAAGCGGGTCGTTGGCTCCAACGGATGTAGAATCCATCCCGACCGCCTCCACCCCTCGCGACACCGAGGACGCCGAGGTGGGATCCCAAGAAGGGACCCATCTGGGGGAGGCTCCGGAGGCGCCACAAGGCGGCCTCCCGGACTTTGCGCCGGACTCCACATCAGAACCCGCAGTGGTTCCGGAGTCCGGCCGGCGGCCCCTTCGCACGAAGGGCAAGACCGTGACACCGGTGGCTTCCGTCCAACCGGAGGCGCCGGACAATTTGTTGGAGGCGCTCCAGAGCGCTTCCATCGAGGAAGAACACCGCACTATTATGAGTGCGGTGATTCAGAAGGTACAGCTTGCCAAGAGCGGGCTGACCGAAGCCTGCAGTAGCCTTCTATCAGGCTTTGAGGTAAGAAGTTAAAAATATGCAATGTAATACCGCATAGACAGTAGCCCCTGATGCTCGGTTCGGTGTTCGGAAAGAAAAGCCGGACCGAGGATCTGAAAAAAAAGAAGATATACGCAGGGTTGCTGAAAAATTATGTCAATATGGGTTGCAGGCTGCGCTGCTGACCTCTGCCGCACTGACTGCGGAGGTCGGTGCTTTGAAGCAGGAGCTCGAGCGGTCCGAGCAAGAGCTCGGCCGCGCCAAGAAGCAGCTCCAGGACAAAGAAGGTGAGTAACACCACTTTGAACTTGTACTTTATAGAAAAGGATTTAGGTTGCAACAAAAAATAACCAGGATAACATGGGTACTGCAGGGGCCGCGAACAAGGTGGCGACCCTGAAGGAGGCCGTGTCCGCGGCCGAACGCAATGCGGCCGCGGAACGGGCAGAGCGAGAAAAGCAGGAGGCGCGGGTGGCGGTGGTTCGGCAAGAGCTCCAGGCTCTCATGGAATAGCATGAGAGTTTGGAGCGTGACTCAAAGACTCGAGAGTCCGAGCTTGCCTCGGCTCTTGAAAGTGCCAAAACTGCCAAGGCCGATGCCCATAAGTCCCTTCAGGAGATTGAGTTGGTGAGGAAGATAGCGGCGGGTAAGGCATTTTTCATGCAAAGCAAGCATGTGAATGTAAATTACGTGTTACTTACCCGAATTCGGAGCTCTCCAGGGGGGTTTGCAGATCTGCCTCGTAGCGTGTCTGATGCCGCTGCATTCTACCGAGCTGAGGAGGGGAGCTCAACGGAGAAGGTCTTCTGGTCTCAGTATGCTGAGGCCAGCCATCCGATGCCCCCTAGCGACCAGCTGAAGCAGCTAGTCGAGCTCCACAAGGTGGCCGAGCAGGCCATGAAGGGCCTCATAGTCCGGCTGTGGCCTGGAGAGGCCATGCCTGGGAGCTACTTCGGCCTCATGCGACGGTTGGTGGATGCGTGCCCCTGGGTGGAGGTTATCAAGCGCTCCGCCTGTATTGAAGGTGCTCGTCGGGCCCTTGCCCGCGCAAAGGTGCATTGGGGCAAGCTGGATGCAGAGAAGCTAATCACTGACGCGCCACCAGCGGGCAAGGAATATCGTACGCCCGAGATGTACTATAAGACTATCCTGAAGGGTGCCCGCAAGATTGCGGATGAGTGCCCCAGGGATGTAATTATTGAGTAAATTCGCAATGTGTTATCCTGTGCACTGAAAACTTTGTTCATATGCACTAAGCAATGCTTGTTAATTTAAAATATTACCTTCTGTGCGGCCGTTTATTAAATCTGAGAGATGGCAAGTCGTCGGCTTCAGCCCCCATGCCATGAGTGCTGGGGTGTTCGGGATAAACTTGAGCACTCTTTTTCCCATTTTTGGGTCCATCTAGGGAGGCGCTCAACACAATGAACAAGGCAACTGGACTTATAGTGCTTGAACACTCTCACTTAGCCATAGAATTCTATAATTTTAAATTTCGGCGAAGCCCCTAGTATTTGGAAGACCGAATTTGGGGCGCTATCCACGCCTTCGTCAGACATTATCCGGAACTTCGCTCGAAGCGGCGTAGGTCTTTAAGGACCCGAAAAGACCTCTCGAACAACGACCAGTCTCTCGCCTTATCATGACAGTCAGTTTTAGCTTTCTCCACTGAGGCATTAACCCGGCTCAACCGGGGCGCAATCGCAGTGGTTCTCCCAGTGCTACCTTAGCCGATAGAACGGAACGTAAGGTGCCAAACGTGGGAGCCGGGCAAACCCAACTATTGACCCAAGACATGATTTGGAGCCGATTCATATAATGCTATAAGTTCGGGGTGCCGCACTTGTGAAAGTGTTCGCACTTTATCACACCATAATGCGGGGAACATAAGCCCCTGGTGTATTTGGCCGTACCAAAATGTATGGATGCAACATGTCGTAAATGAACACACACACACACACACACACACACACACACACACATATATATATATATATATATATATATATATATATAAGGTAATGCAATTATGGGCAAAAAGTGCTGCATTTTATTCGAGAATATCTGCTATGAGTGCAGAATGATACAAATAGTGCGGAAAGCAAGGGATTGGACGAATTAAAGGCGTCTCCCTCCAGGGGTAGGCCGCGGAATGGTGTATTTAACAAATTTAATGCTTGTAATGGAGACCACCTGAGTGTTCGTCGCAGCCTTTGTCCCTCCCTAGCTGTTGCATCATGAGTTCGGCAGGTTCACCGCCGGACAGAGTTCTGTATAAAAAAGAGAGAAATAAAAGATAAAAAGAGCGACACACTTGGGAGCCCCTGGTGTGGTCGAACCGCACTCTGGGTCTGTTGTGGTTGTGCCTCTCCCCCTATGCCCATGGTATCTCCAGGGCGTAATTATGTACGCGGAGAGTTTGTCTTACAATTGTGCGAGGGCTGGGGTTGAGGCCGCATTGCTACGCGTTCTCGGAACGTGCCAGGTGGTCTTGGTTGATGTTGCTCCGGGCGCGTTTGGCCGTGTACGGCCGTTTAACGGCCGGACTCAAAAATTGCCTTAAAAGGCTGCTCTGTACTTCTGCCGCGAGAGCCGCTATATGTTCCTCCGTTCGGAGGGAGCGTTCCGTGTTTCCATTGACCGTGATGACTCCATGAGGGCCTGGCGTCTTGAGCTTAAGGTATGCATAATGCGGCACCGCGTTGAATTTTGTGAACGCGGTTCGTCCGAGCAGAGCATGGTAGCCACTGCGGAACGGGACTATGTTGAAGATTAACTCCTCGCTTGGGAAATTATCCGGGGATCCGAAGACCACTTCCAGTGTAATTGAGCCTGTACAGTTGGCCTCGACACCTGGTATGACGCCTTTGAAGGTTGTCTTTGTAGGTTTAATCCTTGAAGGGTCTATGCCCATCTTGCGCACTATATCATGATAAAGCAGGTTCAGGCTGCTGCCGCCGTCCATCAGGACTCTCGTGAGGTGAAATCCATCAACGGTTGGGTCTAAAACCAATGCGGCGAATCCGCCATGGTGGATACTGGTCGGATGGTCTCTTCGATCGAAAGTGATCGGGCAAGAGGACCATGGGTTGAATTTTGGGGCGACTGGCTCCATCGCGTATACGTCCCTTAGTGCACGCTTCCGCTCCCTCTTGGGTATATGCGTTGCGTATATCATGTTTACCGTCCGAACTTGAGGGGGGAATCCCTTTTGTCCTCTGTTGTTCGGCGGCCGGGTCTCTTCCTCGTCGTCGCTGTGTAGCCCCTTGTCATTGTTTTCGGCGATTAATTTGCCTGCCTGCTTGAATACCCAACAATCTCTGTTGGTGTGGTTAGCTGGCTTTTCGGGGGTTCCATGTATTTGACAGGAGCGGTCGAGTATTCGGTCCAAATTGGACGGGCCCGGAGTGGTTCTTTTGAATGGCTTCTTCCGTTGACCGGGCTTGGAGCCTCGGAATCCGGTGTTGACTGCCGTCTCCTCATTGCTGTCGCCGTTAATGCGGCATTTGTTTTTGTTTTGACGCGACCTGCCATTGCGGTCCTTGGTATCCGGACTGCCAGCGTTTTTGCTGAGGTTGTTGCTGCGAGCGAGCCAGCTATCCTCTCCCACACAAAAGCATGTCATGAGTGATGTGAGGGCTGCCATGGATTTCGGCTTTTCCTGTCCTAGGTGCCGGGCCAGCCACTCGTCGTGGATGTTATGTTTGAAGGCAGCGAGGGCCTGTGCATCCGGACAATCGACGATTTGATTTTTCTTTGTTAAGAACCGTGTCCAGAATTGCCTGGCCGATTCGTCTGGCTGCTGGATTATGTGGCTTAGGTCATCTGCGTCCGGTGGTCGCACATACGTGCCCTGGAAGTTGTCGAGGAATGCGGCTTAGGTCTTCCCAGCATCCAATTGACTCTACGGGCAGGCTGTTAAGCCAATGCCGAGCTGGTCCTTTAAGCTTGAGCGGGAGATATTTGATGGCGTGAAGATCGTCACCGCGGGCCATGTGTATATGGAGGAGATAATCCTCAATCCAAACCGCGGGGTCTGTTGTGCCATCGTAGGATCCGATATTAACGGGTTTAAACCCTTCAGGGATTTGATGATCCATTACTTCGTCAGTGAAGCATAGTGGGTGTGCGGAGCCTCTGTATTTAGCAATATCGCGACGTAGCTCGATAGAGCGTTGTCTGCTGTGTTCGGCCCGGCCGGAGTAGTTGTATCCGGCGCGACGGTATTCGTCTTGGGTCTTGGGGCGCCCACGTGATCCATAGATAGATCTGGATTGTCTTGCCTTGTCCTCCAATATATCCCGCAAGTCCTGCGCGTTCCCCCGTGGCTTCATGCTTTTTGAGCGATGCCGGGGTACGGTTTTGGTGGAGGGCTTGCACGCCTCTCTGTCGCGGCCACGAGGTGGTCGGTCTACCGTATTGTGCGCTGGTGATGCAGGTTTGTACGCTTCCTCCTCTAGTCGGGGGAGCAACTTTCGTTTTGGGTAACTTTTGGAGGGACGTTCGAGTTCATACTCTTCGGCCGCGAGGACCTCGGTCCATCTGTCGGCCAGTAGGTCTTGATCAGCTTGAAGCTATTGCTGCTTTTTCTTTAGGCTGTTTGTTGTGGCCATTAGACTGCGTCTGAAACGCTCTTGTTCGACGGGATCCTCAGGCACGACGAATTCGTCGTCGTCGAGGCTTGCCTCGTCTCCGGAGGGAGGTAAGTAATTATCATCCTCGACCTCTTCGTCTGCCGCCCTCTCGTGAGGGCTTGCTTCTGCCTCCTCCTGCGCTGGATCGTGCTGGAGGGGGTTGTCTTCGGCACTTTCTGGGGTGTTATTATCTCCTGTGCCGGAATCTCTATTCTTGCTGTGGCGGGATTTAGAGCGGCGCCGCTGACGTCGGCACTTGGGCTGTTTCTTTAAGGAATCGGCCTCCGGTGCTTCTTCGCCGTCCCCATCTTTTGGGGTGTCCACCATGTATATGTCGTATGACGAGGTGGTCTTCCAGTGTCCTGTAGGCACTGGTTCTTGATAGTCTCCGGCATCGTCGTCCATACCGTCGATGTCTTCGGAGTCGTAGTTGAGTACATTGGTTAGATCGTCGACGGTGGCTACGAAGTGGGTGGTGGGTGGGCTCTGAATTTCTTCGTCGTCCGCGTCCCAACCATCCTGGCCGTAGTTCGGCCAGGGCTCTCCGGATAGCGAGAGATGCTTCAGCGAATTTAAGATATCGCCGAAGGGTGAGTGCTGAAAGATGTCCGCAGCGGTGAATTCCATGACCGGCGCCCAATTGGATTCGACTGGCAGGGGCGTAGGAGGTTCGGAGTCCGGCACCTCGGAGTCATGAGCTTTATGCGGGACAAGCTAAGTGTTCGGCTCCGTTGCCGTAGAAGTTGCAGCTCCCGAGGCGGTGTCCAGCCATCCGTCCTCGATCTGTGCGGTCGGCTCCGGACTATGGGTCGGAGCGGATTCGTGTGCGGCCTCCAAGGTGCTGTCCGGCGGCAGAGTTAGGTCGTGCCCATCGTGACAGCGCGGCACGATCGGCTGTGGCTCAGATCCATCGAAGATCAAGTCTCCGCGGATATCGGCCATGAAGTTTAGGCTTCCAAACCTGACCTGACGGCCAGGGGCGTAGCTTTCGATCTGCTCCAGATGGCCAAGTGAGTTAACCCGCAGTGCGAAGCCGCCGAATACGAAGATCTGTCCGGGGAGAAAAGTCTCACCCAGGACTGCGTCGTTGTCAATTGAAGAGGCCATCAAGCCTATCGGTGACGACACAGAGGAACTCTCAATGAAAGCACCAATGTCGGTGTCAAAACCGGCGGATCTCGAGTAGGGGGTCCCGAACTGTGCGTCTAGGCGGATGGTAACAGGAGACAAGGGACACAATGTTTTACCCAGGTTCGGGACCTCTTGATGGAGGTAAAACCCTACGTCCTGCTTGATTGATATTGATATTGTGGATGTTTACAAGAGTGGATCTACCACGAGATCAAGGAGGTTAAACCCTAGAAGCTAGCCTATGGTATGATTGTAATGGTTGTTGTTGTTGTTCTACAGACTAGAGCCATCCGGTTTATATAGACACCGGAGAGGGCTAGGGTTACATAGAGTCGGTTAGAATGGTAGGAGATCTACGTATCCGTATCGCCAAGCTTGCCTTCCACGTCAAGGAAAGTCCCATCCGGACACGGGACGAAGTCTTCAATCTTGTATCTTCATAGTCCTGGAGTCCGGTCGATGATGATAGTCCGGTCGATGATAGTTCGGCTGATGATGGTAGTTCGGCTATCTGGACACCCCCTAATCCAGGACTCCCTCGGTCGCCATGGTGCTCGAGGGAAAGGAGGACAGGGCGGCATATCAGCCTCGCCCCCTCGAGCAGCCCTCCCTCCGACGGAGGGCCACGCCGGGGATAACCCCTGTGAATTCTTTGTCAGGCTACGCCATCTGCCGTGTCGTCGCCTTTGCCTCCCGACCCTGTTTGCATGGGAGATGGATCTAGATCCACCGCAGGCGCTGCGGCTGCACATGAGGGGTTGTGGGAACAGTGGCACGTGGGTCGATGTCGAGTTCCCCGCCCCTCACGTCATGTATCTTCACCAAGGGTGGAAGACCTTCGCTCGCCTCCATAGCTTGATGGGTGGGCTCTCTCTCCATTTCAACTAACGGAGGGCGGCCTCCTCTCCGTCAAGATCTTCGGGCACTTCGGGACCCGCATGAGGTGCTGCGTAGAGAGCTCCTCCGACGATGAAGACTCCTCCTCACGCGAGAGTGGCGAGGAAGACAACGGCAGTGACAACGAGGGCAGCAGGCGGTAGGATGACGGGTCCGACTAGGTGTCGGGCGCCGCTCCGAGCGGCACTGGCGACCCCATCATCCGTGTTGCCGTCTCCTTGAACTTCTCGGGGTCTTCTCCTTGGGCGGCTGGTGTAGGGAGGCTACGGAAGAGGAAGAGGACGAGCGGCAAGGCCGTCAAGTCAGAGTACGTGGGCACCGACGCCTTCGTCGCGCGTTCGCGTCCTGCCGCCTCGTCTTCGAGCTCTGCCTCCGGCGTCGCCATCACCATCCAGCCCTTGGACGACCACCGGGATGTTCTCTTGGTGTCTTCTGCCGCTTATAGCTCGCCTAGGTGCCCCTTTTGCCCTTCTGCTTTCTTGTTCCATTTCCTGAGGAGAGCGACAAGAAAGGGATTATGGGCACCTTATATTTTTTTAGTCTTGTAAGCCTTCGGGCCTTTGTTATCTTTAGAACTTGTAATCCCCTTGTTCATGTTTTTCATTTCGTATGAACGGTACCTGTACGGGATGTTTTTTTAATGAAAAAGGGATGTTTGCCGGGATTTTTGTTTGCGGGAGGAACCGACGACAAGGGGTGAACCCTTGCCATCTTTAAGACAAATGTTTTCTTTTCTGCCCGGCAACAGGCCTTGCCGTCTTCCCACCTCGCTCAACCTTTCTCACGTTCTCGGTGGAGGCAGGGATGAGGTTGGTTTAGGCCCCTCGTTCTCTTTCTTTGCTGCCGCGGCTACGACTAGACCCAGACCCAGGAGATAATCCTTGGGCGCTAAAGAGAGGGAGCACGGTAGCTTAGAGGTAGAACGGAGTTTCACGCATCCCAGTTCATAACGAAATGGATGATAGAGGATAAAGGACTTACCTGGATTTGCAGCCCCCGGCGATTTTGGCTTGCCGCGGAAGGATCCTTGTTCTTGCAGCCCCCGGCAACTTTGGCTTGCCGGGGCCTGGGCGTCGGTCCGTTCCTTTTCTTTCAAAACAGCTCGGCAAGAATAGTTATGTGCCCTGCGAACCAAAGAAATACAGAAAAGAATAGAGAGACGCGTACTCGACCTCTAAGCTAGGGGTTAGACGCGACTAAGCACTATCAACCCTAACCAAGGAAGAGACTCAACCTAGCATGCATGCTATAACTTAGGGCGCCAGCGCTTTGTCTATTTATGCTCAGGGTCTACGCCTGGCTTTGTACAAAGGGTTACATGCCTTGCCGGCAAGTCTTGTACAAAAGGATGGCTTGCTGGGAGGCCCGGCAGCCGCGCCTTATGGGTAAAACTTGCGAAGATGCTCAATGTTCCAGGAATTGCTCACTGGAACGGCATCTTCGGTCTCCAGGCGGACTGCGTCGGGCCTGGTGACTCGCGTTACCCGATAAGGGCCTTCCCAATTCGGCGTCAACTTGTTGGAATTCTTGGCCGACTGAACGTGCCGAAGAACAAGGTCGCCTTCCTCAAAGCTCCGGGCATGAACCTTGCGGCTATGGTAGCGGTGCAAAGCTTGCTGGTAGCGTGCTGCCCTTACAGCCGCCCAGAGGTGATCTTCCTCGAGGAGCATTGCATCATCCTGCCGCAGTCGCTCTTTCTCAAGCTCATCATAAGCGAGCACTCGAGGTGACCCGTATATGAGTTCCGTGGGGAGAACTGCTTCTGCCCCGTAAACCAGGGCAAAGGGTGTCTAGTCGGTGGCTCGATTAGGCATTGTTCTGATCGACCAAAGAACCGCCGGCAATTCCTCAATCCAGCGCCTTCCTCTCTTGCGCATCCTGTCAAAAGTTTTCGTCCTCAACCTCGCAGGACTTCAGCGTTTGCTCTCTCTGCTTGGCCGTTGCTCCGTGGATGCGCCACGGAGGCAAAACAGACCCTGCTGCCGAGATCCTCAATGTACTGCATGAAGGCATGGCTTGTGAACTGCGTGCCGTTGTCGGTGATGATCCTGTTGGGCACCCCAAAACGGCAAACTAGTCCCTTGAAGAACTTGGTGGGTGACTATGCCATCACCTTCCTCACTGCCTCCACCTTTGGCCACTTTGTGAACTTGTTGAAGGCAATGTACAAGTACTCAAAGCCCCCGACAGCATGGGGGAAGGGGCCCAAAATTTTGAGCCCCTAGACCGAGAAGGGCCAGGAGAGAGGGATGGTTTGAAGGGCTTGGGCTGGTTGATGAAGTTTTTTCGAATGGAACTGGCACGCTTCACACTTGGTTACTAGCGCCGTTGCATCCTGGAGGGCGATGGGCCAGAAGAAACCCTGCCGAAAAACCTTGCCGGCAAGGGCCCTCGAACCTATGTGGGAACCACATATGCCTCCATGTATCTCTGCCAATAGCTTTAGTCCTTCCTCCCGGGAGATGCACATTAATTTCACCCCATTCGGTCTCCTTCTGTAGAATACGTTATCAACGAATTGGTACAGAGCAGACCGGCGGGCTACTCTTTCTGCCTCTTCCTGCTCCTCAGGAAGCTCTCTTTTTTGAAGGAATCAAACGGTGTGATGTGCCCATGCCGGAGCATGTGGCTCGACGACAAGGACCAAAGGCATCTCCTCTGCCGCGGGAGCGGCCGCCTCTGCGGCCATGACCTGAGGTCCTGCCGGAGTCGGTTGCCCTGCAGCAGGATCGGCATCCATGGCAATATCTTCGCCAGTGGCTCTTTGCCATGGGGAAGTACTTGCCGGGGCCTAGCTTCCTCCGCTTGCTCTTCCCGGTCAACGGCTCAACAGATGGTTGAGTTAACTGAAGCACAAAAGTACCTGGTTCCATAGGTAGCTTGAGGGCAGCGTGCTTTGACAGGTAGTCGGTGATGTCGTTCTCCGCTCGAGGGACATGTTCCGCTTGTATTGAAGGAAATATGCCCTAGAGGCAATAATAAAGTTATTATTTATTTCCTTATTTCATGATAAATGTTTATTATTCATGCTAGAATTGTATCAACCAGAAACATAATACATGTGTGAATACATAAACAAACAGAGTGTCACTAGTATGCCTCTACTTGACTAGCTTGTTGATCAAAGATGGTTATGTTTCCTAGCCATAGACATGAGTTGTCATTTTATTAACGGGATCACATCATTAGGAGAATGATGTGATTGACTTGACCCATTCCGTTAGCTTAGCACTTGATCGTTTAGTATATTGCTATTGCTTTCTTCATGACTTATACATGTTCCTATGACTATGAGATTATGCAACTCCCGTTTACCGGAGGAACACTTTGTGTGCTACCAAACGTCACAACATAACTAGGTGATTATAAAGGTCATCTACAGGTGTCTCCGAAGGTACTTGTTGGGTTGGCATATTTCGAAATTAGGATTTGTCACTCCGATTGTCGGAGAGGTATCTCTGGGCCCACTCAGTAATGCACATCACTTAAAGCCTTGCAAGCATTGCAACTAATGAGTTAGTTGCGGGATGATGTATTATGGAACGAGTAAACAGACTTGCCGGTAACAAGATTGAACTAGGTATTGAGATACCGACGATCGAATCTCGGGCAAGTAACATACCGATGACAAAGGGAACAACGTATGTTGTTATGTGGTCTGACCGATAAAGATCTTCGTAGAATATGTGGGAGCCAATATGAGCATCCAGGTTCCACTATTGGTTATTGACCGGAGACGTGTCTTGGTCATGTCTACATAGTACTCGAACCCATAGGGTCCGCACGCTTAAAGTTACATGACGGTTATATTAGGAGTTTATGTGTTTTGATGTACCGAAGGAGTTCGGAGTCCTGGATGAGATCAAGGACATGACGAGGAGTCTCGAAATATATTGGAAGACTATATTTGGAATTCGGAAAGGTTCCGAGTGATTCGGGATATTTTTTGGAGTACCGGAGAGTTACGGGAATTTGCCAGGGAGTATATGGGCCTTATTGGGCCATACGGGAATAGAGGAGAGACGCCAAAAGGAAGCACTACAAAAAAATACACTTCCGTGATGATACATGTTTCTCATAGTAGGTCGCGTTTTTTGTCATGCATGTACATCCATGACAAATTTATGACAGAATCAAGATAGTCATACATGTGCTGTCGTAGAAGTGTTCCATGACATTACCAAAATTATCATCACGGAAGTGTCCACTTCCATGACGATAAATCGCGCGTCACAGAAGTGCTTTCGTCAAGGGTGACCGACGCATGGCATCCACCGTAACGGAACACCGTTAAGCTATCGGGTCGGGTTTTGGATCCGATAATCCGTTAACAGCCCCGACCAATGGGATTTTCCACGTGTAAAATCATCATTGGCTGGAGGAAACACGTGTCGGCTCACCGTTGGGACAGATGTCATCCACTCATTGGACAGAAGGCGCCTATGATACGTCGACACGTGGCACGGCCCAACAGAGGCCCATTCCTGTGAAAAGGCCGGCCAGGTGGCGGCCCGGCCCATGTAAAGCCTGTTAACGGCTTGTTCGCATATAGCCCATTTACAACCCGCTAACCCAAGGCCCATTACGCCCTATCTGAATTAGGCCCAATAGCGTCATCTGGGCCACCCAATATGATTCCAGCCCATTTTCACTTTTGGCCCATGTATGGCCCATGACGTCTTTCGGCCCATATGAGGCCCTATGTAACTCTTGGCCTATTAACGGCCCGTGGTGAAACTGGCCCGTAATGAACAGTGTATTACTTTACACCCATTAACGGCCCGTGGTGAAACTGGCCCGTAATGAACAGTGTATCACTTTATACCCATTAAGGGCCTGTTATTCCGTTGGGCCATTTCCAACCCATGTTATCTTTTGGCCTTCTCAGAGCCCATTTATTCTTGGGCTCATTTCCAGCATTCGTTTACTTACGGCCCATTACTGTCATTTTCTGCTTATGGGCCAAATTCAGCCCGTGGTTACAGTCGGCCCGTTTGTGGTCCGTTCACACGTTGGGCCGTTTTCATAGCGTCATGAAATACAGCCTATTAATGATGGCCCGTTATGGTCGGCCCATGAACAGACAATTCCAACTCTAGTCCTTTTACGGCCATTATGCGGCATGTTATTGGCCCATGTTTGGCCAATCGATTATACTGCCCGTATAAGGCCCATTGATGATACGGCCCGTAGAAGGCCCATTGTTTCTGCGGCCCGTAGAAGGCCCACTGTTTATACGGCCCGTAGAAGGCCCACTATTTATACGGCCCGTAGAAGGCCCACTGTTTCTACGGCCCGTAGGTCCAGGGTCACTACATTAAATATTAGCCCATGGTTATTATGGCCTAGTTTTAAAAAATAGGTTATTGCAGCCACTAGCAAACCATAGAAAAAGAACTGCACTGACTACAAGCAAACAAATAAACAAGACAACAAGGAAATAAATAAGCAAGCAACTTACACTAGGCTATCACGGCTGTTACACATATTACATCCATTGGGCATCAAAGTTCGCCACCAGTGCAAATATAGGGAACACAGCAGCATATAAACGCCGCAGCAAAACAAGTCCAGAACTGAAACCACTTCAGAAGAGCTCAAGAAACAATATCCTCAGTACCCATAATGCTGGCAATATGCTTAGCAAGCTTATTAACTTTCTCTTGTTTGGCGCTTAAGTCCTCCAGCGCTTGATGTTGCACCAGAAAGTATGCATCTGAATTCTGCAGGGACTTCCTCAGTCCTTCGGCTTCCTGTCGCATAACATCTGATCGATGTCTTTCAACTTGAAGTTGAGACTCAAGAAGCTGAACTGATTCAGGCAACGAGTTCGAACAGCTGGTGCCAGCAGTGGTAGCCAGTAACTCGAACACTACATCAAGATAGGACTTTGGGGTTGTCTCAGTGTCCTCAATATAGTTTTATCAGCTTTCTTGGAGACCAACAGGGATGCCTCACTATCTTGAACCTTATCTGCATTACTTCCTTTACCATTGCATAACAGGGTACTCTTCTCCAATATTTTATCCGTGTTCTAAAAGAGAAACAAACAAACACATCTCAGGTTTACAATGTAGTATATGAAACTCATTTTGGTAAACCAGTTCAGTAGTAAGGTGGACAGGATAACAACATGAAACAAACATATATCTATGTAGTATGGTCACTATATGGTCTATATCATTCTAGTTTATGTTGCCAAATCAAGATAGATACAGTTCGAATCATATCTATTTAAGACAAAGCAGCATAGACAGAATATAAGTGTGGGAAACTACACAACAATAACAACACTTGTAATGTGCATGGCATGATAACATAATTGTTTACTCAATTGAAACTGAAATCAACATAGAGAAAGTTACAACAGCAAACATCCAAACACGTTGAAGAAACATGTTTAAAACATACCTGTTGCGCCATTGGAGTTTCAATTGCATCCTTCAAATTTGAAATTGGTTGGTATTAGTAAATACAGTGATGCAAGAGCAAAGTAGTATGAACCATAGCTACGGAACCTGACCTGAGAACAATTCTTCATCTGCTTTAAGCGTTGATTTCGGGTTCGGAGTGGTGGTCCTCGTGATTTGGGAACTGCAGTTGCCTTACTAACTGCTAGTGTTTGGGTGCTCTGTGGTGGAGACGGTGTTGTGTCAACGAGAACTGGGTGTCTATCTGCTGGGGTTGGGGTTAGAAGGGGTGTAGCTGGTTCTCTGTCCAACTGGGTAGGGGTACAATCTTCATGAGTGTGGTTTATGTGTGGTGGGGCTGATTCTTGGGCAAGTACAACCGTGGTTCTATCTGCATCGACAGGTAGCACGATCTTTTCTGAAGACCGTGTTTTTACTCCCACAGATACTGCCATCACTCCCTCCAATTGAAATGGCTGATAAACAAGAAAAGTAATTGAAAGTACATACATTGTAAGATAGACAGGTGCAATGGATAGTAGGGAAGAAAACAGGGCATGAAATAATTCACATTTATGTTGTCTAAGCAAACAGAATAGCAGGACATAATTTCACATATATGATGGCTAATTAAACAGGATAGCATGACACAATTTCACATTATGATGGCTAACTAAACATGATAGAATGACATACTTCAAAATATGATGACTATGTAAACATGATGACATGATATAACTATATGATGTGTCTATTAAAGTGGTTGGCATGCCATAAATCACAAACATGTCGTCGATGGAAACATGATGGCATGATATAATTCACGGATAGAATGACATAATTTAAAATATGATGACTAAGTAAACATGATGAGATGATATAACTATATTATGTCTTTAGAAAATGGGTTGGCATGCCATAATTCAGATATATGTTGTCTATGTAAACATCATGGCATGACATAATTCAAATATATGATTTATATACTAAGGAAGTGAGCAGAGGGCAATTGCATATATGATGTGTCAACTAAGGAGATGGCATTCAATATTGTGTATATGATGTAAAAACTAAGCATTGCAATACAACATATGCATTATGAGTAATATAACCCTGCCAAGTTTGAACATACACCTCAGGGGGACAATAGGACTGGTCATCTGCCTCTGAATCCTCCTTTGAAGAGCTATCTGTAACCAGCAAGATATCTGCTTCAACAGGTAGCATTGTCTGCTCTGAAGACCCTGTTTTCACTCCAGATTTCTCCATCACCAATTCAAATGGCTGATGCACAGGAAGAGCAGTTGAATATACAAACATTGTTGACAAAAGCAATGAGAAATGCAAAAAAGGACTGCATGATATAATTCACATATATGACGCTTGCCTAAACAACATAGCATTGCATAATTCACATACATAATGCCTTGCAACAAGATAACATTGAATAATTCACATATGTAATGTCTTGCAACAAGATGGCATTGTATAATTCACATATATGGTAATTAGACACTAAACAGGTGGCATTCACACAAAGCATGTCTAAACTAAGCAAATGACATAGCAATGCAAGATACCATACGCACGATATAAGTAACATAACCCTGCCAAGTTAGGGCATGCACCTCAAGGGGGAAATATGACTGGTCATCTATCTCTGAATCCTCCTCTGAGGAGCTATCGGTAACCAGCAAGACATGCGCTTCGTCAGATAGCATTGTCTGCTCTGAAGACCTTGTTTCCACTCCAGATTTTCCATGACCGTGCCGAATGGCTGATGCACAGGAAGAGTAATTGAGTGTACTAAAATTGTTGACAAATTTAACACGTAATAAAAAAATGATGGCATGATATAATTCACATATAAGATGACTGGCTAACCAGGGTGGCATTGCAAAATTCACATATATGATGCTTGGCTAGACAAGATGGCATTGCATGATTCACATATACGATAAAGAAACTAAACAGATGGCATTGACACAAAGCATGTCTAAACTAAGCAGATGGCATATTTAATGTATACAGTAAGCAATGCAAGGCACCATATGCATGATATTACCAACATCAGCATGCCAAGTTAGAGCGAAAATGTCATGGGGTAAATAGGAGTGGTCTTCTCCTTCTGAATCCCCCTCAGAACAGTTATCTTCCTCTTGATTACAATCCGAAATGGGTGGAGGGGGGGCTGCCTTTGCGCTCACCATGGAACGACGTCTGCATGAAATTTTATTGCCACGCAAGGCTCGTCTCTTTTGCTCTACATGATCAGTTCCATTGTGTACAATAACTGGCATGCATAGGAATAAAACATAGTGAGATTATGTAAGGAGTGCATGCACAAATCCAAAGTGATGGTAGCAAACTGTGGATAGACCCAAAACCAACGATTGCAAGCAGATAATAGCTTTAGTTAAAATATACAGATAATGGCTCCTTTAATGTTTGTTTGCACCAAACATGAAAATCATAGTAGACACCGGAGATTAACCAGATAGTCGACAGATAGTACTGATTACTGCCCCAATATGTACCCCACAACCATTTAAATACTCAAGTTTCAGCATTAGTTTGGACCTGACTCGGAGTCTAATAGGTGAACACGACGATAACGTAGCATGTCATCATATTAAGCGATGCATAATGTAAGCAGACACGGAAGAGTGCGATCTCTCTTACGGACCCATGTAGTCCTCAAGGCCATCTTCTCAATTGATGATGGTAATGCAGTTGTTGTGGCTGCCGGTGGCGGGGAAGAAGATCTGAGGCGGCGAAAGACAGTCTGGAGAGCGGATCCCTGCTATGGTGAACCGTTCCGTCGTTGGAGCAGCTGAGCTGGGGTGGAACACAGCGCCGCAGGAGCAGGACAAACCACACAAGGTTTTCGTTGACACATATCTATAGCAGAAGTAATTGAGTAAGGGCTTGTTTGAATTTGAGGATTCTAACAAAGCAGGGATAGGAAATAGATAGGAATAGGATAGGAATGCACGTGCAAAATAGAGAATTTAAAAACACATGATTTCTGCCAATCTGGGTGTTTGATTCACAACAATTGGAAGATCACAAGATGCAAAAAAGGATGGTGAGATTAAGGCAAACCACAAGAAAATGTACGGTTATAATGCTATTGTGATACTATCTCTTAGTCTTGTGCTTGATGAATAGGAATATGAAAAGGAGGAGAAGTGGAAATTAGAATTCCTACGGTTTTTCCTTCAAGGAGACACTAAAGGAACAAATCCTACAGTTTTCCTTTGCTCCATTCCTTTGCACCAAATTCATGAAAAGTAGTACCATAGGAAACTTTCCAATTCCTATGTTTTTCATTCACTTTTCCTTTCAAGCACTGGTGATTCTAGTAGGCAGGCTTGAGCAAGGAAAATCCTACACTAAAAAAATGTTTTTGTGCTACTTCTATTACTTTGGACCCAGGCCACTGCCATACTAGCTCAACACCCGGGCCCATCGACAAATGCACAGCTCAAACGCACAGAGATAAATAATGATGGCATTCAAGAGAGTCCATCACGGATAGCTAAGTTTCCTGGTACCTCACTGCTTGTCATATAGTAGGATAAAATTATCGTATTTCCCGTTACTACGAGTGCTCAGTGGACAATATATATAACATGTAGAGTAAAAAAGAGATGCAACAAGTGTACAACCTCTTTGGTGAAGCCATGTCGATCTCAGCATGATTGGGTTGGCTGGTGAGGATGCTCCGGCTGACTTTGCTGTCGGAGGAGGGGAAGAAGATCTTAGGCGTCTGGAGATAGAGCCCGAGGTACCGCTCCGCTGTGATGGAGGGTTTCGTTGTTGGAGCAGCTCCGGTGAGTTGTACGATGCCGAGGCTGAAGTAGAACAAGAGAGACAACAAACAATGTTAACCTGAGTGGAATTCTAATAGCATCTCCAATACATGACGTAAAATACATAACCACAAAGTGCTAGATGTAAAATACATCAGCCGCTCATCTCTGAACTTAACTATCGAAACTGAACTTAACTGTCTAAACTGAAATAACTGTCGAAACTGAACCTAACTATCGAAACTGAATTTTGCTCGACTTGTGGCGAAGAGTTTTTCACAAGTTCAAGGAGTTGACTACGATGAGATTTTCTCATACCGTAGCGATGCTTAAGTCCGTCGGAATCATGTTAGCATTAGCTGCATTTATGAAATCTGGCAGATGGATGTCAAGACGAGTTTCCTTACCAGTTTTCGTAAGGAAAGGTTGTATGTGATAAAAATCAAAAAGGTTTTGTCGATCCTAAGGATGCTAAAAGGTATGCTGGCTCCAGCGATCCTTCTAATGACTGGAGTAAGCATCTCGGAGTTGGAATGTATGCTTTGATGAGATGATCAAAGATTTTGGGTTTATAGAAAGTTTATGAGAAACTTGTATTTCCAAAGAAGTGAGTGGGAGCACTATAGCATTTCTGATGAGTATATGTTGTTGACATATTGTTGATCGGAAATGATGTAGAATTTCTGGAAAGCATATAGGGTTATTTGAAAAGTGTTTTTCAATGGAAGACCTGGATTAAGCTACTTGAACATTGAGCATCAAGATCTATGAGGATAGATCAAAAATGCTTAATAGTACTTTCAAATGAGCACATACCTTGAAATGATCTTGAAGGTGTTCAAGATGGATCAGTCAAAGAAGGAGTTCTTGCCTGAGATGTAAGGTACGAAGTTAAGACTTAAAGCTCGACCACGGCAGAATAGAGAGAAAGGACGAAGGTCGTCCCCTTTGCTTCAGACGTAGGCTCTATAGTATGCCATGCTGTGTACCGCACCGGAAGTGTGCCTTGCCATGAGTCAGTCAAGAGGTACAAGAATGATCTAGGAATGGATCATTGGACAGCGGTCAAAAATTGTCCTTGGAGTAAATAAGGACATGTTTCTCGATTATGGAGGTGACAAAGAGTTCGGCGTAAAGGGTTACGTCGACGCAAGCTTTAACACCTATCCGAGTGACTCTGAGTAGCAAACCAGATACGTATAGTGGAGTAACCATTTGGAATAGCTCCAAGTGGAGCGTGGAAGCAGCATTTAAAATATGACTTAGAGATTTGCGAAGTACATACGGATCTGAATGTTGCAGACCCGTTGACTAAAACTTCTCTTACAAGCAAAACTCATTGAGACTTAATCACATGGTGATGTGAACTAGTTTAAGACACTAGTAAACTCTTTGGATGTTGGTCACATGGCGATGTGACCTATCAGTGTTGATCACATGGCGATGTGAACTAGATTACTGACTCTAGTGCAAGTGGGAGACTGTTGGAAATATGCCCTAGAGGCAATAATAAATTAGTTATTATTATATTTCCTTGTTCATGATAATCGTTTATTATCCATGCTATAATTGTATTGAAAGGAAACTCAGATACATGTGTGGATACATAGACAACACCATGTCCCTAGTAAGCCTTTGTTGACTAGCTCGTTGATCAATAGATGGTTACGGTTTCCTAACCATGGACATTGGATGTCGTTGATAACGGGATCACATCATTAGGAGATTGATGTGATGGACAAGACCCAATCCTAAGCCTAGCACAAAGATCGTAGTTCGTATGCTAAAGCTTTTCTAATGTCAAGTATCATTTCCTTAGACCATGAGATTGTGCAACTCCCGGATACCGTAGGAATGCTTTGGGTGTACCAAACGTCACAACGTAACTGGGTGGCTACAAAGGTGCACCACAGGTATCTCCCAAAGTGTCTGTTGGGTTGGCACGAATCGAGACTGGGATTTGTCACTCCGGTTGATGGAGAGGTATCTCTCGGCCCACTCGGTAGGACTTCATCATAATGTTCACAATGTGACCAAGGGGTTGATCACGGGATGATGTGTTACGGAACGAGTAAAGAGACTTGCCGGTAACGAGATTGAACAAGGTATCGGGATACCGACGATCGAATCTCGGGCAAGTACAATACCGCTAGACAAAGGGAATTGAATACGGGATTGATTGAGTCCTTGACATCGTGGTTCATCCGATGAGATCATCGTGGAACATGTGGGAGCCAACATGGGTATCCAGATCCCGCTGTTGGTTATTGACCGGAGAACGTCTCCGTCATGTCTGCACGGTTCCCGAACCCATAGGGTCTACACACTTAAGGTTCGATGACGCTAGGGTTATAAAGGAAGTTTGTATGTGGTTACCGAATGTTGTTCGGAGTCCCGGATGAGATCCGGGACGTCACGAGGAGTTCCAGAATGGTACGAAGGTAAAGATTTATATATGGGAAGTCCTGTTTTGGTCACCAGAAAAGTTTCGGGTTTTTCCAGTAACGTACCGGGACCACCGGGAGGGTCCCGGGGGTCCACCAAGTGGGGCCACCAACCCTGGAGGGCTGCATGGGCCAAGTGTGGGAGGGGACCAGCCCCAGGTGGGCTGGTGCGCCCCCCACAGGGCCCAAGGCGCAGGGAAGTGGGGAAGGGGGCAAACCCTAGGGCAGATGGGCCCTAAGGCCCACCCTAGGTGCGCCTCCCCCCTCTCCCCCTTCTGGCCACCACCAGATGGCATCTGGGGGCTGCCGCCACCCCTGGGGAGGGAACCCTAGAGGGGGCGCAGCCCCCTCCCCTTCCCTTGTAAATAGTGGGGGTTTTGGGGCTGCCAGAGACGCGAGAACCTCTCCCTCTTGGCGCAGCCCTACCTCTCTTACTCCTCCTCTCCCGCGGTGCTTGGCGAAGCCCTGCTAGACTACCACGCTCCTCCATCACCACCACGCCATTGTGCTGCTGCTGGATGGAGTCTTCCTCAACCTCTCCCTCTCACCTTGCTGGATCAAGGCATGGGAGACGTCACCGGGTTGTACGTGTGTTGAACGCGGAGGTGCCGTCCGTTCGGCACTACGATCTCCGGTGATTTGTATCACGACGAGTACGACTCCTTCAACCCCGTTCTCTTGAACGCTTCCGCTTAGCGATCTACAAGGGTATGTAGATGCACTCTCCTTCCCCTCGCTGCTGGTTTCTCCATAGATAGATCTTGGTGATACGTAGGAAAATTTTGAATTTCTGCTACGTTCCCCAACAGTGGTATCAGAGCCAGGTTTATTGCGTAGATTCTTTGCATGAGTAGAACACAAAGTAGTTTTGGGCATTGATTTTGTTCAATATGCTTACCGTTACTAGTCCAATCTTGTTTCGATGGTATTGTGGGATGAAGCGGCCCGGACCGACCTTACACGTACACTTACGTGAGACAGGTTCCACCGACTGACATGCACTTGGTGCATAAGGTGGCTAGCGGGTGCCAGTCTCTCCCACTTTAGTCGGAACGGATTCGATGAAAAAGGCCGTTATGAAGGGTAAATAGCAATTGGCATATCACGTTGTGTTTTTGCGTAGGTAAGAAACGTTCTTGCTAGAAACCCATAGCAGCCACGTAAAACATGCAAACAACAATTAGAGGACATCTAACTTGTTTTTGCAGGGTATGCTATGTGATGTGATATGGCCAAGAAGAATGTGATGAATATATGTGATGTATGAGATTGATCATGTTCTTGTAATAGGAATCATGACTTGCATGTCGATGAGTATGACCACCGGCAGGAGCCATAGGAGTTGTCTTTATTTATTGTATGACCTGCGTGTCATTATACAACGCCATGTAATTACTTTACTTTATTGCTAACCGGTAGCCATAGTAGTAGAAGTAATAGTTGGCGAGACAACTTCATGAAGACACGATGATGGAGATCATGATGATGGAGATCATGGTGTCATGCCGGTGACGATGATGATCATGGAGCCCCGAAGATGGAGATCAAAAGGAGCAAAATGATATTGGCCATATCATGTCACTATTTGATTGCATGTGATGTTTATCATGTTTATGCATCTTATTTGCTTAGAACAACGGTAGTAAATAAGATGATCCCTCATTAAAATTTCAAGAAGGTGTTCCCCCTAACTGTGCACCGTTGCGAAAGTTCGTCGTTTCGAAGCACCACGTGATGATCGGGTGTGATAGATTCTTATGTTCACATACAACGGGTGTAAGCCAGATTTACACACGCAGAACACTTAGGTTAACTTGACGAGCCTAGCATGTACAGACATGGCCTCGGAACACAAGAGACCGAAAGGTCGAGCATGAGTCGTATAGTAGATACGATCAACATGAAGATGTTCACCGATGATGACTAGTCCGTCTCACGTGATGATCGGACACGGCCTAGTTGACTCGGATCCTGTAATCACTTAGATGACTAGAGGGATGTCTATCTGAGTGGGAGTTCATGAGATGAACTTAATTATCCTGAACATAGTCAAAAGATCTTTGCAAATTATGTCGTAAGCTCGCACTTTAGTTCTACTGTTTTAGATATGTTCCTAGAGAAAATATAGTTGAAAGTTGACAGTAGCAATTATGCGGATAGTAGAAAGCTTATGTCCTTAATGCATCGCTCAGTGTGATGAACCCCAAACGTCGTCCGTAGATGTTGCGAACATCAGACATACACGTTTTGATAACTACGTGATAGTTCAGTTAAACGGTTTAGAGTTGAGGCACCAAAGACGATTTCGAAACTTCGCGGAACATATGAGATGTTTCGAGGGCTGAAATTGAGATTTCAGGCTCGTGCCCACGTCAGAGGTACAAGACCTCCGACGATTATCTTAGCCTACAAACTAAGGGAGAAAAGCTCAATCGTTGAGCTCGTGCTCAGATTGTCTAAGTACAACAATCACTTGAATCGAGTGGGAGTTGATCTTCCAGATTAGATAGTGATGTTTCTCCAAAGTCATTGCCACCAAGCTGCTAGAGCTTCGTGATGAACTATAACATATCAGGGATAGATATGATGATCCTTGAAGTATTCGTGATGTTTGACACCACGAAAGTAGAAATCAAGAAGGAGCATCAATTGTTGATGGTTGGTGAAACCACTAGTTTCAAGAAGGGCAAGGGCAAGAAGGGATACTTCATGAAACGGCAAAACAATTGCTGCTCTAGTGAAAACCCAAGGTTGAACCCAAACCCGAGACTAAGTGCTTCTGTAATGAGGGAACGGACACTGGAGCAGAACCACCCTAGATACTTGGTAGATAAGAAGGATGGCAAAGGTCGATAGAAGTATATTGGATATACATTATGTTAATGTGTACTTTACTAGTACTCCTAGTACCACCAGGTATTAGATACCAGTTCGGTTGCTAAGTGTTAGTAACTCGAAATAAAAGCTACGGAATAAACGGAGACTAGCTAAAGGTGAGCTGAAGATATGTGTTGGAAGTGTTTCCAAGGTTGATGTGATCAAGCATCGCATGCTCCCTCTACCATCGAGATTGGTGTTAAACCTAAATAATTGTTATTTAGTGTTTGTGTTCAGCATAGACATGATTGGATTATGTCTATTGCAATACGGTTATTCATTTAAGGAGAATAATGGTTAGTCTATTTATTTGAATAAAACCTTCAATGGTCTTGCACCTAAAGGAATGGTTTATTGAATCTCGATCGTAGTGATACACATTTTCATGCCAAAAGATATAAGATAGTAATGATAGTACCACTTACTTGAGGCACTGCCATGTAAGTCATATTGGTGTAAAACGCATGAAGAAGCTCCATGTTGATGGATCTTTGGACTCACTCGTTTTTGAAAAGTTTGAGACATGCGAACCATTTCTATTGGTGTATACGCATGAAGAAACTCCATGCAGATGGATCGTTTGGACTCACTTGATTTTGAATCACTTGAGACATGCAAATCATACCACATGGGCAAGATGACTGAAAAGCCTCGTTTTCAGTTAGATGGAACAAGATAGCAACTTGTTGGAAGTAACACATTTTGATGTGTGCAGTCCAATGAGTGCTGAGGCATGCAGTGAATATTGTTATGTTCTTACTTCATAGATGATTCGAGTAGATGTTGAGTATATTTACTTGATAAAACACAAATCTGAATTATTGAATGGTTCAAGTAATTTTAGAGTGAAGTTAAAGATCATCGTGACAAGAGGATAAAATGTCTATGATATGATCATAGAGATGAGTATCTGAGTTACGAGCTTTGGCACACAATTAAGACATTGTGGAAATTGTTTCACAATAAATACCGCCTAGAACACCATAGTGTGATGGTGTGTCCGAACATCATAGTTGCACCCTATTGAATATGGTGCATACCATGATGTCTCTTATCGAATTAGCACTATCGTTCATGGGTTAGGCATTAGAGACAACCGCACTCACTTTAATAGGGCACCACGTAATTCCGTTGAGACGACACCGTTTGAACTATGGTTTGGAGAAACCTAAGTTGTCGTTTGTTAAAAGTTTGGGGCTGCGACGCTTATGTGAAAAAGTTTCAGATTGATAAGCTCGAACCCAAAGCGGATAAAATGCATCTTCATAGGACACCCAAAACAGTTGGGTATACCTCCTAATTCAGATCTGAAAGCAATAGGGATTGTTTCTTGAATCGGGTCCTTTCTCGAGAAAAGTTTCTCTCGAAAGAATTGAGTGGGAGGATGGTGGACACTTGATGAGGTTATTGAACCATCACTTCAACCAGTGTGTAGCAGGGCACAGAAGTTGTTCGCGTGGCACCTACACCAATTGAAGTGGAAGCTGATGATAGTGATCATGATGCTTCGGATCAAGTCATTGCCGAACCTCGTAGGACGACAAGGACACGTACTGCTTCGGAGTGGTACTGTAATCCTGTCTTGGAGGTCATGTTGCTAGACAAAAATGAACCTACGAGCTACGGAGAAGCGATGGTGGGCCCATATTCCGACAAATGGTTAGAAGCCATGAAATCCAAGATAGGATCCATGTATCAGAACAAAGCATGGACTTTGGTGGACTTGCCCGATGATCGGCAAGCCATTGAGATAAATGGATCTTTAAGAAGAAGACGGACATGGACGGTAATGTCACCGTCTATGAAGCTCGACTTGTGGCGAAGAGTTTTTCACAAGTTCAAGGAGTTGACTACGATGAGATTTTCTCATACCGTAGCAATGCTTAAGTCCGTCGGAATCATGTTAGCATTAGCTGCATTTATGAAATCTGGCAGATGGATGTCAAGACGAGTTTCCTTACCAGTTTTCGCAAGGAAAGATTGTATGTGATACAAATCAAAAATGTTTTGTCGATCCTAAGGAAGCTAAAAGGTATGCTGGCTCCAGCAATCCTTCTAAGGACTGGAGTAAGCATCTCGGAGTTGGAATGTATGCTTTGATGAGATGATCAAAGATTTTGGGTTTATACAAAGTTTATGAGAAACTTGTATTTCCAAAGAAGTGAGTGGGAGCACTATAGCATTTCTGATGAGTATATGTTGTTGACATATTGTTGATCGGAAATGATGTAGAATTTCTGGAAAGCATATAGGGTTATTTGAAAAGTGTTTTTCAATGGAAGACTTGGATTAAGCTACTTGAACATTGAGCATCAAGATCTATGAGGATAGATCAAAAATGCTTAATAGTACTTTCAAATGAGCACATACCTTGACATGATCTTGAAGGTGTTCAAGATGGATCAGTCAAAGAAGGAGTTCTTGCCTGAGATGTAAGGTACGAAGTTAGGACTTAAAGCTCGACCACGGCAGAATAGAGAGAAAGGACAAAGGTCATCCCCTATGCTTCAGACGTAGGCTCTATAGTATGCCATGCTGTGTACCGCACCGGAAGTGTGCCTTGCCATGAGTCAGTCAAGAGGTACAAGAATGATCTAGGAATGGATCATTGGACAGCGGTCAAAAATTGTCCTTGGAGTAAATAAGAACATGTTTCTCGATTATGGAGGTGACAAAGAGTTCGGCGTAAAGGGTTACGTCAATGCAAGCTTTAACACCTATCCGAGTGACTCTGAGTAGCAAACCGGATACGTATAGTGGAGCAACCATTTGGAATAGCTCCAAGTGGAGCGTGGAAGCAGCATTTACAATATGACTTAGAGATTTGCGAAGTACATACGGATCTGAATGTTGCAGACCCATTGACTAAAACTTCTCTTACAAGCAAAACATGATCAAACCCAAGAACTCATTGAGACTTAATCACATGGTGATGTGAACTAGTTTAAGACACTAGTAAACTCTTTGGATGTTGGTCACATGGCGATGTGACCTATCAGTGTTGATCACATGGCGATGTGAACTAGATTATTGACTCTAGTGCAAGTGGGAGACTGTTGGAAATATGCCCTAGAGGCAATAATAAATTAGTTATTATTATATTTCCTTATTCATGATAATCGATTATTATCCATGCTATAATTGTATTGAAAGGAAACTCAGATACATGTGTGGATACATAGACAACACCATGTCCCTAGTAAGCCTCTGTTGACTAGCTCGTTGATCAATAGATGGTTACGGTTTCCTAACCATGGACATTGGATGTCGTTGATAACGGGATCACATCATTAGGAGATTGATGTGATGGACAAGACCCAATCCTAAGCCTAGCACAAAGATCATAGTTCGTATGCTAAAGCTTTTCTAATGTCAAGTATCATTTCCTTAGACCATGAGATTGTGCAACTCCCGGATACCATAGGAATGCTTTGGGTGTACCAAACGTCACAATGTAACTGGGTGGCTATAAAGGTGCACTACAGGTATCTCCGAAAGTGTCTGTCGGGTTGGTACGAATCGAGACTAGGATTTGTCACTCCGGTTGACGGAGAGGTATCTCTAGGCCCACTCGGTAGGACATCATCATAATGTGCACAATGTGACCAAGGGGTTGATCACGGGATGATGTGTTACAGAACGAGTAAAGAGACTTGCCGGTAACGAGATTGAACAAGGTATCGGGATACCGACGATCGAATCTCGGGCAAGTACAATACCGCTAGACAAAGGGAATTGAATACGGGATTGATTGAGTCCTTGACATCGTGGTTCATCCGATGAGATCATCGTGGAACATGTGGGAGCCAACATGGGTATCTAGATCCCGCTGTTAGTTATTGACCGGAGAACGTCTCGGTCATGTCTGCATGGTTCCCGAACCCGTAAGGTCTACACACTTAAGGCTCGATGATGCTAGGGTTATAAAGGAAGTTTGTATGTGGTTACCGAATGTTGTTCGGAGTCCCGGATGAGATCCCAGACGTCACGAGGAGTTCCGGAATGGTTCGGAGGTAAATATTTATATATGGGAAGTCCTGTTTTGGTCACCGGAAAAGATTCAGGTTTTTTCGGTAACGTATCGGGACCACCGGGAGGGTCCCGGGGGTCCACCAAGTGGGGCCACCAACCCTGGAGGGCTGCATGGGCCAAGTGTGGGAGGGGACCAGCCCCAGGTGGGCTGGTGCGCCCCCCCCCACAGGCCCCAAGGCGCGAGGAAGTGGGGAAGGGGGCAAACCCTAGGGCAGATGGGCCCTAACGCCCAGCCTAGGTGCGCCTCCCCCCTCTCCCCCTTCTGGCCGCCACCAGATGGCATCTGGGGGCTGCCGCCACCCCTGGGGAGGGAACCCTAGAGGGGGCGCAGCCCCCTCCCCTTCCCTTATAAATAGTGGGGGTTTTGGGGCTGCCAGAGACGCGAGAACCTCTCCCTCTTGGTGCAATCCTACCTCTCTTACTCCTTATCTCCCGCGGTGCTTGGCGAAGCCCTGCTGGACTACCACGCTCCTCCATCACCACCACGCCGTTGTGCTGCTGCTGGATGGAGTCTTCCTCAACCTCTCCCTCTCACCTTGCTGGATCAAGGCATGGGAGACGTCACCAGGCTGTACGTGTGTTGAACGCGGAGGTGCCGTCCGTTCGGCACTAGGATCTCCGGTGATTTGGATCACGACGAGTACGACTCCTTCAACCCCGTTCTCTTGAACGGTTCCGCTTAGCGATCTACAAGGGTATGTAGATGCACTCTCCTTCCCCTCGTTGCTGATTTCTCCATAGATAGATCTTGGTGACACGTAGGAAATTTTGAATTTCTGCTACGTTCCCCAACACAATTTTCGGCATAACAAGGCGTGGCTTGAAATTTCGGAAGAACAAGTTTAACGTGTACCAAAAAAGACAATTTGCACCTCAACACGCACAACACACACACAAAGACCATTTAGACTAGAGTAAGGTACACGTTCATTGCACGCATGAGATTTGGCAACCAAATTATGAATAAATACCACATTATAGCATGCAAGCTTTGAGTCATATATGCATGATGTATATGTTCGGTTAATTCTTATAGTTCATTTCATTCAAAATCATCTAGTTTTTATAAGAAAGCTAATCTATTTTAAGATTCATGGAATTGTGCATTGTAAGACATAAAGTAAAAACAAATGATGGCAAATCATGTAGAAAAACATTTGGACAATTCTGATACGGAAGATTCTAGAACAAATAAGAAGTGCTTGTGTTTTGATGTTTGTGCATTATGCTTAAGTTCAACCATGGAGTCTTCTAGATTATACATGTGGCGAAATCTGCTGGAATGTAGATGATATCCAACGGCCAATAGTGCTCAAATTTGCCATCTTTGGACCATCGGATTCGCCTCATCCAACGACCATCTTTCAAAGTTAAAGTTACCCGCACACAATATAAAAAACTATATAATATATATATATATACATATATAGGGGTATTTATATAGATATGTGATGCGAAAGCCGCCCATCATCTCCAATTAGAATAGTGTGTCCATGCACGGATGCGACGTGGGCAAATGATGTCTGCCATCGGTATCTCAAATTTAAATCAGTCTGACCTTGTTCAATGTGTATACATTACAACATGCTCGTTTCCAAACCACACCGCGCAAATCTCCGTTATATTCATGCATGCATAGGTTTCAAACATCAGGATCTCTTATTCAAATATTTGAATTCAACTTTACATTGATTATGACCTCACCTATTCTTTTACCCACACAGTAGTCTTCTCTTTGTAATTGTACCACTAACTTTCTCTCGTGCATGCATGCACACACACTACTAGTCGGCATTATCTATCGCACGCATGCAATCTTTTTCTTCAGGTCGGTCTCCCATGAAGGCACACACCCACACACATCCCCCTCTCTATCATACCGGGCATTCTATATCTCTCACGCGTGCATGCGCAACGATCGATGTTCCTCTATGTATGTGTGTATATAGCTATGTCTTTCATAGTTTTCCACACGAACCGATCAATCGATATATCCAGTGAGGTCTCACCCTCTTTCCCACGTCCATCGATCAATCTATACCTCTCTATATAGGATTATAATAAATAGCTAATACACCCACATTAATTATATATCCAACGTCCCCCTCTCATCATCCATGCCTTCCGCTTCATCTCTCAGACGCGTGCACAATGGCAAAGACAGGGGGTGGTAAGAGACCTGCCCCCCCCCCAACATCACTATATATCGAGGCTAATATGAATGTGATCATTAGACAATTGCTGCTAAAAAGGGTTTAATTTCATGAATTGACCCTCCTCATAAAGGATTAGCAATGCTTGGCCCCCTAGCTCATTTATTTTTCATGGCTCCGCCACTGCGTGCAACAGCGCACGTGTTCGCCCCCTCTCTCTAAATATCGATCTCGCACTTGTGCATTCCTTCATAGTCTCCCTCCGCTCAGCCCCTCGCACCATCTTCTAGCCCCCCACCGGATTTTCCCACATGTTCAATCTAGCAGACTCCATGGTTGAACTTAAGCATAATGTACAAACCTCAAAACAACAGTGGTTCTCTTTTGTTCTAGAATCTTCCGTATCATAACTGCCCAAACTTTTTTTCTAGTTGAATTGCCATTATTTGTTTTTACTTTATGCTTTACAACGCACAATTCCATGAATCATAAAATATATTAAGGGCTTCTTTGATTCAAAGGATTCTCAAAGGAATTTTGGAGGATTCTAATCATTAGGAATTTTTCCTATCTTGGTTGTTTGATTCGTAGGATTGTAAACCATAGGAATTTTTCCATATGATTCATTTGCATTAGATTTCATAGGAAACATCCCATCCACTCAAACCTCTTTGAAAGAATTCTGCGTTTTTTCTATGCACAATCAAACACATGTACAATCCTGTAGAATTCAAGACGACATTCCACTATAATCCCGTGTTTTTCGTATTCACGCGTTCTTAGCTTTTTTATAAAAACTAATTGATTTTCAATGAGATGAACTATAAGAATTAAATTAAGGGCTACATCACGCATATATGACTCAGAGCTTACATGCTATAGTGTGGTATTTATTCATAATTTGGTTGCAAAATCTGATGCGTGCAATGCACGTGTACCTTACTAGTACTTCGAGTATGTGCAAAACACGTAAATTAGAGTACCAATGGCACGCTACATAGTGTCTCTCTTACAGTTCATGAAGCCACGTGGCACATGTGGAGGCGTTGTCGCGACCTCCTTGCGTGGATTGATCACAGTGACGTGTTGCTGGTTCCAGAAGAATGTACTCGTCCTCCCTGAGCCATACTGGCGGTACATGCACGAAGAGAAGATGTGCACGCACGCCACGCACCCACTCATTCCCTCGCACGCACATGCGGGTACACGGGCGGACGCAATTTTGTACCAAGATCCACCCCATGTGATAATTTGACGCGTGTAAAGTCGTTCACTTCATTGATGGTCAATTAATACAGCGCATGCAAATTGAGTGGACGTTAGGGCGGAAGAAAGACATTATTATCCCACTGCATGCATGCGAATAGTTAAATCGTGGGTTGCTAGTAGTACTTCCATTGGTCTCCTTCGTATTTTGTGCCAATTTTTGACAGTAACATAATATTTACGCATTTGAGCAGTGTAGTACTTGAAATTTATGTTCCGCTAAACTCGTCGGGAGCCGTTTCGGGCCTCGAAACCAAAACCATGAATTAATCTTTACCTTGTTCCCATCACATTCGAAAGCCTGCTCACACCTACTAGTACGTACCAAACCTGAACGTGTTCCCACTATGCAGGTATTAGTACTACTAGTGCTAGTACTTAGGTTATAAAAAGGGGAACTACCTAACTGAAAATTACTCTACCTTTCCTCCTCATAAGTGCTTCTTCTTCGTCCGTTGTTGCCATGGCCGGTGAGCAGAGCTCTAGGTCGGGAACTACTCATAACAAGGGAGCGGCAACCAAGGCTGCAGAAAAAAAAGAGGGCTCACCGTCACGCAGAGACCTCGAAAGATCTCTCACGGGCAGGCGATGGCTCTCAGGAGCGCCCTAGCCGCGGAGGCGAACATGCTGAGCCGGCGGAGCTGGAGTCGTTATCCCTCGATGACATGCCTGGTCAGCTCAATAAGCACCTCAATAAGCAGAAGGAGTTCATCCAAGGCTTGACCGAGTTGTCGAAGGAGAGCCTCAGCGACATGCGCGCTGAGCTCAATCAGCAGGGGGAGTTAACCGGCGGCTTGGTGATGCTGCTGAAGAAGAGCATTGCCTCGGAGAAGAAGGCAACCGGCGAAATCCTGCGACTTCAGGAGGACAAGGCGAAGCTCTGCCACGGGATCGACCTGTTGACGGAGAAGAACGCCGGCTGGAAGAAGCTGCATGAGAATAGTAGTTCCTCGATGAAGATGCTGCAGTCCCTCGTCATGGAATAGAAGGAGGAGTTGGCGAAGCTCCGCATCGAGCACCTGGCTGTTGTCAAGGTACGTAATGCGGCCGTGGAACAGATGATGAAGGCTCGCGTCAAGAAATCCCGCGTCATGGACAGGATGAAGAAGATGGCGGAGGAGACGCGCAAGGAGATGGAGGTCGTGGAGGCGATGAAGAAGCAGTTACGACTCCGCGGCGAATTAGATCATTTGGGTGATAATCTTCCTTCTTCTTTTGTTGTTGTGTTTCATCTTTTGCTTCGGGTGTTTCGCCGCACGTGTCACGTTCTCTGCGAGGCATGAATAGAACAATGGTTTTTGTTTTTTGAGGGAATGAATAGAACAATGCTAACAATGAGATGACTGGCAAATTAGATCATTTTTATCGCCATATGGCACTGGGCTGCCATGTTTCGTGCTCCTCTGTCGCAGTACTACTCCAGTGGAAAACTTGAGTATACCGCACGGTTCTTTGCTCCTCCTCAATCAGGTCATCGGCGCATTTATACGAGCAGTCAAATCACAAGGCCCCACCTTCCAGCAGTAATTAGCCGTCAAATCACAAAGGCCCTCGTCTCTCGTGAAACCGACCAAGCTAGACTGCCCCGCCCTCTAGCCTTTTAAAAAATGTATACTTTTGTACAACAGTAGTATCGATGGATTGCACCATGGAGCAAAACTTGAAATAAAAAAAGGGTGGTACATATAGAGACCGCTCGTCGCCAAATTATGCATATAGTACTATTAAAAAGGCTAGTCACAATAATGGTGTCCAGCACAACCCACCCATCAAATAAAACTAAGCACCCTAGATTTCTTTGACAAAACTAAGCACCCTGAAATTCTTTGACAACTAAACTGCTGGCTATATGATGTTGTCCATATATATTGTACGTATATAATGTGAAGAAACGAGTGGTAGTACTATACCAACTAAAAGATGAAATGTAAGAAATACTAGTATGTACTTACTGAAGAGTTAAAGTAACAAGAAGAAACATAACATAGTTCTGCTGGGGGCTCAGCACAACACACCCCTCAAATTAAACTAAGCACACCTGAAATTAAACTTTGCAACTATTCTGGTAGACACTGCATTAGAACCACCATGAGCAATGACACTGCCACCTTACTCGGAGTCCTTGTCCACATCCTCGACTTCATCCTTGTCCCTCTTCCTCTTGGCTGATACTTCTTTGCTTGAACCGCCAACTTGGCTGTTGCTCTTCATCCAACCCTTGTAGATATTGAAACAAAGGTAGCCATCCATTGCAGTGTACTGGATGTGGTCTATATCTAGTACATTCCGCTGTCATGCATGAGGATGAAACATGTAATGAGGTTTCTCTAGTTTACCATACGAAGGATGAACCATGTCTCCTACCAAGGTCAGCATTGAAGGCTGACGAGAGGACACCAATCGATTCTTTTGGAGGTCGAAGGTGTTGCCTACAACGAGGCCTATCCGACGCAGGATTTCTTTGTCGTTACCAAAGTCTACAGTAACGAATTTGACTAGGTTGCTCTCGAGGAAGTCCTTAAAATCCTGGCACTCAACATCGGCATGGCATATGTGGTAGACCAAGCATAAGCCATGCACGCAAACCTGGATCACGGCGGGCTTCTTCCTCTCTTTGTCCTTTAGATCCTTCTCTCGTCCCACAACTGTGGTGTACTCAACATCTAGCCCAACGACCCACTTATCATGTGAGTTTTTGAACATGCGTCTGAAGCGAGAAAGGCATCCTTTCACCATCGCGGAAGTACGGGTGTAGATGACGTCAAACTCATCACCGGTGATGGTTCTAACCTTGTACTCACCGCCGATCGGGGAGATTTGGGACGCCATGGATTTGGGAGGAGGGTTAGGATTAGTGGAACTGTCGTAATGTACTAATGTGAATGGACGGGACGACTAGGAGCGAACCGCTGTAGTATTAAAGGACGTGCGGGGATGAGTAGGAGCAAACTGCCTGCGTGCGAACGGCAGGGTAGTGGCTTTCCATTCTCCCATGATACGGGCTTCCTAGAGCCCTTGGATTTGAGATCGAACGGTTGCATGGCGTGATTCTAGACCTATGGGTGAATATCCTATCCTGGAGGGTTATTCTAGAAATTTTCAGCAACTTAGCATGCGACCGTTTGATCTCAGATCCAAGGGCTGCCAGCAGCCCGTATCATGGTCGCGCCTACCACGACCGTAGCGTCACTCGCGTGGTTGCACCATTGGAGATTTAACACTGTGCGTTAGGCTATCTGATGTTGGCATGTCATACATAGTCATCACTTAGTCACTCATACTACAGCAAGGTTGGCTATAAGGTTGGCTATAAGTGTATTTTTTTACTCCTCTCGTACTCCCTCCGTCCCATAATATAAGAACGTTTTTGACACTAGCTAGTGTGGTGTCAAAAACGTTCTTATATAATGGGACACAGGGAGTACTAGTATTTATTGCATTTGCCAAGGAGTGACCTCTTCCAATGAAATGGTGTTGCTAAGTTTGCTTCATTTAATTAGAGGGTGCTTGGATCCAAGGGACTATTTTTAGTCTGACTAAAAATAGTCTCTTTTAGAGGCTAGCACCCCTGACTAAAGAGAGGCTAGGACTAGTCTTGAGGCTAAAAATTTTTAGTTAGAGGAAACCTACTAAAATATGGAATAGTCCTCTCTCTCCTCATTTAACTCCTCTCCTTTAACACATGCGAGTTCTGGATTGGAGGGTTTGGAGGATAATAAATGCTCATTAACTTGATTTTAGTCTCTTTAGTATTTGGATCCAAGCATGGGTGAGGCTAGCAAGTTTTAGTCTCACTACTTTTAGTCATGGGACTAAAACGTATCCAAGCACCCTCTTATCTATAGACTCAAAATTGTCTTTTCACCTAGGTACACGCGCTTAGCACCGTTTCTTCCTTGGGTCACCAAAGTAGTCTCTCTCTTCTTGATTAACTTGCCACATCAGACTTTATGCCTATGTGGCAAGCTTAAGCACCTATAGGAGCAACTAAGTACAATAGTGCGCTTTACATGGCATTTTTGCATATGTGGAGGAAAGAGAGGCAAGGAAAAAGTGGAGAAGTGGGCTCTCATGCAAGAGTTAGCCTCTACTACATGGTGGAGCATTGGGAGAGGCACCTGTATGGAGGTGGTCAGGAATCGGGAGACTCACGCCGGTCGTAGCGCCGCAGTTAAAATGATAATGGCAAGTTAAATCATGGGGCCCCACCTGTCCAGCAGTAACTCGCTGTCAAATCACACAGCCCTACGTTTGCAGCAGCCTACTCCCTCGTCTTCTCGCGTCTCTGTCAAACCGACTAGGCAGAACTGTCCTTCCGCCTACCGGGCAGGAAAAGCCCCGCCCTCGACTTTTAAATAGTATATAAATACTAATTTTGTATCCATGGATTGCGCCCGCGCCATGGAGCAAAGCGTCTAGAACGGCGGTACACATGTACGGAGTATACAGCACGCCCGTCGCATTCGCGTCGCACCCTAGACGGTCGGTCGGTCTGGCACGCTGCTCTCCGAATGGAACGCGCGTCATATTGCGTTCGCACACACATGTGGGACGGCAATTGAGAACCGACCATAGGCACACTCCCCGGCCCCGCAAGTCGGTTGACTTAATAGAAGAGGGAGACGAGCGATAGTACTAGAGAAGTGTTGTACTACATTGGTGCCTGGACGATCCCTGCAAGACACGGAAGATCAGTTCGTCCATGCGTGTGACCAGACTCCAGCAGATACGCCTGGATTGGCTATCGTCTACATATCGTGCAGGCTGTGTTGTACATGGTTGTAGTTGTGGTGAGAAATCTAAAAAAGGTTTCTTGTCATCTCGCAAAATTATGTGTCATGTGCTTCGGATCACTGCGAGGGTTAAACAGCGACAACTGAGTTGGGCTAGTCATTGGGGGCACATGCACGAACAGTGACTACTCAGCTGCCATCTAGGTCAAGCTGGCTATGTTAATTAGGACATCTATCGACGGACCCCTTTTCTACAAGTTTATCTTTAATTTGAGCTTTGTTCCTCATCTAGTTTGTCCGTCAGGATTCATGTTGTCTCCTTTGGGCAGTGAGGTTATGATTTCTTGTCATGTGGCAATTTTTCGTGTTATATGTTATAATCCGACGCTTCAGATGAAAATGACGACAACTGCGCCTCCGAGCCACGTGCATGAAGACTTCTCGATAGCCATTGACGAGGTCAAGCCGGCTCCGGTAGACAAAATAAAACTAAGGGGCTGTTTGGTTCTAGGCCTTGCATTGCCACACTTTGCCACACATTTTTGCCAAGTTTGCCTAATATTAGTTCATCAAAATGAGAGTCACAAGTTGGCAAGCCTAAGGGAATCTTGCCAAACTTTTTGTGTGTATGCCATGTGGGGCCCTACTGTGGCTTGGCTAAGGTGTGGCTTGAACCAAACACTCACCTATGTTAGTCAAACTTGCCTAACCTTAGGTGTGGCAACCTTTGGCAAAGTTAGTCACAAACCAAACAGCCCCTAAGTACTACTCCACTATATAGGCAGGAGCCTCCGCGCTTGCTTGCTAGTTTTGCTCTCTTCACACTGTCTCGGCCTCTCCAGATCTAAACACGACAGCGGTGGCCACACACACACTCTCTCTCTCTCTCTCTGCTCACCGCTGGTCACAGATCCAGCCGGATCCTCTCCGTCGGGGAAGGTGACAAGGTGCAACGTTCACGCGGTCATCCTCGGCGATGGCTCTTACCCACTGCTGGGCGCCTCATACAGTATAAGGTGGCTATACCGAACAAAAATGGGACCAACCTAGAATCTTGTTCTGATGTTTGTTGCCCCGAGTCACTCTTATGTAATGCCACTGGTAAAATGTAGCAGTCGCACTGTTAAAAGTAAGGACACGTTAAACTAATGTTGTTTTCAATGTAATGCATCCAGTAATATGAATCAATGGCACTTCTTTACATGTCCTGCTAAAATTTCCCATTAAGATAAGTTGGTTCTTTTTGTTAGAAATGCAACTGTCCTGGTCCGCCTACTCTCCCGTGCCCAAAGTAATGTCGTATTTAACGGTTGTCATAGTTAATCCTAATGCCCACACTAATATCTAGCAATGCCACTGCTTTAGAAATTGCTACTATCCTTGTAGGATTGCCATTCAGATAAGGAGCATGCTTCTTTTCATTTGATGCATGTTTCATCACTTGTTAGTCACCCTCATTTCCACCTTTTTTGTGCAAATAGAGATATACATTTCACGCTCGATCTTAGTTGAACTGCACAAATGATATCCAAATTATAGTTGAGCATTCCAGGAGCTTCACAACCAACCTTGATGTTGCTCAATTTTATTGCAACTAATGAAGAAGAAACTTTGTGGGTTTCGTTTTCTGATGGAAATGGAACCGGGGCTGGAGCCCTTTTCTTAAAAAAATTTGAAGAAGAAGCTGCTAGCTCACGGGACATTGCTTCATTTTAGGTGAACTGCACCAAAAGGTCCCATGAATTGAATCATCCATGTTGCTGACCAAAAGAGCCAGCTTCAGCATCCCAATCTAAGCACCCCCGGCCTCCATCCTTGAGATGCATGGTACACCTTGTTTGCCACCTGCTCGACCCTAGTGTCACTGATAAAATGAAGTAATAATATAGTTAAAATAGAGCGAGGGTCATCTCTATCATTTCATTTCCAATGTAGATAAAGAAAGTGCTTCTCTTTGTTAAAGTATGTTTCATCAACTAGTCCCATTGTTAATGTTTAAGCATTTCTACAAACTGGGGTGCTTAATTTTAGTTGATATGTACAAAAATAGAGATTTGAATGTCTCAAGGCGCCTCCTTGTACTACCCCTGTACACTGATGTTCATCACTGGCAGAAGGTGTATCTGGGAGACTTGGGACGATGTCCAGTACGAGGCGTACCATATGAGGCGTCGCAGGGCCCATCTCGCCCTCGCAGCATGGCATACTATGATACTATCGCAATATTTTCTTCTATTTATTTTGTGTGTTTCATCAACTAGTGCCACTATAATGTAATCACGCTTTTTCATTATCTATGCAAACATGGTTATTCAGCTGCATTTTTGTGGAACTGCACAAATGTACGTATGGAACCGGCATATATGCAGAGTGCGAGGTGTGCCAAGTAAAAATTACCAACACCAACCATGCTGCATGAACGCATTGCACTACAAGAATTCTGTTAATACATGACAGTTCCCGTCCATCACTGATCAATGAAAAACTGTCATGGGTGGCCTTCCATGACGGGTCTGATATCCGTCATGTATATCGCGTCATAATTTGACATGGTACCGTCCATGACAGTTCTTGGCCGTCATGGATTTGCGCCAGGCCCGCCCAAGCCCAATCTTCTGTGACGGAACAAGCCGTCATGGACATACTCCATGTTGGATTTTTGCTTACCAATTGGAATGACGTGGCATCCTACGTGGACAATACTGGACAATTGTTTTTGCAATTTTCTTCTTGACCCACATCAGGTGGAGGTAACAGTTAGATATTTTTGTTATCTATAAATTTCGCGCCTAATATTCAAACAAAGCCATAAATAAAATTTAATTTTCACATAGCAGCCCAAACTTATTACAATCACGGCAATGTTCAGATACAAAAATACATATTTAGATAGATATCTAATCAAGTATTTACAAACATTATTACTACATCACTTTGCATTTTCTTCGAACAGATCTGAAAAAGGAGCCTCTAAACAAAATTACTACATAACTATGCATTTTCTTGGAACCGATCCGAAAAAGGAGCCCCTGATTTCTTAATGTATTTCTCTGTGTATCCGTTTTGAAAAAAGGAGCCTCTGATTTCTTGGAACCTGCACTAAAGAAAGACATAAAAAAACAAGTTAACCAGCATGTGGACAAATTTGGATAAGTGAAAAGAACTATCAGCTAGGTACAAGTTTAGATACAAACTATGTCTGAACTATTTTAAGATGACTAAGCTTCAGACAGTACAGATATCTAACCATACACCAGTTTCTAATAAGTAAAACAGAGTATAGTGCGGAAAATGTTTTCTTTTTACAACGTGTCTAGATGTAGGCCTTTAGTGTAGATTCAGGAAATAAAAAATTATTGAGATAGTAGATCTAGTATAACTTCCTGGCAAAAAAATTACAAGCACAAATTGCTACACTTTGTTTTATTTAAGTTGGCAATAAAAGATCAACACTACATGAGGAAAAATAAATGCAACAATTGAAGTTTTGAAAACTAAACACTAAATAGCACTTGGCTCACAAGATGCTTCTGAATAGTATGAAGTGGAACCACATGGAAAAGCAATAGAGAAACTTTACATATTTTGGATCTGTAATATATCAAGAAACTTACACAAGACATGTGCCTAAAATATCAAATTCCATATGAATACAAGAGCTATTCGAAGCTGGTTCCTAGAGTTGCTTCCGGACAACATTTGCCCTTGACAATAAACAACAAGACATGTTAAGCTTAATAGAAGGAAGCTGCATGTTGAGCTTTTGATATATGAATAACTGCAAGGGCATTAGGCATCAAAAATACTATTGCCATTGGCAAGTGTCTGTTCTAAGTTCAAAAATCTAGCAAAGTAACAAATATGTTTTATGTATCGCGATTTATCCTCAAAATGCAAATCTTGTGTATCGATAAATACAACTTTGTATTCAGGCATTGACCAACCAATATCAGAACAAAACATATGATGGCTACTTTCATGAAGCAAGAAAAATGTAGGACTATGGAATCCAGGAAAGTCTGAACAAAACAAGTACGAACTGCATCATCCTTGACGCTAAAATAAATGTCAGTCTTGTCTACTAAAGTATGCAATACATGTTGGAACATCACACCCCACTATTTGCCAGAAATGAATTTGGACAAAATGGTCAGCTAAGTAGATCCCATAGAGATAAATCAAGAGTCATGAGATTTGAATGTTCAGTGGAAGGATACGATACGACAGTACTCTTCTCCTTAGCGAAAAGGCAGATAGGATCATCACATGCCCCGCTGGCAATTACTACATCCTTGCTACATGCACAGAGTTGCAAAGAACTAGCAGGAGCATCTCATGGGCGTTTACATGCTAAAATAAACTAGTCGTTGCTTAACTAACTAGCAGATCTCACGATTTCTACACTACTAGTGCTCGCACGGTGAGAAAAGAATATGGAAATAGCCAGCTGTGCTACTCTATCGTTGGCTGTAACATGCGAGTATGAGTAAAGGAAGTGTTGTTTGAAAAAAAGAGTAAAGGAAGTGGCCACGTTTTCTGCATCAGGTTCAGTCTAAGAAAACTTGAGAGTACTCACTTGGAAACAAATGAAAAACAGAGCGAGAGGGTCGACCTTGTTCTGTGGGGAACATGGTGGGAGGGGTGGGACGACCTCGCTATCGAACTCGTTTAGCTCGTCGGGCTGGAGCGTGGGGTCTCGGTCGTCCGTCAAGGAACTGGAGAGGCGGAGAGCTCCTGTTGATCTAAATCAAATCAAAAATAATAATTGATTGGGGATGGGAGAAAGAAGGAATGAATGAAGGAGAGGAGACGAGGGGGAAGTAGGTATGGACCTTCTGTGGGGCCTCGTCGTCGCCGGCGTGGTCAAGCTCAGCCTCTCGCAGTCATGGTCGTCGTCCTCTCCTCGTCCAACGCTTGATGCTCCGAACCTCTGGATGGAGAGGCAGCTGCTCGGCCTGGGAAACAGAGGAGGGAGGCCCCTGGTCAGATCCATGGCCGGTGCGCCGCATCGGCTAGGGTTGGCCGCCGCTTCCATGGGGCCGCTGCAACCACCGTCACCATGGATCTCGGGCCGCTGTCATCGGTTGGAGGCAGGAAGGTGGGGGAGGAGGACGGGGACAAGAAGAGGCATGGCGGCGGAGGAAGGGGACGAAGAGAGGCAAGGTGTGGCGGCAGAGGACGGGGACAAAGAGAGGCAAGGTGTGGCGGCGGAGGACGGGGACGAGGAGAGGCCAGGTGTGGCGGTGGCGGATGGGGAAGAGATTGGGGACGGGGAAGTGTGTTAGGGTTAAGTTTTATACTGGCAAAAGTTTAGGGCTTTAGGCGGGCTTTTGACGGGCCTGCGGGGCTGTACTAGGCTGTCCATGACGGTTTTCAAAACTGTCAGCAGAAATCTGTCATGCATTAACAGGTTTCTTGTAGTGTTGGCATCCACCACCACCAGTGGGATGTGTGGCGCTCTCTATGGACGGATCTTTCTCGGCAGCAAATCCTCTACCCAAATACTAGTAGCTTATATTGGCAGTTTTCTAGGGAGTACTCTTTTCTGAAAGAAGCACCAATCTATTTTTCTTTATTTGTACACTGTGTCACAACTTTGACCCAAAGGTCCAGAGCTATTTTAGGGTGATTGGCATAGTACTCAGAGACTAATTGTAAGCATGATTTTCATTAGCTGTCACACTGATTGTAAGCATGAGAAGGTGGAAGATTAGGTTAGTGCGAAGCTTACCTTAAACCCTACCGCCATCATTGAAACGAGGTGAGTGTTGAGGGAACCGTGGAGAACGGCGGGGAAGCGACGTCGCGCTATCCGGCCTCCTCTTGCGGTGGGAGAACGAATACTCCTGTGGCTTCGGCTGGCTCTGCACCCTCACGAACGGCACACCATACTCGATAGATTCGTTATCCTCTGGGTGCTCAACCTTCGACCTATACGCCCACCACCTCCCCTTGACTGTCGCCTTGGGAGAATCTGTCTGCTCCATCGCCCATAGGAGATACCCGATGAACTCGAAGGACTGCGGCGTGACTACCGCTGAGGAGTACATGTACATCGCCGCCCTCATCGTCGCCGTCTCGCTCTTTCTCATACATTGCCACATGGCCTGCACCGTCCACGAAATCTCCCACTCATTGTCAAACCAACTAAGCATCTCTTTCAACCTGGCTAACTTTTCCTGGTCGCCGCTGGCGATCCGCCTGATTCACTGCTACATCCTCTCCATAGATGTCGTTCTGAGTGGTCCGGTGCTAGCTTTGGAAGATGGGAGGAGAGACGGTGGTCTTGCAATAGAGAAGAGGGAGAGTAGAGGAGGTGGTTTTGGAATGGAGATGATGGAGAGGAGAGGAGGTGGTTTTGCAATGGAGAGAAGATCAGAAGAGGGAGAGGCGAGACGGTGGTTTTGGAATGGAGATGATGGAGAGGAGAGGAGGTGGTTTTGGAATGGAGATGATGGAGAGGAGAGGAGGTGGTTTTGCAATGGAGAAGATCATAAGAGGGAGAGGCGAGACGGTGGTTTTGGAATGGAGATCATGGAGAGGAGAGGAGGTGGTTTTGCAATGGAGAAGAGGGAGAGGAGCGTGCGGCAGCGATTTAGGATTGGGCGAGAGGGCCGGCGCGCTGTGACTGGATCAAAATCAAAATCAATTTACCCTTCAATTAAGAAGCGACCCCACATTAACTAGTCTCCCTTTTATTCTGGTTCATAATTGACCATGATTTTCGCACATAAAATATATGTTATACGCTACAAAAATAATATAATTTGAAAGTACATTCAGATACGAACCAAACAATACAACTTTTGGTGACATGCATTCACATTTTGCTTGTCACATACAGTACGTGGTCAAACTTTGACCCAAAATACGCAAAACAACAAAAGAATACTTCCAAGACCAGCGCCACTCTTCTGCTCTTCTCCTCTTAAACCACCGCCGCTCCTCTCCTATTCCAATCTAAATCCAGCGCCGCTCCTCTCCTCTTCCATCTCAAAACCACCGCCCCTCCTCTCCTGTTCCAGTCCAAAACCAGCGTCGCTCCTCTCCCGTTCTAATCCAAAACCAACGCTGCTCCTCTCCTCTTCCATTCAAAAACCACCGCCGGCGAGTGAAGGTGCTGTGGAGAAGTAGATCGATGGAGGAGTACAACCGATACGTGAGGATCGCTGATACGTCTCCAATGTATCTATAATTTTTGATTGCTCCATGCTACTTTATCTATTGTTTTGGACTATAATGGGCTTTATTTTCCACTTTTATATTATTTTTGGGACTAACCTATTAACCAGAGGCCCAGCCCAGAATTGTTGTTTTTTTTATTTTTTAGTATTTCGAAGAAACAAAATATCAAACGGAGTCCAAACGGAATGAAACCTTCGGGATCGTGATTTTCCAACCGAATGTGACCCAGGAGACTTGGACCCTACTCCAAGAAGCACCAGAGGCGGTCACGAGGGTGCAGCCCCCCTAGGTGCGCCCCCCTACCTTGTGGGCCCCCTGACGCTCCACCGACGTACTCCTTCCTCCTATATATACCTACGTACCTCCAATAGATCGGAGACAGAGCCAAAAACCTAATTCCACTGCCGTACCTTCCTGTATCCACGAGATCCCATTTTGGGGCCTGTTTCGGAGCTCCACCGGAGGGGGCATCCACCACGGAGGGCTTCTACATCATCACCATAGCCCTTCCGATGAAGTGTGAGTACTTTACTTCAGACCTTCGGGTCCATAGCTAGTAGCTAGATGGCTTCTTCTCTCTTTTTGGATCTCAATACAATGTTCTCCCCCTCTCTTGTGGAGAACCATTCGATGTAATCTTCTTTTTGCGGTGCGTTTGTTGAGACCGATGAATTGTGGGTTTATGATTCAGATTATCTATGGAAAAAATTTGATTCTTCTCTGAATTCTTTTATGTATGATTGAGTTATCTTTGCAAGTCTCTTCGAATTATCCGTTTGGTTTGGCCAACTAGATTGGTAGTTCTTGCAATGGGGGAAGTGCATGGCTTTGGGTTCAATCTTGCGGTGTCCTTACTCAGTGACAGAAAGAGTTGCAAGGCACGTATTGTATTGTTGCCATCGAGGATAACAAGATGGGGTTTTTATCATATTGCATGAATTTATCCCTCTACATCATGTCATCTTGCTTAAGGCGTTACTCTGTTTTTAACTTAATACTCTAGATGCATGTTGGATAGTGGTCGATGAGTGGAGTAATAGTAGTAGATGCAGAATCATTTCGATCTACTTGTCTCGGACATGATGCCTATATACATGATCATTGCCTAGATATGTTCATAACTATGCTCAATTCTGTCAATTGTTCAACAGTAATTTGTTCACCCACCGTAGAATATCTATGCTCTTGAGAGAATCCACTAGTGAAACCTATGGCCCCTGGGTCTATTCTCATCATATCAATCTATATCACTTTATTTACTTGCTTTGTTTTTACTTTGCCTTTACTTTTTACTTTGCATCTATCTATTAAAAAATACCAAAAATATTATCTCTATCAGATCTCACTCTCGTAAGTGATCATGAAGGGATTGACAACCCCTAAGCGTTGGTTGTGAGTTGCTATCGTTTTGTGTAGGTACGAGGGACTTGTGCGTGGTCTCCTACTGGATTGATACCTTGGTTCTCAAAAACTGAGGGAAATACTTACACTACTTTAATGCATCATCCTCTCCTCTTCGGGGAAATCCAACGCAGTGCTCAAGAGGTAGCAAGAAGAATTTCTGGCGCCATTGCCGGGGAGACTCACGCAAGCAAGTCAACCATACCAAGTACCCCGCAATCCCTATCTCTCGCATTACATTATTTGCCATTTGCCTCTCGTTTTCCTCTCCCCCACTTCACCCTTGGCGTTTTATTTGCCCTCTCTTTCCCAATATCCTCCTCTTTTTCCCTTCGCCTTTTGTTTGCTTGTGTGTTAGTTTGCTTGTTTGTCGCGATGGCTCTACCTAGATTTGGTGACCTTCACCTTAAAAGGCTAGAGGAGATCGAAAGCAATGTTAGAAAGTTTATGGTTTTACAATTTGAGCACAATAATTTCTTTAGAAACGAACTTAAGGAACAAAAAAGTTTTATGAGCTTTATGAATAAAGAACTCGATGATATGTCTAAAGAATTTGATGGTATAAGGGCTCAAATTGCTCGTCTTGAAAAGATGACCGCTGAAATTTCGGATATGCAAGCTACCTTAGTCAATAAGATGGCCGCTAAACCGAATCCCTATGAAAATCAAGATGAAGATCTAAAAGTTATTGATGTGTCCCCTATTAAATCTTTGATTTGCAAATCTTGATGAAATTGATTATGATTTTCCTTTACCTAGAAGGCGTTCTAAGAATTCGGAGTTTCTAGATCTTGATGATGAAATTGATGAAAGTGGGATTGAAATAAATAAAAACCGAGATGTTGCTAAACCCACTATTTCGGATCTCAAGGAATTTAATTATGAAAATTGCTCTTTGATTGGTTGTATTTCCTTGTTGCAATCCGTGCTCAATTCTCCTCATGCTTATAGTCAAAATAATGCCTTTACCGAACACATTATTGATGCCTTGATGCAATCTTATGAAGAAAAGCTTGAGTTGAAAGTTTCTATCCCTAGGAAACTCCATGATGAGTGGGAACCTACTATCAAAATTAAAATAAAAAATTATGAGTTTCATGCTTTGTGTGATTTGGGTGCTAGTGTCTCTACTATTTCCAAAACTTTGTGCGATTTGCTAGATTTCCGTGACTTTGATGATTGCTCTCTAAACTTGCATCTTGCGGATTCCACTATTAAAAAACCTATGGGAAGAATTAATGATGTTCTTATTGTTGCAAATAGGAATTATGTGCCCGTAGATTTTATCGTTCTTGATATAGATTCCAATCCTTCATGTCCTATTATTCTTGGTAGACCTTTCCTTAGAACAATTGGTGCAATTATTGATATGAAGGAAGGGAATATTAGATTCCAATTTCCCTTAAAGAAGGGCATGGAACACTTCCCTAGAAATAAAATAAAATTACCATATGAATCTATCATGTGAGCCACTTATGGATTGCCTACCAAAGATGGCAATACCTAGATCTATCCATGCTTTTATGCCTTGCTAGGGGCGTTAAACGATAGCGCTTGTTGGGAGGCAACCCAATTTTCTTTTGTGTTTTTTGTTTTTGCTTCTGTTTAGGAATAAATAATCCATCTACCTTCTGTTTGGATGTGGTTTTATGTTTTAATTAGTGTTTGTGCCAAGTAGAACCTATAGGATAAGCTATGATGATAGTTGATTTGATTCTGCTGAAAAACAGAAACTTTGCGCTCACGAGAAAAAATTCAATAAATCACAGGAACGTGCTTTTGCATTTATTCTTTTTGTTGCTGATCAATAAACAAATTTTCCAGTACGTAATATTTTGGTTGGAATTTTTAGAGTTCCAGGAGTTTGCGTTAGTTACAGATTGCTACAGACTGTTCTGTTTTTGACAGATTCTGTTTTGCGTGTGTTGTTTGCTTATTTTGATGAATCTATGTCTAGTAAAATAGTTTATAATCCATAGAGAAGTTGGAATACAGTAGGTTTAACACCAATATAAATAAATAATGAGTTCATTACAGTACCTTGAAGTAGTCTTTTGTTTTCTTTCTCTAACGGAGCTCACGAGATTTCTGTTGAGTTTTGTGTTGTGAAGTTTTCAAGTTTTGGGTGAATTCTTTTGATGGATTATGGAACAAGGAGTGGAAAGAGCCTAAGCTTGGGTATGCCCATGGCACCCCAAAGATAATCCAAGGACACCAAAAATTCAAATCTTGGGGATGCCCCGGAAGGCATCCCCTCTTTCGTCCACTTCCATCGGTAATTTACTTGGAGCTATATTTTTATTCACCAACATGATATGTGTTTTGCTTGGAGCGTCTTGTATTATTTGAGTCTTCACCACAATCATCCTTGCTGTACACACCTTTTGAGAGATCCATACATGATTTGGAATTTGTTAGAATACTCTATGTGCTTCACTTATATCTTTTGAGCTTGATAATTTGCTCATAGTGCTTCACTTATATCTTTTTGAGCGTGATAATTTTTTGCTCTAGTACTTCACTTAGATCTTTTAGAGCATGGTGGTGGATTTGTTTTAAAGAAACTTGATCTCTCATGCTTCACTTAGATTATTTTGAGAGTCGTTAATAGCATGGTAATTTGCTTAATGTTAATATACTTGGTGTTCAAGATATGTGAAACTTTCTTTTGAGTGCGTTGAATACTAAGATAAGTTTGATGCTTGATAATTGTTTTGAGATATGGAGGTAATAATATCAAAGTCATGCTAATTGAGTAGATGTGAATTTTATAAATATTTGTGTGGAAGTTTGTAAGTCCCATAGCATGCACGTATGGTTAAAGTTGTGTAACAAATTTGAAACATGAAGTGTACCTGGCTTGTGCATCCTTATGAGTGGCGGTCGGGGACGAGCGATGGTCTTTTCCTACCAATCTATCCCCCTAGGAGCATGCATGTAGTACTTGATTTTTGATGGCTTCTAAATTTTTGCAATAAGTATATGATTTATTTTGACTAATGTTGAGCCCATGGATTATACGCACTTTTACCTTTCCGCCATTGCTATCCTCTTCGGTACCATGCATTGCCCTTTCTCACATTGAGAGTTCGCGCAAACTTCGCCGGTGCATCCAAACTCCGTGATGCGATACGCTCTATCACACATAAACCTCCCTATATCTTCCTCAAAACAGCCACCATACCTACCTATTATGGCATTTCCATAGCCATTCCGAGATATATTGCCATGCAACTTTCCACCATTCCGTTCATCATTATTATGACATACATTACTTTTGTCATATTGTCATTGCATGATCATGTAGTTGACATAGTATTTGTGGCAAAGCCACCATGCATTATTTTTCATACATGTCACTCTTGATTCATTGCACCATCCCGGTACACCGCCGGAGGCATTCATATAGAGTCATACCGTGTTCTAGTTTCGAGTTGTAATCCTCATGTTGTAATCAATTGAAGTGTGATGATCATCATTATTAGAGCTTCGCCCAGATAAAAAAGAAAGAAAGAGAAAGGCCAAAAAAAGAAAGGCCCAAAAAAGGGCAATGCTACTATCTCTTTTTCCACACTTGTGCTTCAAAGTAGCACCATGTTCTTCATGTAGTGAGTCTCATATTTTGTGCTTCAAAGTAGCACCTCGTTCTTCATATAGTGAGTCTCATATATTGTGCTTCAAAGTAGCACCATGTTTTTCATATAGTGAGTCTCATAAGTTGTCTTTTTCATACTAGTGGGAATTTTTCATTATAGAACTTGGCTTGTATATTCCTACGATGGGCTTCCTCAAATGCCCTAGGTCTTCATGAGCAAGCAAGTTGGATGCACACCCACTAGTTTTCTTTTGTTGAGCATTCATAGCTCTAGTGCATCCGTTGCATGGCAATCCCTACTCCTCATGTTGACATCAATTGATGGGCATCTCCATAGCCCGTTGATTATCCTCTTCAATGTGAGACTTTCTCCTTTTTTGTATTCTCCACACAATCCCCATCATCATATTCTATTCCACCCATAGTGCTATATCCATGGCTCACGCTCATGTATTGCGTGAAGTTTGAGATTATTTAAGTATGAAACAATTGATTGGCTTGTCATCGGGGGTATAGAAGTTGGGAACATCTTTGTGTGACAAAAATGAAGCATAGCCTAACTATATGATTTTGTAGGGATGAACTTTCTTTGGCCATGTTATTTTGAGAAGACATGATTGCTTTGATTAGCATGCTTGAAGTATTATTATTTTTGTGTCAATATGAACTTTTGTCTTGAATCTTTTGGATCTGAATATTCATATCACAATTAAGAAGATTTACATTGAAATTATGCCAAAGTATCACTCCACATCAAAAATTCTCTTTTTATCATTTACCTACTCGAGGACGAGTAGGAATTAAGCTTGGGGATGCCTGATACGTCTCCAACGTATCTATAATTTTTGATTGCTCCATGCTACTCTATCTATTGTTTTGGACTATAATGGGCTTTATTTTCCGCTTTTATATTATTTTTGGGACCAACCTATTAACCGGAGGCCCAGCCCAGAATTGCTGTTTTTTGCCTTTTTCAGTATTTCGAAGAAACAGAATATCAGACGGAGTCCAAACAGAATGAAACCTTCGGGATCGTGATTTTCCAACTGAACGTGACCCAGGAGACTTGGACCCTACTCCAAGAAGCGCCAGAGGCGGTTACGAGGGTGGAGGGCGCCCCCCTGGGCGCGCCCTACCTTGTGGGACCCCTGACACTCCACCGACGTACTCCTTCCTCCTATATATACCTACGTACCTCCAACTGATCGGAGACAGAGCAAAAAACCTAATTCCACCGCCGTACCTTCCTGTATCCACGAGATCCCATCTTGGCGCCTGTTCTGGAGCTCCGTCGGAGGGGGCATCCACCATGGAGGGCTTCTACATCATCACCATAGCCCTTCCGATGAAGTGTGAGTAGTTTACTTCAGACCTTTGGGTCCATAGCTAGTAGCTAGATGGCTTCTTCTCTCTTTTTGGATCTCAATACAATGTTCTCCCCCTCTCTTGTGGAGAACCATTCAATGTAATCTTCTTTTTGCGGTGTTTTTGCTGAGACTGATGAATTCTGGGTTTATGATTCAAATTATCTGTCACATCCCTAGCTTCTGGTGCTGCCTAGTGTTTGCATCATGTTTAAATTTTGAAACTTGAACTGAGGAAATTTGGAAGCCTCAAAAACTTAAATAAAAGAAGGGCAAAAACCCTGAAATCTCATTCATTGTTCCAAAATGCTCTTCTTAAATGTTTGATAATTTTTGGCAAGGGTTCTGGTCCCAACCAAAATATTGAATATTTTTAAGGATTTATTTTTGGGACTTTGAATTTAAATCATTAGCTATTTGAATTTGAATTATATTCATATAATTAGAATATAATTTCAAATACCCCTGAAATATTTTATGAGCTTTTGGAAAAGTCCATCTAGCAAAATAAAAATATTCAGAGGAGTTTTTGGCATTGTTTGAATTTGTTTAAATTCAAAACAATGGCAAAAGATATTAATAAAAGAAAACAGAACAATAAAACAGAGCA
>NC_041381.1:105325089-105332389 GCF_002162155.2 Triticum dicoccoides | reverse complement strand
CCCCTCGACCTCTCCCATCGCCTCTCCCCTTCTCCATCCCTCTCGCACACAACCGGCCGAGCGCCGCCGTCGCTGACCCTCGCTGCCCTCGCGGCCACCGCCACCCCCTCTCCTCCCCGACGCGCTCCCGAGCTCCGTAGTGCCTCCCTCGACCTCTCCGTCGGCTCACGCGACCGGAGAAGCCCCGAAGCACCGTCCCGACGCTTTTCCCCTCCTCGGCCACCGAGGACCGCCGCCGTCGATTTGCCGCCGTCGCCGCCTCCCCGAGCTCGCCGTCTGCTCCAACCGACCCCCCGTGAGCTCCTCCACCGTTTCCCCCTCTCCCCCGCTTCATTTGATCACCGTAGCCGTCGCCCCCTTTATGGCCGAAACGCGCCGCCGCCTGAGCTCAACGTCGGCGTTGCTCCGGTGACCATTTGGTCACCCTGGCGTGCCTAAGTCTCTCCCCGCATCGCGTAGCGCTCTGCTAGCCCTTCACCTCGCTCGTTTGCACACCGTAGCACTAACCCGCCCCAACCCCGAGCTCCGGCCGCCGCCTCGGGCTCAACTCCGGCGAACCACGGCCACCCCCGCACCTCCCGTTGGTCCCCCTAGATGCGCACAGGCACGGGCTATCCTCTGGTGCCCCTGGCGCGTTGAGCCGTCGACTCTGGCGAGTTCCGAGCGAACTCCGCCGCGGTTCGAGGTCACCGCCGGCGAAACTCCGGCGGGAGCTGACGTGGCTCCGTCATTAGGAGCTAACCCAGCTAGTTAACAACCTACAGCCACTGACAGTGGGCCCCACCCCTGGTCAAACCCCAGTCAGCGCTGGGTTTGACCGGGATTAGTTCCTGTGTCACTGACGTGTGGACCCCGCACGTCAGGTTTGACCTGGACCTGGCCGTTGACTCGCTGACGTCATGCTGGCGTCAGGCTGACGCAATTAAATTATTTACTGGATTTATTATTATTCAGGAAATTTCAGAAAATGCCTAAAACTTCTAAAAATCATACAAATTCAACCGTAACTCCAAATTAAATAATTTATATATGAAAAATTATCAGAAAAATTCAAGGAATCCATCTGTACCATTTTCATGCATGTTAGAACAACTTATAGCTGCTGTTTAGCACAAATCAATTAAATGGCATTTGAATAATCACATATGGAGTTTAAATTTGAATCTTGTATTCAAACCAACTTCATTTAATCTGTTGCTAGTTGCATTAGCTCAAAACACATTCATATTGCCATGTCATGAGCATGCATCATATTGTGCATTGCATTGATTGTATCTCTTCTTTGTTGCCGGTATCTGTTCCCTCCCGGTAGACGATGTTCCGACGTTGTGATCGTTGACACTGATGAAGACTCAATGCTATCTTCAGAAGTCCTAGGCAAGCAAACCCCCCTTGTTCATTCCGATAAAATCCCACTCTCTCACTCCTGCTCTCTTTTACTGCATTAGGACAACACCGATTCATCTGTTACTTGCTGCGGTAGCTGAACCCCTTTATCCTTTGCATGACCTGTCATTGCCACAGTAAATAGATGAAACCCACTAGCATGAGTAGGAGTTGTTAGAGCCCTGTTGTGCCTACTCATTCATGCTTTTTTGTCATGCCTGCTACTGCTTAGAGTTGTGTCAGGTCTGATTCATCGGGGATGAATCAGAGGTGTGTGAACATGTCCTATTGTGTGTGAGCTAAGTGTGTGAATATGATTTGGTAAAGGTAGCGGTGAGAGGCCATGTAGGAGTACATGGTGGGTTGTCTCATTGCAGCCGTCCTCAGGAACTGAGTTCTGTGTTTGTGATCCATGATTCAGCTACTACCACGCATTGGGCCCGAAACCAATGGACCCTCTCGGCTTCTTGATCACCCTTGTCCTCTGTCCAGGAGTTGCAAGTAGTTTCTGGTGTTTGTAGTATGCTGGAGGCCGTGGGCAGCGCTGACCGGAGGGGTGGGCTGTGATGCGGTAGGCACGTGGCACGGTGTACCGGGCGCCCATTTAGTGTCTCGGGAACCCTGTTCACATCGTTTGGGGCTGTGAGCGAAACTCCGGCCGGATCTCCTCATGGATGGAACCCGAATAGGCGATAAACCTGGACTAGAGACTTGAGTGTTTAGGTAGGCCGTGGCCGACACCCACGTTGGGCTTCCGCTTGAAGGTTGCCGAGTACATGTCGTGTAAACGGCGATAAGTGGTGAGAGCGTGTGTGAAGAAGTACACCCCTGCAGGGTTAACATCATCTATTCGAATAGCCGTGTCCGCGGAAAAGGACTTTTGGGTTGCTTATATCAGTTCATAGACAAGTGAAAGTGGATACTCTAAAATGCGCAAGATAAGCGTGAGTGCTATGGATGGCGTTCTCGTAGGGAGACGGGAGCGGATCCATAGTGGTGTATTGATATGGTGAATATGTGGACTCGTGTGCGCCACCTCAAAAGAGTTATTTGCAGTCGTAGTTTAGGTTAGCCACCGAGTCAAAGCTGGCTTGCTGCAGTTAAACCCCACCATCCCCTTTGTTGATAATGATGCATATGTAGTCAGTTCTGATGTAAGTCTTGCTGGGTACATTTGTACTCACGTTTGCCTATTTTATGTTTTTCCAGAGAGACTTCGGTCTCGCTAGTAGTTCCACGTGGGCTTCGACGTTTAGCTTGATACCTCAGCTACGATCTTGTGCCCTCGGCAGGATCTGGTAGATAGTCAGGCTTCTCAGCCTTTTTCATTTGTAGTTGTCTATACTCAGACATCATAGCTTCCGCATGTGCTTTGACTTGTATGCTCTGAATGTTGGGTCATGAGACCTATGTTTGTAATATCTCGCTCCTCGGAGCCTATTGAATAATACTTGAGTCGTAGAGTCATGTTGTGATGCCATGTTGTATTTGCACATATCGAGCATATTGTGTGTATGTTATTGAAATGCTTGGTATGTGTGGGATCTGGCTATCTAGTTGTTTATCCTTAGTAGCCTCTCTTACCGGGAAATGACTCCTAGTGTTTCCACCGAGCCATGGTAGCTTGCTACTGCTCCGGAACACTTAGGCTGGCCGGCATGTGTCCTTCTTCGTTCCTGTGTCTGTCCCTTCGAGGAAATGTCACGCGATGAATACCGGAGTCCTGTTAGCCCGCTACAGCCTGGTTCACTGGAGTCCTGCTAGCCCAGTGCTACAGCCTGGATTCACTCGCTGATGACCGACACGTTCGATGCTGGGTCATGGATGCCTGTCCCTGTAAGTTTGTGCCACTTTGGGTTTACGACTAGCCATGTCAGCCCGGGCTCCTTATCATATGGATGCTAGCGACACTGTCATATACGTGTGCCAAAAGACGCAAACAGTCTCGGGCAAAGGTAAGGCGACACCCGTGGGAATACCGTGCGTGAGGCCGCAGAGTGATATGAGGTGTTATATGCTAGATCGATGTGGCATTGAGTCGGGGTCCTGACAGTGTTGGTATCAGAGCTTGACTGCCTGTAGGATTACCAAGCCAAACTGGTCGAAGTTGAGTCTAGAAATTCTTTAGTTATATAAGGGAATTGATTGTGGGATGGAACGTAAGGCTCTTTTTATTCCTTATGCCTCATGGCCTTCTGATCTGAGTCATCATCTTCTCTTCTACGGGGATTAGGAACTAGGCTTTCTATTCTTTCTATCAGGATCACGTGTTACTAATCCGTAGACTTATAAGGTTGTTGGATTTAAGCTTGAGTTCAGTTCCTACTACTTCCGTATGTTAATTGTTGATCTCGAAACTTTGATATTGTGTTTCTGAGTGGTTATGCCACCATTTTGCACGATGTCTCAGATCTTTCTGAGCATTTACAGCCGTTATGCTGTCCGAGTCATCCCAGGTTTCCAAATAGTCTGAGGCATTTGCAAAATCCCTTCCTCCCGTTCCGATGTTCCTTTGGGCCAGATTAACCACACTAGTCGGTGAGTTGAGGTACCCTATTGCCTCGACTTATATGTTGGAGTTATTATTATGACCCTAGGTGTCTTAGGGGATCATCTAGTAATTTAGCCATGATCTGTGTTTCCAGTGTGATGATTCTGGCCGTCATTATCAAAAGCATCCTGTGATGCCATTTAGTTAGTATTCCTGGGTTCTTGAACCCGAGATTCACCCTACTTACATCATGTTGATAGTGTTTGCTAGTTCCTTAGGTTATTAGTAACCTTTGCGATAGTCCTCGAGGTTCGTGGTACATCCTTCTTCCAATTACCATGAACCATTCTTGGCAGGAGTTATTCTGAACCAAAAGATGACAACAAGAGTGCTCTCGATGAGTTCTCCATGCTATATTGTGACTCTGCCAGCTCAACCTTTCTGCATGGGTTATCCGGAAGAAACCTGTTGAACAATTGTTCATAACTATGCTCAATTCTGTCAATTGCTCAACAGTAATTTTTTCACCCACCGTAGAATATCTATGCTCTTGAGAGAAGCCACTAGTGAAACATATGGCCCCCGGGTCTATTCTCATCATATCAATCTATATCACTTTATTTACTTGCTTTGTTTTTACTTTGCCTTTACTTTTTACTTTGCATCTATCTATCAAAAAATACCAAAAATATTATCTCTATCAGATCTCACTCTCATAAGTGATCGTGAAGGGATTGACAACCCCTAAGCGTTGGTTGCGAGTTGCTATCATTTTGTGTAGGTACGAGGGACTTGTGCGTGGTCTCCTACTGGATTGATACCTTGGTTCTCAAAAACTGAGGGAAATACTTATGCTACTTTACTGCATCATCCTCTCCTCTTCGGGGAAATCCAATGCAGTGCTCAAGAGGTAGCAATCACAGACGGCGACCCTGTGAAGCTAGCTAGGATGTTGGAGATACAGTCTTGGTTTGACAACAAGGACTAACTAGCGGCGACGGTGACATCCATGGCTAAATAGCTGCAACAGAGCAAAAAGGCGGCGATACTCCCGGAGGGAGTCGCACGGGAGTACATAGAGTTTCTCCTCTGGGACATGGAGAAAACAGATTCACCGAATCGGATCGTGAGGGAGCGCTGGTGGGAGTATCGATCCCAGATGGAGCATCCACCAGAGATTGAAGAATCGAGCATCTACAGGGTGTCGTTTGTGAGGGTGTCCTGCCAGAGCGAGCTGGTGGAGTCTTCGTCGACCGAACCCAACTGCAAGAGGAGAAAAGCAGTTGGCCCGACGACGTTTCCCCGCCATCGTCTCCCTCATTGTTCACATCGTCTCACGAGGCGGCTATCTACCACCGAGGAATAGGAGGGGGATGCCCCCACCCCCCCAGCCCAATAGTCGGGCAGGTTGCGAATTGTCAGGAGCAGCTTAGGGTTGTCAGTATTTGCAGGTTGTGAATTGTGTTTTGTGTTGTGTATTTTGAGAGTACTTTCAGATATGAATGTCTTTTGAGTTTCAGATTTGCAGTATTGAGCATATGAAGAATTTTATGAATTCTAGAGCTCCAGCTCGTTACTGTCTGGGGCCTCGCCATCGTCCACCACCTTGGATGCGCTCGGCGCGGCGTGGTCAACGTGGTCAACGAACGACACCATCGGAAGTAGACTGTGCGTGGAGAGGCTGACAGCTGGGTCCACGGCCGCACACAAGGAAATGCCTCCTTATTATGCTCAAAATAATGATTCCTCCACCTGACATCTGGGACCCACCGGAAGGGCCTCTGTATTTCGCGAAAAAAACGTGCCCCTCGCTGACTTGTCGGACCCACCAGCTATCTTCGCACGCAAGGAAGTGCCTCCTTATTACGCACAAAAAAATGAATACTCCCCCTGCCAGCTCGAACCCAGCATATTGGGAGGCTGTCTTGTGGGCCTACAAAGTTGATGGGGACGGAGGGCTTTGTCAACTTAGTCAATATGAACGATTCTAGCCCATATTACCGTACGATGTTCATCCAACGGTTGTAGTGCTTGTTCAACCTCTACTCTTCTTGCTCCAGCCGCACAAACCAGTGTCGGTCGTGCCGCGTGCTCCTGCCTCCCATGGCCGGCTGTGATGCCGCGGAGGCTTCACCGCCCCCTGCTACTCTCACCGCTGGCCAGGCCATCCCTCTACTCACCCACACCCCCTGTTATTCTGTGGCGAAAGCAGCCTCACACCGCAGCCGAACCAGTGAACCCTCGTACTCCTCTTCGCGTGGGCATCCACTGTTGCGTCATCCCCGGCTCCGAGTCATCCCCTTCCTAGGCCTCGCCGTCATCCACCGTCGTGGTGCTCCCGGCACGGCGTGGTCAATGTGGTCAAGGAACAACTTCCATCGGACGTGGACTGTACGTGGAGAGGCTGACAGGTGGGTCCATGGCCGCAGCAAGGGAGTGCTTACGTGGAAAATAATAATTCCTCCACCTCACATCAGGGACCCACCGGACGGGCCACCGTATTTCGTGAAAAAAAGTTTCCCCCTGACTGCTGGGACCCACCACCTACATCTTCGCACACAAGGAAGTGCGTCCGGGCAAAAAAAACGATTCGCCCCCATGACTGCTGGGACCCACCAGCTACATCTTCGCACGCAAGGAAGTGCGTCCGGGCAAAAAAACGATTCGCCCCCCTGACTGCTGGGACCCACCAGCTACATCTTCGCACGCAAAGGAAGTGCGTCCGGGCAAAAAAAACGATTTGCCCCTCTGACTGCTGGGACCCACCAGCTACATTTTTTTTCGAAACGGGCCAGCTACATTTTCGCACGCAAGGAAGTGCCTGACAGCTGGGACCCACCTGGTCGAAGTGTACGTAGCATTGTCATTCTGGTCGCGAACATGTACGTACATACTGGTCGTTGTAGAGGCGCGCATGTGTCGTAGTAGAGGCGCGCACGTAGCATGTATATGTACGTACAGCGGCGAGGGTGCAAGAAAGAAAATATGGCCATGTATGTACATACGGGCAGGGTCTCGAACGCCTACTCGCGCATATGTACGGCCAGGGCTTGTGTACATGGCTAGGTCGGAACGGAGAAACATCATCGTCGTCGTGTTCATGGGGAGGAAACAGAATGCGTCGTGTTCATCGGGAGGCAAGGGAATGCGTGGGAGCCAACCGGCTTGGACGGAACAGGCGATGGAAACGAGGCCTGGCGTACCGCACAAGGGAGGAAACGGACCTCCTACGTTCGGAACAGGGTCCTGTTGATCGGGAGGGGTGTGGCGTACGGCAAAACGGAGGAAACAGACCTCCTACGGTCGAAACAAGGGTCCAATTGATCGGGAGGGGTGTGGTGTACCGCAAAACATATGAAACGGGGGTCCTGTTGATCGGGAGGGGTGTGGCGTACCGCAAAACAGAGGAAACGGACCTCCTAC
>NC_041381.1:105272430-105324368 GCF_002162155.2 Triticum dicoccoides | reverse complement strand
AACGCTAACTGTTCATCCAATCAATTGACTTCAGTTAGCAGCAGTAGCAAAGGAATCGCTCCATCGGGTTTAGTTAACAGCCATCGATCGATCGCTCGGGTTCAGTAATGCGTAACCTACAGTGCAATCGCTCGGGTTCAGTTAGAAGCCCAACGCCTCGCTCGGGTTCAGTTAGAGCCAATGCCTCGCACGTGTACGAGAGAAACGCGCATCGCTCGGCCCCCGACCTCCCACCGTAACCGGCAACTCCCCGAAATTTTCCTCCCCCTCGCTTCTACCATGGTTTTTTACGTCATGGACGGCCCAAAGAATGTCATGTAGCTGCGTCTCCGGCCCGCCCAGGACAAAAAGCCCATTTTCTGTCATGATTTTTTGTCATAGAAGTAGGAGACCACCACATCTATGATGATACCGGGTTTTGTCACAATTATCGTCATAGAAGTGTCATATGTATGACAGAAAAAAATTCGTTCTGCCCAAAATGTCACGGATGTGTCTTTTTTTGTAGTGAAGGAGGCCTGCGCCCCCCCTCTGGTCCGAATTGGACAAGGGGTGCAGCCCCCTTTTCCTTCTCCCTCTCCTCCTCTTTCCTTCTCTCCTACTCCAACAAGGAAAGGAGGAGTCCTACTCCCGGTGGGAGTAGGACTCCCCCCCTTGGCGTGCCCTCCTCCTAGGACGGCCGCCTCCCCCCTTGCTCCTTTATATACGGGGGCAGGGGGCACCTCTAGACACAACAATTGATTGTTTGGTCTTTTAGCCGTGTGCGGTGCCCCCCTCCACCATAGTCCACCTCGATATTACTGTAGCGGTGCTTAGGCGAAGACCTGCATCGGTAGAACATCATCATCGTCACCACGCTGTCGTGCTGACGAAACTCCCCCTCAACACACGGATGGATCGGAGTTAGAGGGACGTCATCGGGCTGAACATGTGCTGAACTCGGAGGTGTCGTACATTCGGTACTTGATCAGTCGGATCGTGAAGACGTACGACTACATCAACTGCATTGTGCTAACGCTTCCGCTTTCGGTCTACGAGGGTACGTAGACAACACTCTCCCCTCTCGTTGCTATGCATCACCATGATCTTGCGTGTGCGTAGGAAATTTTTTGAAATTACTATGTTCCCCAACAATGGTATTAGAGCCAGGTTTTATGCGTAGATGTCATATGCACAAGTAGAACAGAAGTGATTTGTGGGCGATATAAGTCATACTGCTTACCAGCATGTCATACTTTAGTTCAGCGGTATTGTGAGATGAAGTGGACCGGATCGACATTACGCATACGCTTACGCGAGACTGGTTTCACCGTTGCGAGCACTCATTGCTTAAAGGTGATCGGCAGGTGTCTGTCTCTCTCACTTTAGTTGAACCGAGTGTGGCTACGCCCGGTCCTTGTGAAGGTTAAAACAACACTAACTTGACAAACTATCGTTGTGGTTTTTAATGCGTAGGTAAGAACGATTCTTGCTAAGCCCGTAGCAGCCACGTAAAATTTGCAACAACAAAGTAGAGGACATCTAACTTGTTTTTGTAGGGCATGTTGTGATGTGATAGGGTCAAGACATGATGCTATATTTTATTGTATGAGATGATCATGTTTTGTAACTGAGTTATCGGCAACTGGCAGGATCCATATGGTTGTCGCTTTATTGTATGCAATGCAATCGCCCTGTAATGCTTTACTTTATCACTAAGTGGTAGCGATAGTCATAGAAGCATAAGATTGGCGAGACGATGACGATGCTATGATGGAGATCAAGGTGTTGCGCCGGTGACGATGGTGATCATGACGGTGCTTCGGAGATGAAGATCACAAGCACAAGATGATGATGGCCATATCATATCACTTATATTGATTGCATGTGATGTTTATCTTTTATGCATCTTATCTTGCTTTGATTGACGGTAACATTATAAGATGATCTCTCACTAAATTTCTAGATAAAAGTGTTCTCCCTGAGTATGCACTGTTGCCAAAGTTCATCGTGCCCAGACACCACGTGATGATCGGGTGTGATAAGCTCTACGTCCATCTACAACGGGTGCAAAACAGTTGCACATGCGGAATACTCGGGTTAAACTTGACAAGCCTAGCATATAACAGATATGGCCTCGGAACACTGAGCCCAAAAGGTCGAGCGTGAATCATATAGTAGATATGATCAACATAGTGATGTTCACCATTGAAAACTACTCCATCTCACGTGATGATCGGACATGGTTTAGTTGATTTGGATCACGTGATCACTTAGATGATTAGAGGGATGTCTATCTAAGTGGGAGTTCTTAAGGAATATGATTAATTGAACTTAAATTTATCATGAACTTAGTCCTGGTAGTATTTTGCAAATTATGTTGTAGATCAATAGCTCGCGTTGTTGCTTTCATATGTTTATTTTGATCTGTTCCTAGAGAAAACTGTGTTGAAAAATGTTAGTAGCAATAATGCGGATTGGATCCATGATTTGAGGATTGTCCTCATTGCTGCACAGAAGAATTATGTCCTTAATGAACCACTAGGTGACGGACCTATTGCAGGAGCATATGTAGACGTTATGAACGTTTGGCAAAGCTCAGTATGATGACTACTTGATAGTTTAGTGCACATGCTTAATGGCTTAGAATCGGGACTTCAAAGACGTTTTAAACATCATGGACCATATGAGATGTTCCAGGAGTTGAAGTTAATATTTCAAGAAAATACCCGAGTTGAGAGATATGAAGTCTCCAACAAGTTCTATGGCTAAAAGATGGAGGAGAATTGCTCAACTAGTGAGCATGTGCTCAGATTGTCTCGGTACTACAATCGCTTGAATCAAGTGGGAGTTAATCTTCCAGATAAGATAGTGATTGACAGAGTTCTCTAGTCACCATCACCAAGCTACTGGAACTTCGTGACGAACTATAGTATGCAAGGGATGATGAAAACGATTCCCGAGCTCTTCGTGATGTTGAAATCGACGAATGTAGAAATCAAGAAAGAGCATCAAGTGTTGATGATTGACAAGACCACTATTTCAATAAAAGGGCAAAGGGAAAGAAAGGGAACTTCAAGTAGAATGACAAGCAAGTTGTCACTCCCGCGAAGAAGCCCAAAGTTGGGCCACAACCTGAAACTGAGTGCTTACACTGCAAAGGAAATGGTCACTGGAAGCGGAAATGCCCTGAATATTTGGTGGATAAGAAGGATGGCAAAGTGAACAAGGGTATATTTGATATATAGGTTATTGATGTGTACCTTACTAGTGTTTATAGTAGCCCCTGAGTATTTGATAGTTGTTCGGTTGCTAAAAATTAGTAACTCGAAACAGGAGTTACAAAATAAACAAGACTAGTTGAGGGTGAAGTGGCGATGTGTGTTGGAAGTGGTTCCAAGATTTATATGATCATCATCACACACTCCCTATACTTTTGGGATTAGTGTTAAGCCTAAATAAATGTTATTTGGCGTTTGCGTTGAGCATGAATATGATTTGTTCATGTTTATTGCAAAACGGTTATTCATTTAAAGTTAGAGAATAATTGTTGTTCTGTTTACATGAATAAAACCTTCAATGGTCATACACCCAATGAAAATAGTTTGTTGGATCTCGATCGTAGTGATACACATATTCATAATATTGATGCCAAAAGATGCAAAGCTAATAATGATAGTGCAACATATTTGTGGCACTGCCGTTTGGGTCATATCGGTGTAAAGCGCATGAAGAAACTCCATACTAATGGACTTTTGGAACCACTTGATTATGAATCACTTGGTACTTGCGAACCATGCCTCATGGGCAAGATGACTAAAACACCATTCTCCGGTACTATGGAGAGACCAACAGATTTGTTGGAAATCATACATACAGATGTATGTGGTCCGATGAATGATGAGGCTCGTGGCGGATATTGTTATTTCCTCACCTTCACAGATGATTTAAGCAGATATGGATATATCTACTTAATGAAACATAAGTCTGAAATGTTTGAAAAGTTCAAAGAATTTCAGAGTGTAGTTGAAAATCATCGTAACAAGAAAATAAAGTTTCTACGATCTGATCGTGGAGGAGAATATTCGAGTTAAGAATTTGGTCTACATTTGAAAAAATGCAGAATAGTTTCGCAACTCACGCCACCCAGAACAGCACAGCGTAATGGTGTGTCCGAACATTGTAATCGTACTTTACTAGATATGGTACGATCTATGATGTCTCTTACTGATTTACCGCTATCGTTTTGGGGTTATGCTTTAGAGACGGCTACATTCATGTTATATAGGGCACCATCAAAATCCGTTGAGACGACGCCTTATGAACTGTGGTTTGGCAAGAAACCAAAGTTGTCGTTTCTTAAAGTTTGGGGCTGCGATGCTTATGTGAAAAAGCTTCAACCCGATAAGCTCGAACCCAAATCGGAGAAATGTTTCTTCATAGGATACCCAAAGGAGACTGTTGGGTACACCTTCTATCACAGATCTGAAGGCAAGACATTCGTTGCTAAGAATGGATCCTTTCTAGAGAAGGAGTTTCTCTCGAAAGAAGTGAATGGGAGGAAAGTAGAACTTGATGAGGTAACTGTACATGCTCCCTTATTGGAAAGTAGTTCATCATAGAAACCGGTTCCTGTGACATCTACACCTATTAGTGAGGAAGTTAATGATGATTATCATAGAACTTTAGATCAAGTTGTAACTGAACCTCGTAGGTCAAACAGAGTAAGATCCGCACCAGAGTGGTGCGGTAATCCTGTTCTGGAGGTTATGTTACTTGACAATGACGAACCTACGAACTATGAAGAAGCGATGGTGAGCCCAGATTCCGCAAAATGGCTTGAGGCCATGAAATCTGAGATGGGATCCATGTATGAGAACAAAGTGTGGACTTTGGTTGACTTGCCCGATGATCGGCAAGCCATTGAGAATAAATGGATCTTCAAGAAGAAGACTGACACTGACGGTAATGGTACTGTCTATAAAGCTCGACTTGTTGCGAAAGGTTTTCGACAAGTTCAAGGGATTGACTACGATGAGACTTTCTCATCCGTAGCGATGCTTAAGTCTGTCCGAATCATGTTAGCAATTGCCGCATTTTATGATTATGAAATTTGGCAAATGGATGTCAAAACTGCATTCCAGAATGGATTTATTAAAGAAGAGTTGTATATGATACAACCATAAGTTTTTGTCAATCCTAAAGGTGCTAACAAAATATGCAAGCTCCAGCGATCCATTTATGGACTGGTGCAAGCATCTCGGAGTTGGAATATACGCTTTGATAAGTTGATCAAAGCATATAGTTTTAATACAGACTTGCGGTGTAGCCTGTATTTACAAGAAAGTGAGTGGGAGCACTACAGCATTTCTGATAAGTATATGTGAATGACATATTGTTGTTCAGAAATAATGTAGAATTATTCTGCAAAGCATCAAGGAGTGTTTGAAAGGAGTTTTTCAAAGAAAGACCTCGGTGAAGCTGCTTACATATTGAGCATCAAGATCTATAGAGATAGATCAAGACGCTTGATAAGTTTGTTCAATGAGTACATACCTTGACAAGATTTTGAAGTAGTTCAAAATGGAACAGTCAAAGAAAGAGTTCTTGCCTGTGTTACAAGGTGTGAAATTGAGTAAGACTCAAAGCCCGACCACGGCAGAAGATAGAAAGAGAATGAAAGTCATTCCCTATGCCTCGGCCATAGGTTCTATAAAATATGCCATGCTATGGACCAGACCTATTGTATACCCTGCTCTGGTTTGGCAAGGGAGTACAATAATGATCTAGGAGTAGATCACTGGACATTGGTCAAAATTATCCTTGGTGGAATAAGGATATGTTTCTCGATTATGGGGGTGACAAGAGGTTCGTCGTAAAGGGTTACGTCGATACAAGCTTTGACACCGATCCAGATGACTCTAGGTCTCGATCTGGATACATATTGAAAGTGGGAGTGAGGGAGTCCTGGATTAGGGGGTGACCGGATGGCCGGACTATGACCTTTGGTCGAACTCCCGGAATATGAAGATACAAGATTGAAGACTCCGTCCCGTGTCCGGATAGGACTTTCCTTGGTGTGGAAGGCAATTTTGGCGATACGATATGAAGATCGCCTCCCATTGTAACCGACTCTGTGTAACCCTAGCCCCCTCCAGTGTCTATATAAACCGGAGAGTTTTAGTCCGTAGGACGAACAACAATCATACCATAGGCTAGCTTCTAGGGTTTAGCCTCTTTGATCTCGTGGTAGATCAACTCTTGTACTACCCATATCATCAATATTAATCAAGCAGGAGTAGGGTTTTACCTCCATCGAGAGGGCCCGAACCTGGGTAAAAACATCGTGTCCCTGTCTCCTGTTACCATCCGCCTAGACGCACAGTTCGGGACCCCCTACCCGAGATCCGCCAGTTTTGACACCGACATTGGTGCTTTCATTGAGAGTTCCTTTTTGTCGTCACCCTTAGGCCCGATGGCTTATTTGATCGTCAACCACGACGCGGTCCAGGGTGAGACTTTTCTCCCCGGGCAGATCTTCGTATTCGGCGGCTTCGCGCTACAGGCCAATTCGCTTGACCATCTGGAGCAGATCGAAAGCTATGCCCCTGGCCATCAGGTCAGATTTGGAAGCCTAAACTACACGGCCGACATCCGCGGGGACTTGATCTTCAACGGATTCGAGCCCAAGCCGAGCGCATCGCACTGTCACGATGGGCATGATCTAGCTCTGTTGCTGGACAGCACCCCGAGCGCCGCTCAGCTGCCCGCTCCGACCATTAGCTCGGAGCCGACTGCGCCAGTCGGGGACGGTCAGTTGGACGCCGCCCCAGGAGCCACAATCTCTACGGCGATAGAGCCAAATACCAGCCTAGTCCTTGGCAAGGCCCGTGACTCCAAGGTGCCGGACTCCTTTCCGGACTCCGAATCTTCCGCATCCCTTCCGATCGAACCCGATTGGGCTCCGATCATGGAGTTCACCACCGCGGACGTCTTTCAGCACTCGCCCTTTGGCGATATCCTAAATTCACTAAAGTCTCTCTCTTTGTCAGGAGAGCCCTGGCCGGACTATGGTCAGCATGGTTGGGATGCGGATAACAAAGAAATTCGAAACCCACCCACCGCCCACTTTGTAGCCACTGTCAATGATCTAACCAACATGCTCAACTTCGACTCTGAAGACATCGACGGTATGGACGCCGATGAAGGAGACGACCAAGAACTAGCACCTATAGAGCATCGGACAATCACCTCATCACACGATGTATACATGGTGGACACACCTAAAAGAAGCAACGACGAGGATCAAAAGGGCGCAACCAGGGATCGTTCCCTCGAAAAACAATCAAAGCGGCAGCGTAATCGCCGCGCCAAGCCCCACCTCGACAGAGACCTAGCCATAGAGCAGGGAAAATCAACGGAAGACGAACATGCCATCGAGCAACCGTCCAAATAGGGCGGACAAACCGAACAAGCCATCCCCGGGAAAGATAATAGTCCGGATGACCTCACGCCAGACAAGTTGCTGGAACACCAGAACCTCCACCAACGGCTTGTTGCCACTGCACGTAGCCTGAAAAAGCAGAAGTGGAAGCTCAAAACAGCGGAAGATGCACTCAGAATTAGATGGGGCAAAGCACTCAATACCGCACACAAGTATGGCAACAGTCACCACACAAAGAGCTATCCGAAGCGGAAATTACTACCGGAATTTGACGAAGAGGCCTTAGAGCCCCCACAATCAAAAAACAAGGAAGCCACCAGGTCGGATAGACGACCTCACGATCGATCTCAAGCGACAAAGGGCGCCGCACTCAATACAGCAAGCGATCCGCCCAAAGACTCGCATCAAACAACTGGTCCAACCAGATCCATCTATGGGCCAAGGAAGCAAGCTCCATTGAGCAATGCAATGCAAAAAATATCCGAACATGCGGCACACCTACATACAGGGGCGCTGCACATCCCCTATGTTTTACCGATGAGGTACTGGATCATGAATTTCCAGTGGGATTCAAGCCCGTAAACATAGAAGCATACGACGGAACAATAGACCCTGGAGTCTGGATTGAGGACTATATCCTCCACATACACATGGCCAGAGGAGATGACCTTCACGCCATAAAATACTTACCCCTTAATCTCAAAGGGCCAGTCCGGCATTGGCTTAAAAGCCTTCCTGAAAACACCATGGGAAGTTGGGAAGCGCTCGAGGATGCTTTCCGGACAAATTTTCAAGGGACCTATGTCCAACCTCCGGATGCAGATGATCTGAGTCATATAACTCAGCAGCCCGGAGAGTCAGCCCGGAAACTCTGGAGCAGATTTCTTACTAAAAAGAATCAGATAGTCGACTGTCCGGATGCCGAGGCCCTAGCAGCTTTCAAACATAGCGTCCGAGACGAATGGCTCGCCAGACACCTCGGCCAAGAAAAGCCAAGAACAATGGCCGCATTAACAACCCTCATGACCCGCTTTTGCACAGGAGAAGATAGCTGGTTGGCAAGAAGTAGCACCAGCGACCCGTATACATCCGAACTCAGAGATGGAAACAGGAAACCGCGCAGTAACAAAGAACAACATCGGATCAAGGATAACAGCCTGATGAGCATGGCATACAACGCCGGATTCAAAAGCTCTCGGCAAAATCAGAAAAAGCCGCCCCCCAAAGATGACAAGGACGAGCTATCTAACCTCAACAAAATCCTGGACAAAATATGTCAAATCTACAGTACCCCCGGGAGACCTACAAACCATACCCACAGAGATTGTTGGGTCTTCAAGCAGTCCGGCAAACTCAACGCCGAACACAAGGGACTCGACACACCAAGCGAGGATGATGACGCACCCCATAAGCAGCCGGAGAACAAAAGAAGTTCCCACAAGAAGTCAAAATAGTAAATTCACTTTAGATGACAAAAGGGAAAAACAGAACGGCGCTACGCGCCACACGGCCCGGAACACAGGCTAGATTGCCTTGGTCCTAGATCCGATTATTGACGGATTCCAATTTACACAAGTCCTTATGGACAGCGGCAGTGACCTAAACCTGTTATATCAGGACACAATCCGCAAACTAGGGGTAAACCCAGCTATAATTCGCCATGGCAACACTTCCTTTGAAGGAGTCACGCCGGGTCCAGATACCCAGAGTATGGGTTCCCTTTCGTTACAAGTCACGTTCAGCTCACCCGACAACTTCCGAAGCGAAAAGCTAACCTTCCACATCGCCCCATTCATAAGTCGCTATCAAGCGCTACTGGGACGTGAAGCTTTCGCCCGCTTTAAAGCAATACCGCATTATGCATCCCTTACACTTAAAATGCCCAGTCCACGAGGCATCATCTCATTAAATGGAAATATCAATTGATCCCCAAAGTACGGGTAATGGTGCGGCCGCCTGGACAGCCGCACACTAATCCAGCCCTACTATCCCGGACACAGCTCGACGAGTCCGGCGTAAACATACAAAGGCTTAATAGTCACATAACCCTGTACAAGGGGCTCCGTGTGTTCACGCGAGGAGACAATACGGCTCAATTTTGCTCCGACTATATTTTGTTTATTTTAATATAGATTTCTCGCACGCTTATTTTTTACTAAGTTCCTCTCTTTCGCAGACGAACACCGTGCTACGCCCGTCCAGGATACGGCACAATGGAGACACAGGCGCAGACGTGCAGTAAGGACCCGTTTCAAGGATTCTTTTCAGATTAAGACCCTGCGTAAACCTTTTTTACTATCTCTTGTTGACAACATCCCCCGGTTTTCGCCATAACCGAGGAGGAGGCTGGCGTCTTGGCATGTGGCCACGCCAGAATTTTGCGTGTACCTGGACACCAGGGGCTTTTTTACCAAGGGCTTTGGTTCGGCCCGTCTTCATAAAGACCGAATACCTTAGGGAGTGTTCGGCGTCGCGAGTTTGGCCTTATATGCATCAGCTCCGAATCATGTCTTTGGTCAAATGTTGGGTTTGCCCAGCTCCTGTGTTTTGCTGCCTTATGTTCCGTTATATCGGCTAACGCGGCACCAGGAGAACTACTGCGATTGTGCCCCTGTTCGTCCAGGTGAGCACCTCAGTAGAGAAAGCCGAAAATTGACTGTCATGATATAGAGAGAGACTGGTCAACCACTCGATGACTCTCGGAATCTTTAGGATTCCTCCGCATTAACGAAGGGCTGCTTCCCGGTCAGGCACACACGCGCCCCGAATTCGGGCGAGCGCGGTGCCTCTAGGGGCTATTGAGTAGCCCCACTATCAAACTCCTATGGCTAAGTGAAAGAGACAAAGCATTATAGTCCGGTTGCCTAGTTCGCCGCGCTATCACCTCCTTTGTAGGACCAAGACATTGGATTAAGTGTGAAAAGGCGCCTTTTTGCGAACACCCCCGCATTATATGCGTGGGGGCTGAAGCCAACGACTGCCATCTTTCAGGTTATATACACATATACATTAACGGCCACACAGGAGGTATTATAATTCTTGCAAGCACAAGTATAAAAAGCTTTTATATTCTATCAAAATATTCCTTTTACAATAGAACATGCTATTCGAACACAACATCCTTCGAGTACTGCGCTTCTATTAAACGAGCGCCTGGAAGAACTTCCTCAAAGTAGTGCCTGGCGGGTACTCGGCCTTCGTCCGAATCCCGGGATGCAACAACACTGGCCTTCATATCCGCCCAGTATGTCTTGACACGGGCAAGAGCCATTTGTGCACCCTCTATGCATGCCGACCTCTTCATTGCATCAACATGCGGCACCCAACCAAGGAACTACTGCACCAAGCTAAAATAACTCTTCGGCTCTGGCTCTCCCAGCCACAAACGACTCACAACATACTTCATGGTGAGTCCGGATAACCTGTTCAGCTCCGCCCAGGCGGCCAAATGGTCGGATACCGAAAGTGGGCGTTCTGGATTGTGGAACTGCGACCAAAAAAGTTCTTCCAATTTATGGTCACCTTGACCTCGGAAGTGTTCGGTTGCGTCTGCCGCACTCGCTGCCAAATCCAGATAAGTGTTTTCCACACTCCACTGATGGTCTAACAGAGCATACTTAGGATCCCCGAACTTCATCCGCAACATATAGGGCTTTCCAGCCATGATATCTCCGGCCTGACGCAGCTCCTCCTTCATAGCTCTCATTGCAGAGCGAGTATCCTTGGCCTCGGCAGTGATCTTCTCAAGGTCCTTCTGAGCCGCCCTTCCTTCTTGTTCGAGAAATTTACAGCGGTCGGCAGCATCCTTCAATTTTATAGCCATCTCGGCTATTACTTTCTTGCTCTGGCAGTGAGCAGCCTGTTCGGCTTTTAGCTCTTCAGCCGCCTTAACGGCAGCCACATCACTTTTCCTTGCTTGCTCCTTGGCTCGGGCAAGTTCCGCCCGAATGTTCTCCACGGCAGCAGCACTATCTGCATTAAGCACATATATTATAAGGCACGAGCATCGAACTCCTCTTATCAGATGTCTGTGGAGCATACCTTGTGCCTCATCTAGTCGCTTATTTACAAGCGCGATGTCGCATCCGCCACGTCAATTTGCCGCTTTAGCTCGGCAGATTCATCAGTCTAGCTAGCCATCGAACGCCTCTCCACCTTCATAAAAAGGTGACATTTTACACCTGGGGTTATGATCCTCTGTGCGCCATCAGTCTTGACGACACACAGAGTCTCAGGGGCTACTATTTATACAGGGCACATTTTATATATGCGGCTCTACCAAAAGGTACACCTTTTCACGTACCTCAAAGCCTGTCAGTAAACTCCTGGCGGCCTCGTACAATCCGCTTTTCGCGGATGAAATCCTTCCTATCACCGTGTTCATAAACATACGGTGTTCTTCTGAGACGGACGCTCGCCCGAGCAGATCCCTCAGCCTCTTCGACCGCGCACTAGAGGGTGCCGGACTAGCCCGACGACCTTTTTCAGGATCCGGACTTGGAGAAACCCGTCGGGATGACACCTCGGGGTCGCCTGCCTCGTAAGACGGTGCAGCTAGGGGAGGCTTTTCGCTCTCCATCACCTCCGGACGAAGATCCCCTGAAGACGAGCTCTGCTGAGAAGGGTTGAGATCCGAACTGCAAGGTAATATTTCGGTTATCTTCCTCAGAAATAAAATAGGGATGCCACTCATTTTTGAAACCCTCTCTTTACTTAGGTTCAGAGGAAAGCTGATCCCCTTGAGGGCGCAATGCGGCCAGGGCATTCTCCGGCGCCGGATCCTCTGATGAAGATTTCTTCCCCCGTTTTGAGGTCATCCCCTCCGGGTCTTCAGAGGTAGTCCTTTTCTTTCCCAGGTTGGGGGAACTCTCGATTCCTCCCTTCCTGACAGCCTCCTTCGTGGAGGCGGTAACTCCTTGGTTCCCCTCTTCGCCCTCTGCCAAAAGCATAATCTCCAGCATCCTGGTTAACACGGGATCCGGCGCGGTCTCAGACAGGGGGGCTAGACACCTGATGAGCTTTGCCTTCGCTATCCACTCCTGTGCAAAGGATAGCTTTGTTAAAGGGCAATTTTATGATGAAAATACGGATGGCGTGTCCAAATATGGGGCTACTTACCTAAGCATTCAGGCGATTGCAGCTCAGACCTGTGTCCTCGGACAAGTCCGGACACCTTGCTAGTGATCCAAAGAACAATTTGTACATCTCCACGGGTGTCGCGCCCATAAAATGTTGGAGGACTCGCGGTCCCTCCGGATTAAATTCCCACAGGCGGAGAGGGCGACGTTTGCAGGGCAGCGTGCGGCGAATCAGCATAACTTGCGCCACTACAGTCAAGTTAATATCTCTTTCTAGGAGATCTCGAATGCGGTCCTGTAGTAGGGGCATGTCTTTGGACGGCCCCCAAATAAGCCCTTCATTGACCCATGATGCTCGCCGTGGTGGGGGGCCTGAGCGAAAAGCAGGTGGTGGCGCCACCCACATGGTGCCCCTGGGGGCTGTGATGTAAAACCAGTCCCGTTGCCATAAGCCGAACTCCTCTTGGAAAGAGCCCTCGGGCCATGGAGCGTCGGCCATCTTGCTTATGATAGCTCCTCCGCACTCAGCGTGCTACCCCTCGACCATCTTCGGTTCCACCTTGAAGGTTCTAAGCCACAATCCGAAGTGAGGAGTGATATGGAGGAAGGCCTCGCACACGACAATGAATGATGAGATTTGGAGGATGGACTCCGGAGCTAAGTCGTGGAATTCCAGCCCATAATAAAACATCAGCCCCCTCACGAAGGGATCAATCGGGAAACCTAGCCCCCGAAGGAAATGAGATGTGAACACCACGCTCTCACCGGGCTGGGGAGTGGGAATGGCCTGCCCTTGAGCAGGCAGCCTATGCAAGATTTCGCCGGTTAGATACCTGACATCTCTCAGCTTTCGCATGTCTTCTTCCGTAACGGAGGAAGGTATCCACTGGCCTTGAAGGTCGGAGCCGGACATCGTCGAAGGTCCGAAGCGCCTAAAACTAGAGTCTTGGGTGTTGGAACTCGAGGTGAGGGGCGGATACGATTGGATTGAAAAGAAAGGATGCAAGCCTTGGTCCCTTTATAAAGGGGTGGAATGCCAAGAGCCCTTCCCGTAACCGTTTGGGACTCGGTTTCAATCAAAGAGTCGTACCAAAGGCACGGTTGGGTTACCCACACCCGTATTGATGAGAATCCCGAAATAAGGGGACACGATCTCTGCCTTGACAAGACGTGCCAAGGAAACCGCCTCGCTAAACGCATTGAGGTGGAATGGTAAAACGATTAAAATAAAGGCTCGGCCGTGGCGTGATATCACGCTGCAGAATACGTCAGTAGATTGGATTGGTGCAGATACTATTCTCTTTACGGTGGTATGTGGAACTTATTTTGCAGAGCCGAACACTATCCTTGTGTTCAACATCTTCTATGAAGTATTCGGAGGAGGAACCCGCCTTGCAATGCCGAAGACAATTTGCGCGCCGGACTCATCGTCATTGAAGCCTGGTTCAGGGGCTACTAAGGGAGTCCTGGATTAGGGGGTGTCCGGATGGCCGCCTATAACCTTTGGCCGGACTCCCGGACTATGAAGATACAAGATTGAAGACTCCGTCCCGTGTCCGGATAGGACTTCCCTTGGTGTGGAAGGCAAGCTTGGCGATACGATATGAAGATCTCCTCCCATTGTAACCGACTCTGTGTAACCCTAGCCCTCTCTGGTGTCTATATAAACTGGAGAGTTTTAGTCCGTAGGACGAACAACAATCATACCATAGGCTAGCTTCTAGGGTTTAGCCTCTCTGATCTCGCGGTAGATCAACTCTTGTACTACCGATATCATCAATATTAATCAAGCAGGAGTAGGGTTTTACCTCCATCGAGAGGGCCCGAACCTGGGTAAAAACATCGTGTCCCTTGTCTCCTGTTACCATCCGCCTAGACGCACAGTTCGGGACCCCCTACCCGAGATCCGCCGGTTTTGACACCGACAGGGAGCAATCAGCTAGAGTAGCTCCGTGCAGAGCATTGTAAACATAGAATATTTGCAAAATACATACGGCTCTGAATGTGACAGACCCATTGACTAAACTTCTCTCACGAGCAAAACATAATCATACCTTAGTACTCTTTGGGTGTTAAACACATAGCGATGTGAACTAGATTATTGACTCTAGTAACCCTTTGGGTGTTGATCACAGGACGATGTGAACTATGGGTATTAATCACATACAGATGTGAATATTGGTGTTAAATCACATGGTGATGTGAACTAGATTATTGACTCTAGTGCAAGTGGGAGACTGAAGGAAATATGCCCTAGAGGCAATAATAAAGTTATTATTTATTTCCTTATTTCATGATAAATGTTTATTATTCATGCTAGAATTGTATTAACCGGAAACGTAATACATGTGTGAATACATAGACAAACAGAGTGTCACTAGTATGTCTCTACTTGACTAGCTTGTTGATCAAAGATGGTTATATTTCCTAGCCATAGACATGGGTTGTCATTTGATTGATGGGATCACATCATTAGGAGAATGATGTGATTGACTTGACCCATTCCGTTAGCTTAGCACTTGATCGTTTAGTATATTGCTATTGCTTTCTTCATGACTTATACATGTTCCTATGACTATGAGATTATGCAACTCCCGTTTACCGGAGGACCACTTTGTGTGCTACCAAACGTCACAACGTAACTGGGTGATTATAAAGGTGCTCTACTGGTGTCTCTGAAGGTACTTGTTGGGTTGGTGTATTTCGAGATTAGGATTTGTCACTCCGATTGTCGGAGAGGTATCTCTGGGCCCACTCGGTAATGCACATCACTTAAAGCATTGCAAGCATTGCAACTAATGAGTTAGTTGCGGGATGATGTATTACGGAACGAGTAAAGAGACTTGCCGGTAACAAGATTGAACTAGGTATTGAGATACCGACGATTGAATCTCGGGCAAGTAGCATACTGATGACAAAGGGAACAACGTATGTTGTTATGCGGTCTGACCGATAAAGATCCTCATAGAATATGTGGGAGCCAATATGAGCATCCAGGTTCCGCTATTGGTTATTGACCGGAGATGTGTCTCGGTCATGTCTACATAGTTCTCGAACCCGTAGGGTCCGCACGCTTAAAGTTAGATGACGGTTATATTATGAGCTTATGTGTTTTGATGTACCGAAGGAGTTTGGAGACCCGGATGAGATCGGGGACATGACGAGGAGTCTCGACATGGTCGATACGTTAAGATTGATATATTCGACGACTATATTCGGACTTCGGAAAGGTTCCGAGTGATTCGGGTATTTTTTCGGAGTATGGGAGAGTTATGGGAATTCGTCGGGGAGTATATGGGCCTTATTGGGCCATACGGGAATACAGGAGAGGGGCCAAAAGGAAGAAGGCCTGCGCCCCCCCCCCCTCTGGTCCGAATTGGACAAGGGGTGCAGCCCCCTTTTCCTTCTCCCTCTCCTCCTCTTTCCTTCTCTCCTACTCCAAGTAGGACTCTGCCCCTTGGTGCGCCCTCCTCCTAGGCTGGCCGCCTCCCCCCTTGCTCGTTTATATACGGGGGCAGGGGGGCACCTCTAGACACAACAATTGATTGTTTGATCTTTTAGCCGTGTGCAGTGCCCCCCTCCACCATAGTCCACCTCGATAATACTGTAGCGGTGCTTAGGCGAAGCCCTGCGTTGGTAGAACATCATCATCGTCCACGCCGTCAAGCTGACGAAACTCTCCTCAACACTCGCATGGATCGGAGTGTTGGGGAACGTTGCAGAAAATAAAAAATTTCCTACGGTTTCACCAAGATCAATCTATGAGTTCATCTAGCAACGAGAGAGAGGAGTGCATCTACATACCCTTGTAGATCGAGCGGAAGCGTTCAAGGGAACGGGGTTGAGGGAGTCGTACTCGCCGTGATCCAAATCACCGGAGATCCTACCGTTGAACGAATGGCACCTCCACGTTCAACACACGTACGATTAGCGTGATGTCTCCTCCTTCTTGATCCAGCAAGGGGAAAGGAGAGGTTGATGAAGATCCAGCAGCACGACGGCGTGGTGGTGGATGCAGCAGGGATCCTGGTAGGGCTTCGCCAAGCGTCTTCGGGAGGGAGAGGTGTAGCAAGGGGGAATGGAGGCGTCAAGTGCCAGGGTGCGGCTGCCCTCCCTCCCCCCTCTTTATATAGGGACTCTTGGGGGGGCGCCGGCCCTAAGAGATTGAATCTCCAAGGGGGGCGGCGGCCAAGGGGGGTGCCTTGCCCCCCAAGGCAAGTGGAGGCGGCCCCTCCCCTAGAGTTCCCAACCCTAGGCGCAGGGGGGCAAGGGGGGCGCACCAGCCCACCAGGGGCTGGTTCCCCTCCCACTTCAGCCCATGGGGCCCCCGGGATGGGTGGCCCCACCCGGTGGACCCCCGGGAGCCTTCCGGTGGTCCCGGTACAATATCGGCGACCCCCAAAACTTTCCCGATGGCCGAAACTCAACTTCCCATATAATTCTTTACCTCCGAACCATTCCGGAACTCCTCGTGACGTCCGGGAACTCATCCGGGACTCCGAACAACTTTCGGTTTGCTGCATACTAATATCCCTACAACCCTAGCGTCACCGAACCTTAAGTGTGTAGACCCTACGGGTTCGGGAGACACGTAGACATGACCGAGACGGCTCTCCGGCCAATAACCAACAGCGGGATCTGGATACCCATGTTGGCTCCCACATGCTCCTCGATGATCTCATCGGATGAACCACAATGTCGAGGATTCAAGCAACCCCGTATACAATCCCTTTGTCAAACGGTATGTTACTTGCCCGAGATTCGATCGTCGGTATCCCAATGCCTCGTTCAATCTCGTTACCGGCAAGTCACTTTACTCGTACCATAATGCATGATCCCATGACCAGACACTTTGTCACTTTGAGCTCATTATGATGATGCATTACCGAGTGGGCCCAGAGATACCTCTCCGTCATACGGAGTGAAAAATCCCAGTCTCGATCCGTGTCAACTCAACAGACACTTTCGGAGATACATGTAGTATACTTTTATAGTCACCCAGTTACGTTGTGATGTTTGGTACACCCAAATCACTCCTACGGTATCCGGGAGTTACACGATCTCATGGTCTAAGGAAAATATACTTGACATTGGAAAAGCTCTAGCAAACGAACTACACGATCTTGCGCTATGCTTAGGATTGGGTCTTGTCCATCACATCATTCACCTAATGATGTGATCCCGTGATCAATGACATCCAATCTCCATAGTCAGGAAACCATGACTGTCTGTTGATCAACGGGCTAGTCAACTAGAGGCTCACTAGGGACATATTGTGGTCTATGTATTCACACATGTATTACGGTTTCTGGATAACACAATTATAGCATGAATAAAAGACAATTATCATGAACAAGGAAATATAATAATAATCCTTTTATTATTTCCTCTAGGGCATATTTCCAACAGTCTCCCACTTGCACTAGAGTCAATAATCTAGTTACATTGTGATGAATCGGACACCCATAGAGTTCTGGTGTTGATCATGTTTTGCTCGCGGAAGAGGTTTAGTCAACGGATCTGCGACAGTCAGATCTGTATGTACTTTGCAAATATCTATGTCTCCATCTTGAACATTTTCACGGATGGAGTTGAAATGACGCTTGATGTGCCTGGTCTTCTTGTGAAACCTGGGCTCCTTCGGAAGGGCAATAGCTCCAGTGTTGTCATAGAAGAGAGTGATCGGCCCTGGCGCATTGGGTATGACTCCTAGGTCGGTGATGAACTCCTTCATCCATATTGCTTCATGCGCTGCCTCTGAGGCTGCCATGTACTCCGCTTCACATGTAGATCCCGCCACGACGCTCTGCTTGCAACTGCACCAGCTTACTGCTCCACGATTCAACATATACATGTATCCGGTTTGTGACTTAGAATCATCCAGATCTATGTTGAAGCTAGCATCGACGTAACCCTTTACAACGAGCTCTTTGTCACCTCCATTAACGAGAAACATGTCCTTTGTCCTTTTCAGGTACTTCAGGATATTCTTGACCGCTGTCCAGTGTTCCTTGTCGGGATTACTTTGGTCCCTTCCTACCAAACTTACGGCAAGGTTTACATCAGGTCTGGTACACAGCATGGCATACATAATAGATCCTATGGCTGAGGCATAGGGGATGACACTCATCTCTTCTTTATCTTCTGCTGTGGTCGGGCATTGAGCCGAACTCAATCTCATACCTTGCAATACAGGCAAGAACCCTTTCTTGCACTGATCCATATTGAACTTCTTCAATATCTTATCAAGGTATGTGCTTTGTGAAAGACCTATGAGGCGTCTCGATCTATCCCTATAGATCTTGATGCCTAATATGTAAGCAACTTCTCCAAGGTCCTTCATTGAAAAACACTTATTCAAGTAGGCCTTAATGTTGTCCAAAAGTTCTATATCATTTCCCATCAGAAGTATGTCATCTACATATAATATGAGAAATGCTACAGAGCTCCCACTCACTTTCTTGTAAACGCAGGCTTCTCCATAAGTCTGCATAAACCCAAACGCTTTGATCATCTCATCAAAGCGAATATTCCAACTCCGAGATGCTTGCACCAGCCCATAAATGGATCGCTGGAGCTTGCATACCTTGTTAGCATTCTTAGGGTCGACAAAACCTTCCGGCTGCATCATATACAGTTCTTCCTTAAGATAGCCGTTAAGGAATGTCGTTTTGACGTCCATCTGCCATATCTCATAATCATAGTATGCGGCAATTGCTAACATGATTCGGACAGACTTCAGCTTCGCTACGGGAGAGAAAGTCTCATCATAGTCAACCCCTTGAACTTGCCGATAACCCTTAGTGACAAGTCGACCTTTATAGATGGTAACATTACCATCCGCGTCCGTCTTCTTCTTAAAGATCCATTTGTTTTCTATTGCTCGCCGATCATCGGGCAAGTCTGTCAAAGTCCATACTTTGTTTTCATACATGGATTCTATCTCGGATTGCATGGCTTCAAGCCATTTGTTGGAATCTGGGCCCGCCATCACTTCTTCATAGTTCGAAGGTTCACAGTTGTCTAACAACATGATTTCCAGGACAAGGTTGCCATACCACTCTGACGTGGAACGTGTCCTTGTAGACCTACGAAGTTCAGTAGCAACTTGATCCAAAGTACCTTGATCATCATCATTAATTTCCTCTCCAGTCGGTGTAGGCACCACAGGAACATTTTCCTGAGCTGCACCACTTTCCGGTTCAAGAGGTAGTACTTCATCGAGTTCTACTTTCCTCCCACTTACTCCTTTCGAGAGAAACTCTTTTTCCAGAAAGGATCCCTTCTTGGAAACAAAGATCTTGCCTTCGGATCTAAGGTAGAAGGTATACCCAATGGTTTCCTTAGGGTATCCTATGAAGACGCATTTTTCCGACTTGGGTTCGAGCTTTTCAGGTTGAAGTTTCTTGACATAAGCATCGCATCCCCAAATTTTTAGAAACGATAGCTTAGGTTTCTTCCCAAACCATAATTCGTATGATGTCGTCTCAACGGATTTAGACGGAGCCCTATTTGAAGTGAATGTAGCTGTCTCTAGCGCGTATCCACAAAATGATAGCGGTAAATCGGTAAGAGACATCATAGATCGCACCATATCCAATAGAGTGCGATTACGATGTTTGGACACACCGTTACGCTGAGGTGTTCCAGGCGGCGTGAGTTGTGAAATGATTCCACATTTCCTTAGTTGCATACCAAATTCGTGACTTAAATATTCTCCTCCACGATTTGATCATAAGAACTTTATTTTTCGGTCACGTTGATTCTCTACTTCATTCTGAAATTCCTTGAACTTTTCAAAGGTCTCAGACTTGTGTTTCATCAAGTAGACATAACCATATCTACTCAAGTCATCAGTGAGAGTGAGAACATAACGATATCCTCCGCGAGGCTCAATGCTCATTGGACCGCACACATCAGTATGTATGATTTCCTATAAGTTGGTTGCTCGCTCCATTGTTCCGGAGAACGGAGTCTTGGTAATTTTGCCCATGAGGCATGGCTCGCATGTGTCAATTATTCATAATCGAGAGACTCTAAAAGTCCATCAGCATGGAGCTTCTTCATGCGCTTGACACCAATGTGACCAAGACGGCAGTGCCACAAGTATGTGGGACTATCGTTATCAACTTTACATCTTTTGGTATTCACACTATGAATATGTATAACATCACGTTTGAGATTCATTAAGAATAAACCATTGACCATCGGGGCATGACCATAAAACATATCTCTCATATAAATAGAACAACCATTATTCTCGGATTTAAATGAGTAACCATCTCGTATTAAACGAGATCCAGATACAATGTTCATGCTCAAACTTGGCAGTAAATAACAATTATTGAGGTTTAAAACTAATCCTGTAGGTAAATGTAGAGGTAGCGTGCCGACGGCGATCACATCGACCTTGGAACCATTCTCGACGCGCATCGTCACCTCATCCTTCGCCAGTCTCCGCTTATTCCGCAGCTCCTGCTTTGAGTTACAAATATGAGCAACGGCACCGGTATCAAATACCCAGGAGCTACTACGAGCACTCGTAAGGTACACATCAATTTCATGTATATCACATATACCTTTAGTGTTGCCAACCTTCTTGTCCGCTAAGTATTTGGGGCAGTTCCGCTTCCAGTGACCCTTCCCTTTGCAATAAAAGCACTCAGTCTCAGGCTTGGGTCCATTCTTTGACTTCTTCCCGGCAACTGGCTTACCGGGCGCGGCAACAACCTTGCCGTCCTTCTTGAAGTTCTTCTTACCCTTGCCTTTCTTGAATTTGGTGGTTTTATTGACCATCAACACTTGATGTTCCTTTTTGATTTCTACCTCTGCTGACTTCAGCATTGAAAATACTTCAGGAATAGTTTTCACCATCCCCTGCATATTGTAGTTCATCACAAAGCTCTTGTAGCTCGGTGGGAGCGACTGAAGGATTCTGTCAATGACCGCCTCGTCCAGGAGGTTAATGTCTAGCTAGGACAGGCGGTTGTGCAACCCAGACATTTTGAGTATGTGCTCACTGACAGAACTATTTTCCTCCATCTTACAACTATAGAACTTGTCGGAGACTTCATATCTCTCGACCCAGGCGTGAGCTTGGAAAACCATTTTCAGCTCCTCGAACATCTCATATGCTCCGTGTTGCTCAAAACGCTTTTGGAGCCCCAGTTCTAAGCTATAAAGCATGCCGCACTGAACGAGGGAGTAATCATCAGGACGTGACTGCCAAGCGTTCATAACGTCTTGGTTCACTGGGATGGGTGCTTCACCTAGCGGTCCTTCTAGGACATATGCTTTCTTGGCAGCTATGAGGATGATCCTCAGGTTCCGAACCCAGTCCGTATAGTTGCTGCCATCATCTTTCAGCTTGGTTTTCTCTAGGAACGGTTGAAGTTCATGTTGACATGAGCGTTGGCCATTTGATCTACAAGACATTTTTTGCAAAGACTTTAGACTAAGTTCATGATAATTAAATTCATCTAATCAAATTATTTAATGAACTCCCACTTAGATTAGACATCCCTCTAGTCATCTAAGTGTTACATGATCCGAGTCGACTAGGCCGTGTCCGATCATCACGTGAGACGGACTAGTGATCATCATCGGTGAACATCTCCATGTTGATCGTATCTTCCATACGACTCATGTTCGACCTTTCGGTCTCTGTGTTCCGAGGCCATGTCTGTACATGCTAGGCTCGTCAAGTTAACCTAAGTGTTTTGCATGTGTAAATCTGTCTTACACCCGTTGTATGTGAACGTTAGAATCTATCACACCTGATCATCACGTGGTGCTTCGAAACAACGAACTGTCGCAACGGCGCACAGTTAGGGGGAACACTTTCTTGAAATTATTATGAGGGATCATCTTATTTACTACCGTCGTTCTAAGTAAACAAGATGCAAAAACATGATAAACATCACATGCAATCAAATAGTAGTGACATGATATGGCCAATATCATATAGCTCCTTTGATCTCCATCTTCGGGGCTCCATGATCATCTTCGTCACCGGCATGACACCATGATCTCCATCATCATGATCTCCACCATCGTGTCTCCATGAAGTTGCTCGCCAACTATTACTTCTACTACTATAGCTAACGGTTTAGCAATAAAGTAAAGTAATTACATGGCGTTAAATTATTGACATGTAGGTCATACAATAATTAAGACAACTCCTATGGCTCCTGCCGGTTGTCATACTCATCGACATGCAAGTCGTGATTCCTATTACAAGAACATGATCTCATACATCACAATATATCATTCATCATTCATCACAACTTTTGGCCATATCACATCACAAAGCAATTGCTGCAAAAACAAGTTAGACGTCCTCTAATTGTTGTTGCATCTTTTACGTGGCTGCAATAGGGTTATGGAAAGAATGTTTTCTTACCTACGAAAAAGCCACAACGGAATTTGTCAACTTCTATTTACCCTTCATAAGGACCCTTTTCATCGGATCCGCTCCAACTAAAGTGGGAGAGACAGACACCCGCTAGCCACCTTATGCAACTAGTCCATGTCAGTCGGTGGAACCTGTCTCACGTAAGCGTACGTGTAAGGTCGGTCTGGGCCGCTTCATCCCACAATATCGCTGAAGCAAAATAAGACTAGTAGTGGCAATAAAATTGACAACATCTACGCCCACAACAGATTTGTGTTCTACTCGTGCAAAGAGAACTACGCATAGACCTAGCTCATGATGCCACTGTTGGGGAACGTTGTAGAAAATAAAAAAATTCCTATGGTTTCACCAAGATCAATCTATGAGTTCATCTAGTAACGAGAGAGAGGAGTGCATCTACATACCCTTGTAGATCGAGAGGAAGCGTTCAAGGGAACGGGGTTGAGGGAGTCGTACTCGTCGTGATCCAAATCACCGGAGATCCTAGCGCCAAACTGATGGCACCTCCACGTTCAACACACGTACGGTCAGCATGACGTCTCCTCCTTCTTGATCCAGCAAGGGGAAAGGAGAGGTTGATGAAGATCCAGCAGCACGACGGCGTGGTGGTGGATGCAGCAGGGATCCCGGCAGGGCTTCGCCAAGCGTCTACGGGAGGGGGAGGTGTAGCAAGGGGGAAGGGAGGCGCCAAGTGCCAGCGTGCGGCTGCCCTCCCTCCCCCCTCTTTATATAGGGACCCTTCGAGGGGGCGCTGGCCCTAGGAGATTGAATCTCCAAGCGGGGCGACGGCCAAGGGGGATGCCTTGCCCCCCAAGGCAAGTGGAGGCGCCCCCTCCCCTAGGGTTCCCAACCCTAGGCGCAGGGGGGGCCCAAGGCGGGGCGCACCAGCCCACCAGGGGCTGGTTCCCCTCCCACTTCAGCCCATGGGGCCCTCCGGGATGGGTGGCCCCACCCGGTGGACCCCCAGGACCCTTCCGGCGGTCCCAGTACAATACCAATGACCCCCGAAACTTTCGCGATGGCCGAAACTCGACTTCCCATATATAATTCTTTACCTCCGGACCATTCCGGAACTCCTCGCGATGTCCAGGATCTCATCCGGGACTCCGAACAACTTTCGGTTTGCTGCATACTAATATCTCTACAACTCTAGCGTCACCGAACCTTAAGTGTGTAGTCCCTACGGGTTCGGGAGACACGTAGACATGACCGAGACGGCTCTCCGGTCAATAACCAATAGTGGGATCTGGATACCCATGTTGGCTCCCACATGCTCCTCGATGATCTCATCGGATGAACCACGATGTCGAGGATTCAAGCAACCCCGTATACAATTCCCTTTGTCAATCGGTATGTTACTTGCCCGAGATTCGATCGTCGGTATCCCAATGCCTCGTTCAATCTTGTTAACGGCAAGTCACTTTACTCGTACCGTAATGCATGATCCCGTGACCAGACACTTGGTCACTTTGAGCTCATTATGATGGTGCACTACCGAGTGGGCCCAGTGATACCTCTCCGTTATACGGAGTGACAAATCCCAGTCTCGATCCGTGTCAACCCAACAGACACTTTCGGAGATACCTGTTGTGCACCTTTATAGTCACCCAGTTACGTTGTGACGTTTGGTACACCCAAAGCACTCCTATGGTATCCGGGAGTTACACGATCTCATGGTCTAAGGAAAAGATACTTGACATTGGAAAAGCTCTAGCAAACGAATTACACGATCTTGTGCTATGGTTAGGATTGGGTCTTGTCCATCACATCATTCACCTAATGATGTGATCCCGTTTTCAATGACAGCCAATGTCCATAGTCAGGAAACCATGACTATCTGCTGATCAACGGGCTAGTCAACTAGAGGCTCACTAGGGACATACTGTGGTCTATGTATTCACACATGTATTACGATTTCCGGATAACACAATTACAGCATGAATAAAAGACAATTATCATGAACAAGGAAATATAATAATAATCCTTTTATTATTGCCTCTAGGGCATATTTCCAACAGGAGTTCAAGGGACATCATCGGGCTGAACATGTGCTGAACTCGGAGGTGCCGTACGTTCGGTACTTGATCGGTCGGATCGTGAAGACGTACGACTACATCAACCGTGTTGTGCTAACGCTTGCGCTTTTGGTCTATGAGGGTACGTAGACAACACTCTCCCCTCTCGTTGCTATGCATCACCATGATCTTGCGTGTGTGTAGGATTTTTTTTGAAATTACTATGTTCCCCAACATGTATACTGTCATGTATCACCTCATCTACGTAAGCTTCCATCAACGGGCTTTGATAATCTTTGTTGACCTGCCTGAGGATGAGCTGTGAGTCGCCCTTGACGATGAGCTTCTTAACTCCGAGGTCTGCTGCGATCCTGAGATCGGCAAAAAAACCTCGTACTCGGCGGTGTTGTTGGTCGACATCTCCCGGGGGGAATGCATCTGGACGACATACTTGAGGTGCTCTCTGGTGGGTGCGACAAGCAGCACCCAGCACCGGCGCCTTGCAGCGAGAAGGCACCATTGAAGTACATGATCCAGTTGCAGCTCGCTTCCTTGCCAGGGAGAGTGGTCTCCTGTACCTCTTTGTCGGGCGTCGAGGTCTAGCCCGCAACAAACTCCGCCAAGACTCTGCTCTGAATCGTCGAGGTGCTTTCAAACTTCAAACCAAAACTTGACAGCTCCAGGGCCCATTCCATGATCCTCCCCGTTGCATCTGGGTTGTGTAGTATCCGTTGCAATGGGAGGCGGGTGACCACCGTGATCTCATGCGCTTGGAAGTAGTGGCGCAGCTTCCTCGAGGCCATAAGGAGGCCGAAGAGCAGCTTTTGCACACTTGAGTACCTCGACCTAGCCCCCTGCAAGAGGGAGCTGACGAAGTACACTGGGTGCTGCACCATTTTCTTCTTCTGCGCCTCTTCACCCGGTTGCGTGGGTCCAGTTGTGCTGCTGTCGGCCCCTGCCGCGGACTCGACCTCGCCGGGACCGAGCCCTGTCGAAGAGGGTTTCGGTCCGTGATACGTCTCCGTCGTATCTATAATTTTTTATTGTTCCATGCCAATATTATTCACTTTCATATACTTTTTGGCAACTTTTTATATTATTTTTGGGACTAACATATTGATCCAGTGCCCAGTGCCAGTTCCTGACTGTTGCATGTTTTTTGTTTCGCAGAAACCCAATATCAAACGGACTCCAAACGGGAAAAACGGACGGAGATGTTTTTTGTAATATTTATGATTTTTGGGAAGTAAAATCAACGTGAAACGGTATCCGAGGTGGGCACGAGGTAGGGGGGCGTGCCCTACCCCCCACGCGCGCCCCTGGCCCTCGTGGTCCACCCGTAAGGCGGTTGATGCTCTTCTTATGGCGCAAGAAATATAATTTTATGAGAAATATCTGGGCGAAAAATTCACCCCAATCGGAGTGACGGATCTCCAGATATAAAGGAAACGGTGAAGGGGTAGAATCTGCCAACGCAGCCAACGCAGAAACAGAGAGATAGATCCAATCTCGGAGGGGCTCTCGCCCCTCCCAAGCCATGGGAGCCAAGGACCAGAGGGGAAACCCTTCTCCCATCTAGGGAGAAGGCCAAGGAAGAAGAAGAAGGGGGGCTCTCTCCCCCTTGCTTCCGGTGGCGCCGGAACGCCGCCGGGGGCCATCATCATCACCGCGATCTTCACCAACACCGCCGCCATCTTCACCAACACCTCCACCAACTCTTCCTCCCTCTATGCAGCGGTGTAAACTCTCTCTTACCCACTGTAATCTATACTTAAACATGGTGCTCAACGCTATATATAATTGCCAAATGATGTATGGCTATCTTATGATGTTTGAGTAGATCTGTTTTGTCCTAATGGCTATCTGATGATCGTGATTGGTTTGAGTTGTATGTTTTATTATTGGTGCTGTCCTATGGTGCCCTCCATGTCGCGCAAGCGTAAGGGATTCCCGCTGTAGGGTGTTGCGATATGTTCATGATTCGCTTATAGTGGGTTGGTGAGTGACTGAAACACAAACCCGAGTAAGAGGGATTGTTGTGTATGGGATAAAGGGGACTTGATACTTTAATGCTATGGTTGGGTTTTACCTTAATGAATCTTTAGTAGTTGCGGATTCTTGCTAGAGTTCCAATCATAAGTGCATATGATCCAAGTAGATAAAGTATGTTAGCTTATGCCTCTCCCTCAAATAAAATTGCAATAATGATTACCGGTCTAGTTATCGATTGCCTAGGGACAAATAACTTTCTCGTGACAACAAGCTCTTTACTTTTACTAATTTAGTTGTGTCTTTATCTAAACAGCCTCTAGTTTATGTTTGTGTGCTCTTTATTATCTTGCAAAGCTATCCAACAACACCTACAAAGTACTTCTAGTTTCATACTTGTTTCTGGTAAAGCGAATGTCAAGCGTGCGTAGAGTTGTATCGGTGGTCGATAGAACTTGAGGGAATATTTATTCTACCTTTAGCTCCTTGTTGGGTTTGACACTCTTACTTATCGAAAATTGTTGCGATCCCCTATACTTGTGGTTATCAAGACCTTTTTTTGGCGTCGTTGCCGGGGAGTCATAGTGTGGGGTGAATATTCTCGTGTGTGCTTGTTTGCTTTATCACTAAGTAATTTTTATTTGCTGTTCTTAGTTGTTCTTTATCTTTAGTTATGGATATGGAACTCAAAATACCAAAAAAATTAGCTGTACTTGCTACTCATGAGGATGGGGTAACTCCTAAAACCCTCGATTCTCATTATGCGAGAAATATTAAGTACTACTTTGATAATCCTGAGAAAACCCCATTCAACTTTATAATGGGAGACACTTTGGATCAACGTGAATACTTTAGGGATTATCGCTCGACACAAAAAGGGAAACTATTATGGGATCAATTTATTATGTTGCGTTGGTATGCCTGGGATCTATGCTTGAGATATGATGTTACTTGTTGCTCTAGGATGGAGGCTCCACACCTTCCCTTTTCATGCGAATTTAATGATAATGAAACCTTAGCTTCTTATGCTAATGGTATATATGATTACTATGATGTGGAACAAATAGAAGAATTTGTTACTTTTAAGGCTGCTTATGAAATTGAAGCTTTGTTTGAAAAGTATGAAGCTTTAGATGATGATGTTTATAGGCCTGAAAATCTTTCTATACTTAGATATTGCTATGCAAATTATAAATACAATTACTACATTAATGCATTTATTAAGAAAGTCTCCGATGTCCAAGAAGAGACTAAAATTTTGCAGGAAGCTATGGAAGAAGAAATTGATGAAACTATGAGCTCATTGGATGAAAAAGATGATGAGGAGAGCGAAGAACAAAAGGAGGAGGAGCGGATTAGCTACCCGTGCCCACCTTCTAATGAGAGTAACCCTCCAACTCGTACATTATTTAATTTCCCTTCATTCTTACCGAAGGATGACTGCTATGATGATTGCTATGATCCCATTGATTCTCTTGAAATATCCCTTTTTGATGATGCTTGCTATGCTTGTGGCCAAGATGACAATATGAATGATGCTTATGGAGATGAACTTGCTATAGTTCCTTATGTTAAACATGAAATTGTTGCTATTGCACCCACGCATGATAGTCCTATTATCTTTTTGAATTCTCCAAACTACACTTTATCGGAGAAGTTTGTGCTTATTAAGGATTATATTGATGGGTTGCCTTTTACCATTGCACATGATGATTTTGATGAATGTAATATGCATGTGCTTGCTGCTCCTACTTGCAATTATTATGAGAGAGGAACTATGTCTCCACCTCTCTATGTTTCCAACACGATAGAATCGCAAGAAACTGCTTATACTATGCATTGGCCTTTACTATGTGTGCATGAATTGTTCTCTTATGACATGCCGATGCATAGGAAGAGAGTTAGACTTTGTTGTTGCATGATATATGTTACTTTGTGCTCACTACTAAATTACAAATTATTGTCAATTAAAATTGGCTTTGATATACCTTGGGATCCGGGTGGATTCATTACTTGAGCACTAAATGCCTAGCTTAATGGCTTTAAAGAAAGCGCTGCCAGGGAGACAACCCGGAAGTTTTAGAGAGTCATTTATTTCTGTTGAGTTCTTTCATATAGTTTAAAAACAAAAAAAAACAGGGGAACCTAAAACTTTTCAAAAATGAAAGTGAAAGTGAGAGAGACAAGCATTGTTGAAGTGGGAGAGCTTCTTGAACTTTGTTCATGCTCACCGAAACTTTGTGAATCTTAATTACAGAAACTTTTCATCAAAAATAATTATCCCCTTGTACAGTTCCATTGTATTATAAAAATAATGTGCCAAGGTTTGCCTTTAGGATGTTTACAATGCTTGTTGGTTTGTATGGTGCAGGACAGAAACTTTGGCTGTAGTGCACGATTTTAAATTTTTACCTGGAACGTCAATTGGTTCTGATTCCTTTTGCACTGTATTTCTATACAACTTTTTTATTTTTCCTAATTTTGGTATAATTTTTGGGGTACCAGAAATATGGTGTATGTCCAGATTGCTACAGACTGTTCTGTTTTTGACAGATTCTGTTTTTGATGCATAGTTTGCTTGTTTTGATGAATCTATAAATTTATATCAGTGGATTAAGCCATGAAAAAGTTATATTACAGTAGACAAAATGCAAAAACAAAATATGAATTGGTTTGCAACAGTACTTAGAGTGGTGATTTGCTTTATTATACTAACGGATCTTACCGAGTTTTCTGTTGAAGTTTTGTGTGGATGTAGTGTCTAATCGAGGATGTTTCGATGTGAGAAGAAGGAAGAGAGGCAAGAGCTCAAGCTTGGGGATGCCCGACGGACCCCAAGTAAATATTCAAGGAGACTCAAGCGTCTAAGCTTGGGTATGCTGGGGAGGCATCCCCTCTTTCTTTAACAAGTATCGGCATGTTTTCAAATTCGTTTCGTTCGTGCATTATGTGCAAGTCTTGGAGCGTCTTTTTCATTTATTTTTCACTTTTCTTTTATGCACCATGCTGGTATGAGATAGTCCTTGGTTGATTTATAGAATGCTCATTTCACTTCACTTAAATCTTTTGAGTATGGCTTTATAGAATGCTTCATGTGCTTCACTTATATCATTTGAAGTTTGGATTGCCTGTTTCTCTTCATATAGACAACCGCCATTTGTAGAATGCTCTTTTGCTTCACTTATATTTGTTAGAGCGTGGGCATATATTTTGTAGAAAGAATTAAACTCTCTTTCTTCACTTATATCAATTTAGAGAGATGACGGGAATTGGTCATTCACATGGTTAGTCATAAAATCCTACATAAGCTTGTAGATCGCTGAATATGATATGTTTGATTCCTTGAAGTAGTTTTGCGATATAGAGGTGATAATATGTGGGAGGTACTAGTAGATGGTTGTGTTTAGTAAAGATGTTGGTGTTAAGGTTTGTGATTCCTGAAGCATGCACGTATGGTCTACTAACTATGTAACCAAATTGGCGCGCATTGTATTTTGATTGTTTATCTTTGCGTGAAGGTCGGGGGCGCGCGATGGTTAACTCCTACCAACCTCCCCCCTAGGAGCATGCGTGTAGTACTTTGTTTCAAGGGCTTCTAAATTTTTGCAATAAGTATGTGAGTTCTTTATGACTAATGTTGAGTCCATGGATTATACGCACTCTCACCCTTCCATCATTGCTAGCCTCTTCGGTACCATGCATTGCCCTTTCTCACCTCGAGAGTTGGTGCAAACTTCGCCGATGCATCCAAACCCCCTGATACGATACGCTCTGTCACACATAAGCCTCAATATATCTTCCTCAAAACAGCTACCATACCTACCTATCATGGCATTTCCATAGCCATTGCGAGATATATTGCCATGCAACTTCCATCATCATCATATACATGACTTGAGCATTCATTGTCATATTTCTTTGCGTGATCGTAAGATAGCTAGCATGATGTTTTCATGGCTTGTCCGTTTTTAGATGTCATTGGTATGCTAGATCATTGCACATCCCGGTATACTGCCGGAGGCATTCATATAGAGTCATATCTTTGTTCCAGTATCGAGTTGTAATATCGAGTTGTAAGTACATAAAAGTGTGATGATCATCATTATAGAACATTGCCCCATAAAAAAGAAAAAAAGGAAAGGCCAAAGAAGCCTAAATAAAAAAGGGAGCCAAAGAATCCCACCAAAAAAATAGAAAAGAAAAGGGGCAATGTTACTATCTCTTTTTCCACACTTGTGCTTCAAAGTAGTACCATGTTCTTCATGTAGTGAGTCTCATATCTTGTGCTCCAAAGTAGCACCATGTTCTTCATATAGATTGTCTCCTATGTTGTCACTTTCATATACTAGTGGGAATTTTCATTATAGAACTTGGTTTGTATATTCCAATGATGGGCTTCCTCAAATGCCCTAGGTCTTCATGAGCAAGCAAGTTGGATGCACACCCACTTAGTTTCTTTTGTTGAGCTTTCATACACTTATAGCTCTTAGTGCATCCGTTGAATGGCAATCCCTACTCCTCGCATTGACATCAATTGATGGCCATCTCCATAGCCCGTTGATTAGCCGCGTTGATGTGAGACTTTCTCCCTTTTTGTCTTCGCCACATAACCTCCATCATCATATTCTATTCCACCCATAGTGCTATATCCATGGCTCACGCTCATGTATTGCGTGAAGGTTGAAAAAGTTCGAGAATACTAAAGTATGAAACAATTGCTTGGCTGACACCGGGATAGGCATGAGGGGTACCTTGTGTTAAGAAAAGGGAGCATACAAGACTATATGATTTTTGTAGGGATAACTTTCTGAAGCATTGATGTTTTGAAAGACATGATTGTTTGTTGGGATGCCCTAAGTATTATTGTTTTTATGTCAAATGATAGACTATTGTTTTGAATCACTCGTGTCTTAATATTCATGCCATGATTAGACATATGATCAAGATTATGCTAGGTAGCATTCCACATCAAAAATTATTCTTTTTTATCATTTACCTACTCGAGGACGAGCAGGAATTAAGCTTGGGGATGCTGATACATCTCCGTCGTATCTATAACTTTTGATTGTTCCATGCCAATACTATTCACTTTCATATACTTTTTGGCAACTTTTTATATTATTTTTGGGACTAACATATTGATCCAGTGCCCAGTGCCAGTTCCTGTCTGTTGCATGTTTTTTGTTTCACAGAAACCCAATATCAAACGGAGTCCAAACGGTAAAAAAAACGGACGGAGATGTTTTTTGGAATATTTATGATTTTTGGGAAGTAAAATCAACGTGAAACGGTATCCGAGGTGGGCACGAGGTAGGGGGGCGTGCCCTACCCCCCCCCCCCCAGGCGCGCCCCTACCCTCGTGGTCCACCCGTAAGGCGGTTGATGCTCTTCTTTTGGCGCAAGAAAGATAATTTTATGAGAAAGATCTGGGCGAAAGATTCACCCCAATCGAAGTTACGGATCTCCAGATATAAAGGAAACAGTGAAGGGGTAGAATCTGCCAACGCAGCCAACGCAGAAAACAGAGAGATAGATCCAATCTCGGAGGGGCTCTCGCCCCTCCCATGCCATGGGAGCCAAGGACCAGAGGGGAAACCCTTCTCCCATCAAGGGGGAAGGCCAAGGAAGAAGAAGAAGAAGGGGGGCTCTCTCCCCCTTGCTTCCGGTGGCGCCGGAACGCCGCCGGGGGCCATCATCATCACCGCGATCTTCACCAATACCGCCGCCATCTTCACCAACACCTCGACCAACTCTTCCTCCCTCTATGCAGCGGTGTAACCTATCTCTTACCTGCTGTAATCTCTACTTAAACATGGTGCTCAATGCTATATATTATTCCCCAATGATGTATGGCTATCTTATGATGTTTGAGTAGATCTGTTTTGTCGTAATGGCTATTTGATGATCGTGATTGGTTTGAGTTGTATGTTTTATTATTGGTGCTGTCCTATGGTGCCCTCCGTGTCACGCAAGCGTGAGGGATTCCCGCTGTAGGGTGTTGCAATACGTTCATGATTCGCTTATAGTGGGTTGGTGAGTGACTGAAACACAAACCCGAGTAAGAGGGATTGTTGCGTATGGGATAAAGGGGACTTGATACTTTAATGCTATGGTTGGGTTTTACCTTAATGAATCTTTAGTAGTTGCGGATGCTTGCTAGAGTTCCAATCATAAGTGCATATGATCCAAGTAGAGAAAGTATGTTAGCTTATGCCTCTCCCTCAAATAAAATTGCAATAATGATTACCGGTCTAGTTATCGATTGCCTAGGGACAAATAACTTTCTCGTGACAACAAGCTCTTTAATTTTACTAATTTAGTTGTGTCTTTATCTAAACAGCCCCTAGTTTATGTTTGCGTGCTCTTTATTATCTTGCAAAGCTATCCAACAACACCTACAAAGTACTTCTAGTTTCATACTTGTTTCCGGTAAAGCGAACGTCAAGCGTGCGTAGAGTTGTATCGGTGGTCGATAGAACTTGAGGGAATATTTATTCTACCTTTAGCTCCTCATTGGGTTCGACACTCTTACTTATCGAAAACTGTTGCGATCCCTTATACTTGTAGGTTATCAGTCCGCCATCTGTTGGCTCTACCGCTGTTGCTGCCCTTTCGTCGGCCTCCCTCTGCGCCACTAGCGCCGCGCTAACCACTTGGTTCGTTGCCACTAGATAAAACAACAACTGTTCGTCTGGCTTGGGCGCGACTAGTACTGGGGTAGAAGAGAGGTATTTCTTCAAATCTTGCAGCGCTGCCTCGGCTTCTGGGGTCCACTCCACTGACCCTGCCTTCTTCAAGATCTTGAAGAAAGGAAGGGCACGCTATGCGGACTTGGAGATGAACCGGCTCATGGCAGCAACACAGCCAGTGAGCCGACGCATGTTGCCGGTGTCAAAACCGGTGGATCTCGGGTAGGGGGTCCCGAACTGTGCGTCTAGGCGGATGGTAACAGGAGACAAGGGACATGATGTTTTTACCCAAGTTCGGGCCCTCTCGATGGAGGTAAAACCCTACTCCTGCTTGATTAATATTGATGATATGGGTAGTACAAGAGTTGATCTACCACGAGATCAGAGAGGCTAAACCCTAGAAGCTAGCCTATGGTATGGTTGTTGTTTGTCCTACGGACTAAAACTCTCCGGTTTATATAGACACCGGAGAGGGCTAGGGTTACATGGAGTCGGTTACAATGGGAGGAGATCTTCATATCGTATCGCCAAGCTTGCCTTCCACGCCAAGGAAAGTCCATCCGGATACGGGACGGAGTCTTCAATCTTGTATCTTCATAGTCCGGGAGTCCGGCCAAAGGTCATAGTCCGGCCATCCGGACACCCCCTAATCCAGGACTCCCTCAGTAGCCCCTGAACCAGGCTTCAATGACGACGAGTCCGGCGTGCAAATTGTCTTCGGCATTGCAAGGCGGGTTCCTCCTTCGAATACTTCATAGAAGATGTTGAACACAAGGATAGTGTTCGGCTCTGCAAAATAAGTTCCACATACCACCGTAGAGAGAATAATATCTGCACCAATCCAATCTGCTGACGTATTCCGCAGCATGATATCACGCCACGGCCGAGCCTTTATTTTAATCGTTTTACCGTTCCACCTCATCACGTTTAGCGAGGCGGTTTCCTTGGCACGTCTTGTCAAGGCAGAGATCGTGTCCCCTTATTCCGGGATTCTCATCAATACGGGCGTGGGTAACCCAACCGTGCCTTTGGTATGACTCTCTGATTGAAAGCGAGTCCCAAACGGTTACGGGGAGGGCTCTTGGTATAACACCCCTTTATAAAGGGACCAAGGCTCGCCTCCTTTCTTTTCAATCCAATCGTATCCGCCCCTCACCTCGAGTTCCAACACCCAAGGCTCTAGTTTTAGGCGCTTCAGACCTTCGATGATGTCCGGCTCCGACCTTCAAGGCCAGTGGATGTCTTCCTCTGTTATGGAAGAAGACGTGCGAAAGCTAAGAGATGCCAGGTATCTAACCGGCGAAATCTCTCATAGGCTGCCTGCTCAAGGGCAGGCCATTCCCACTCCCCATCCCGGTGAGAGCGTGGTGTTCACATCTCATTTCCTTCGAGGGCTAGGCTTCCCGATTGATCCCTTCGTGAGGGGGCTGATGTTTTAATATGGGCTGGAATTCCACGACTTAGCTCCGGAGTCCATCCTCCAAATCTCATCATTCATTGTCATGTGCGAGGCCTTCCTCCATATCACTCCTCACTTCGGATTGTGGCTTAGAACCTTCAAGGTGGAACCGAAGATGGTCGAGGGGCAGCACGCTGAGTGCGGAGGAGCTATCATAAGCAAGATGGCCGACGCTCCATGGCCCGAGGGCTCTTTCCAAGAGGAGTTCGGCTTATGGCAACGGGACTGGTTTTACATCACAGCCCCCAGGGGCACCACATGGGTGGCGCCACCTTCTTTTCGCTCGGGTCCCCCACCACGGCGAGCATCATGGGTCAATGAAGGGCTTATCTGGGGGCCGTCCAAAGACGTGCCCCTACTGCAAGACCGCATTCAAGATCTCCTAGAAAGAGATATTAACTTGACCGTAGTGGCGCAAGTTATGCTGATTCGCCGCACGCTGCCCTGTAAACGTCGCCCTCTCTGCCTGTGGGAATTTAATCCGGAGGGACCGTGAGTCCTCCAACATTTTATGGGCGCGACACCCGTGGAGATGTACAAATTGTTCTTCGAATCACTAGCAAGGTGTCCGGACTTATCCGAGGATGCAGGTCTGAGCTGCAATCGCCCGGATGCTCAGGTAAGTAGCCCCGTATTTGGACATGCCATCCGTATTTTCATCATAAAATTGCCCTTTAACAGAGCTATCCTTTGAACAGGAGTGGATAGCGAAGGCAAAGCTTATCAGGTGTCCAGCCCCCCTGCCCGAGACCGTGCCGGATCCCGTGTTAACCAGGATGCTGGAGGTTATGCTTTTGGCAGAGGGCGAAGAGGGGAACCAAGGAGCTACCGCCTCCACGAAGGAGGCTGTCAGGAAGGGAGGAATCAAGAATTCCCCCAACCTGGGAAAGAAAAGGACTACCTCTGAAGACCCGGAGGGATGACCTCGAAATGGGGGAAGAAATCTTCATCAGAGGATCCGGCGCCGGAGAATGCCCTGGCCGCATTGCGCCCTCAAGGGGATCAGCTTCCTCCGAGCCGTAAGTAAAGAGAGGGGTTCAAAAATGAGTGGCATCCCTGTTTTATTTCTGAGGAAGATAACCGAAATATTACCTTGCAGTTCGGATCTCAACCCTTCTCAGCAGAGCTCGTCTTCAGGGGATCTTCGTCCGGAGATGATGGAGAGCGAAACGCCTCCCCTAGCTGCACCATCTTGCGAGGCAGGCGACCCCGAGGTGTCGTCCCGGCGGGTTTCTCCAAGTCCGGATCCTGAAAAAGGTCGTCGGGATAGTCCGACACCCTCTAGTGTGCGGTCGGAGAGGCTGAGGGATCTGCTCGGGCGAGCGTCCGTCTCAGAAGAACACAGTATGTTGATGAACACGATGATAGGAAGGATTTCATCCGCGGAAAGCGGATTGTATGAGGCCTCCAGGAGTTTACTGACAGGCTTTGAGGTACGTGAAAAGGTGTACCTTTTGGAAGAGCCGCATATATAAAATGCGCCCTGTGTAAATAGTAGCCCCTAAGACTCTGTGTGTCGTCAAGAGTGATGGCGCACAGAGGATCATAACCCCAGGTGTAAAATTTCACCTTTTTATGAAGGTGGCGAGGCGTTCGGTGTCTAGCCAGACTGATGAATCTGCCAAGCTAAAGCGGCAACTTGACGTGGCGGATGCCGACATCGCGCTTGTAAATAAGCGGCTAAACGAGGCACAAGGTATGCTCCACAGACATCTGACAAGAGGAGTTCGATGCTCATGCCTTATAATATATATGCTTAATGCAGATAGTGCTGCTGCCGTGGAGAACATTCGGGCGGAACTTGCCCGAGCCAAGGAGCAAGCAAAGAAAAGTGATGCGGCTGCCGTTAAGGCGGCTGAAGAGCTAAAAGCCGAACAGGCTGCTCACTACCAGAGCAAGAAAGTAATAGCCGAGATGGCTATAACATTGAAGGATGCTACCGACCGCTGTAAATTTCTCGAACAAGAAGGAAGGGCGGCTCAGAAGGACCTTGAGAAGATCACTACCGAGGCCAAGTATACTCGCTCTGCAATGAGAGCTATGAAGGAGGAGCTGCGTCAGGCCGGAGATATCACGACTGGAAAGCCCTATATGTTGCGGATGAAGTTCGGGGATCCTAAGTAAGCTCTGTTAGACCGTCAGTGGAGTGCGGAAAACACTTATCTGGATTTGGCAGCGAGTGCGGCAAACGCAACCGAACACTTCCGAGGTCAAGGTGACCATAAATTGGAAGAACTTTTTTGGTCGCAGTTCCACAATCCAGAACGCCCACTTTCGGTATCCAACCGTTTGGCCGCCTGGGCGGAGCTGAACAGGTTATCCGGACTCGCCATGAAATATGTTGTGAGTCGTTTATGGCCGGGAGAGCCAGAGCCTAAGAGTTATTTTAGCTTGGTGCAGCAGTCCTTGGTTCAGTGCCGCATGTTGATGCAATGAAGAGGTCGGCGTGCATAGAGGGTGCACAAATGGCTCTTGCCCGTGTCAAGACATACTGGGCGGATATGAAGGCCAGTGTTGTTGCATCCCGGGATTCGGACGAAGGCCGAGTACCTGCCAGGCACTACTTTGAGGAAGTTCTTCCGGGCTCTCGTTTAATAGAAGCGCAGTGCTCGAAGGATGTTGTGTTCGAATAGCATGTGCTATTGTAAAAGGAATATTTTGATAGAATATAAAAGCTTTTTATACTTGTGCTTGCAAGAATTATAATACCTCCTGTGCGGCTGTTAATGTATATGTGTATATAACCTGAAAGATGGCAGTCGTTGGCTTCAGCCCCCACGCATATAATGCGGGGGTGTTCGCAAAAAGGCGCCTTTTCACACTTAATCCAACGTCTTGGTCCTACAAAGGAGGTGATTGCGCGGCGAACTAGGCAACCGGACTATAATGCTTTATCACTTTCACTTAGCCATAGGAGTTTGACAGTGGGGCTACTCAATAGCGCCTAGAGGCACCGTGCTCGCCCGAATTCGGGGCGCGTGTGTGCCTGACCAGGAAGTGGCCCTTTGTTAATGCGGAGGAATCCTAAAGATTCCGAGAGTCATCGAGTGGTTGACCAGTCTCTCGCTATATCATGACAGTCAGTTTTCGGCTTTCTCTACTAAGGTGCTCGCCTGGCCGAACCGGGGCACAATCGCAGTAGTTCTCCTGGTGCCGCGTTAGCCGATATAAGGAACGTAAGGCAGCAAAACAAAGGAGCCGGGCAAACCCAACATTTGACCAAAGACATGATTCAGAGCTGATGCATATAAGGCCAAACTCGCGACGCCGAACACTCCCTAAGGTATTCGGTCCTTATGAAGATGGGCCGAACCAAAAGCCCTTCGTAAAAAAGCCCCTGGTGTCCAAGTACGCTCAAAATTCTGGCGTGGCCACATGCCAAGACGCCAGCCTCCTCCTCGGTTATAGTGAAAACCAGGGGATGTTGTGAACAAGAGACAGTAAAAAAGGTTTACGCAGGGTCTTAATCTTAAAAGAATCCTTGAAATGGGTCCCTACTGCACGTCTGCGCCTGTGTCTCCGTTGTGCCGTATCCTGGACGGGTGTAGCACGGTGTTCGTCTGCGAAAGAGAGGAACTTAGTAAAAAACAAGCGTGTGAGAAATCTATATTAAAATAAACAAAATATAGTCGGAGCAAAATTGAGCTGTATTGTCTCCTGGCGTGAACATGCGGAGCCCCTTGTACAGGGTTATGCGGCTATTAAGCCTTTGTATGTTTACGTCGGACTCGTCGAGCCGTGTCCGGGATAGTAGGGCTGGATTAGTGTGCGGCTGTCCAGGCGGCCGCACCATCACCCGTACTTTGGGGATCAATTGATATTTCCCTTTAATGAGATGGTGCCTCGTGGACCGGGCATTTTAAGTGTAAGGGATGCATAATGTGGTATTGCGTTAAAGCGGGCGAAAGCTTCACGTCCCAGTAGCACTTGATAGCGACTTATGAATGGGGCGATGTGGAAGGTTAGCTTTTCGCTTCGGAAGTTGTCGGGTGAGCCGAACGTGACTTCTAACGAATGGGAACCCATACTCTGGGTATCTGGACCCGGCATGACTCCCTCAAAGGAAGTGTTGCCATGGCGAATTATAGCTGGGTTTACCCCCAGTTTGCGGATTGTGTCCTGATATAACAGGTTTAGGTCACTGCCGCCGTCCATAAGGACTTGTGTAAATTGGAATCCGTCAATAGTCGGATCCAGGACCAAGGCAGTCCAGCCTGCATTTCGGGCCCCTCTGGATTAATCCTAATGATCGAAGGTAATTGGTTGTAACAACCAGTGGCGATGCTCCTCTGGGGCGGGCCGTGTGGCGCGTGGCGCCATTCTGTTTTTCTCTTTTGTCATCTGAAGTGAATTTACTGTTTTGACTTCTTGTGGGAACTTCTTTTGTTCTCTGGTGTTCTACTTGTGGGGTGCGTCGTCATCCTCACTTGGTGTGTCGAGCCCCTTGTGTTCGGCGTTGAGTTTGCCGGACTGCTTGAAGACCTAACAATCTCTGTCGGTATGGTTTGCAGGTCTCCCGGGGGTACTGTGGATTTGACATATTTTGTCCAGGATTTTGTTGAGGTTAGATAGCTCGTCCTTGTCATCTTTGGGGGTGGCTTTTTCTGATTTTGCTGAGAGCTTTTGAATCCGGCGTTGACTGCCGTGCTCATCGGGCAGTTATCCTTGATCCGGCACTGTTCTTTGTTACGGCACGGTTTCCCGTTTCCATCTCTGAGTTCGGATGTATTCGGGTCACTGGTGCTGCTTCTTGCCAACCAGCTATCTTCTCCTGCGCAAAAGCAGGTCATGAGGCTTGTTAATGAGGCCATTGTTCTTGGCTTTTCTTGGCCCAGGTGTCTGGCGAGCCATTCGTCTCGGACGCTATGTTTGAAAGCTGCTAGGGCCTCGGCATCCGGACAGTCGACTATCGGATTCTTTTTAGTAAGAAATCTGTTCCAGAGTTTCCGGGCTGACTCTCCGGGCTGCTAAGTTATATGACTCAGATAATCTACATCCGGAGGTCGGACATAGGTCCCTTGAAAATTTGCCCGGAAAGCATCCTCGAGCGCTTCCCAACTTCCCATGGTGTTTTCAGGAAGGCTTTTAAGCCAATGCCGGGCTGGCCCTTTGAGCTTAAGGGGTAAGTATTTTATGGCGTGAAGGTCATCTCCTCTGGCCATGTGTATGTGGAGGATATAATCCTCAATCCAGACTCCAGGGTCTGTTGTTCCGTCGTATTCTTCTATGTTTACGGGCTTGAATCCCACTGGAAATTCATGATCCAGTACCTCATCGGTAAAACATAAGGGATGTGCGGTGCCCCTGTATGTAGGTGTGCCGCGATGTTCGGATATTTTTTGTGTTGCATTGCTCAATGGAGCTTGCTTTCTTGGCCCATAGATGGATCTTGTTGGACTAGTTGTTTGATGCGAGTCTTTGGGCGGATCGCGTGCTGTATTGAGTGCGGCGCCCTTTGTCGCTTGAGATCGATCGTGAGGTCATCTATCCGACCTGATGGCTTCCTTGTTTTTTTTACTGTGGGGGCTCTAAGGCCTCTTCGTCAAATTCCGGTAGTAATTTCCGCTTCGGATAGCTCTTTGTGTGGTGATTGTTGCCATAGTTGTGTGCGGTATTGAGTACTTTGCCCCATATGATTCTGAGTGCATCTTCCGCTGTTTCGAGCTTCAACTTCTGCTTTTTCAGGCTACGTGCAGTGGCAACGAGCCGTTGGTGGAGGTTCTGGTGTTCCAGCAACTTGTCCGACGTGAGGTCGTCCGGACTATTATCTTTCCCGAGGACGGCTTGCTCGGTTTGTCCGCCCTGTTTGGACGGTTGCTCGATGGCATGTTCGTCTTCCGTTGATTTGCCCTGCTCTATGGCTGGGTCTCTGTCGAGGTGGGGCTTGGCGCGGTGATTATGCCGCCGCTTTGATTGTTTTTCGAGGGAACGATCCCTGGTTGCGCCCTTTTGATCCTCCTTGTTGCTTCTTTTAGGTGTGTCCACCATGTATACATCGTGTGATGAGGTGATTGTCCGGTGCTCTATAGGCTCTGGTTCTTTGTCGTCTCCTTCATCAGCGTCCATACCGTCGATGTCTTCGGAGTCGAAGTCGAGCATGTCGGTTAAATCATCGACAGTGGCTACAAAGTGGGTGGTGGGTGGGTTTCGAATTTCTTCGTTGTCCGCACCCCAACCATGCTGACCATAGTCCGGCCAGGGCTCTCCTGACAAAGAGAGAGACTTTAGTGAATTCAGGATATCGCCAAAGGGTGAGTGTTGAAAGACGTCCACGGCGGTGAACTCCATGATCGGAGCCCAATCGGGTTCGATCGGAAGGGGTGCGAAAGATTCGGAGTCCGGAAAGGAGTCCGGCACCTTGGATTCACGGGCCTTGCCAAGGACTAGGCTTGTATTCGGCTCTATCATCGTAGAGATTGCGGCTCCTGGGGCGGCGTCCAACCGACCATCCCCGACTGGCGCAGTCGGCTCCGAGCTAATGGTCAGAGCGGGCTCCTGAGCGGCGCTCGGGGCGCTGTCCGGCGACAGAGCTAGATCATGCCCATCGTGACAGTGCGGCGTGCTCGGCTGTGGCTCGAATCCGTCGAAGATCAAGTCCCTGCGGATGCCGGCCGTGTAGTTTAGGCTTCCAAATCTGACCTGATGGCCAGGAGCATAGCTTTTGATCTGCTCCAGATGGCCAAGCGAATTGGCCCGCAGTGCGAAGCCGCCGATTACAAAGATCTGTCCGGGGAGAAAAGTCTCACCCTGGATTGCGTGGTGGTTGACGATCGAAGAAGCCATCGGGCCTACGGGTGACGACACAGATGAACTCTCAATGAAAGCACCAATGTCGGTGTCAAAACCGGTGGATCTCGGGTAGGGGGTCCCGAACTGTGCGTCTAGGCGGATGGTAACAGGAGACAAGGGACACGATGTTTTTACCCAGGTTCGGGCCCTCTCGATGGAGGTAAAACCCTACTCTTGCTTGATTAATATTGATGATATGGGTAGTACAAGAGTTGATCTACCACGAGATCAGAGAGGCTAAACCCTAGAAGCTAGCCTATGGTATGATTGTTGTTCGTCCTATGGACTAAAACTCTCCGGTTTATATAGACACCGGAGAGGGCTAGGGTTACACAGAGTTGGTTACAATGGGAGGAGATCTTCATATCGTATCGCCAAGCTTGCCTTCCACGCCAAGGAAATTCCTATCCGGACACGGGACGGAGTCTTCAATCTTGTATCTTCATAGTCCGGTAGTCCGGCCAAAGGTCATAGTTCGGCCATCCGAACACCCCCTAATCCAGGACTCCCTCACACGTCCTTGATCCGCTTGCGTGCCTCAATCTGCTCGATCGCGTTGATCTTATCTGGGTTTGCTTCAATCCCGCGCTGGGACACAAAGAATCCGAGAAGCTTGCCGGACGGGACGCCAAAGACACACTTCTCAAGGTTCAATTTGAGGTTGATCTTACGCAGGTTCCCGAACGTTTCCTCCAGATCTTGCACAAGTGTTGCTTTGTCCTTGGTTTTGACCACTATGTCATCCATATAAGCTTCCTATTTCTATGCAGCTGGGGCTCAAAACCAATTTGGACTGCTCTTGCAAAGGTTGAACCAGCACTTTTCAACCCGAAAGGCATCCGTAAAAAGCAATACGTACCACATGGGGTGATGAATGTTGTCTTTTCCTCGTCTTCCTTTGCCATGAAGACATGGTGGTATCCTGAGTAGGCGTCAAGGAATGATAGGAGGTCACACCCAGCCGTGGAGTCAACAATCTGGTTAATGCGCGGTAATGGGAAAGGATCCTTTGGACATGCCTTATTGATGTCTGTGTAACCAATACACAGCCTCCATTTCCCATTTGCCTTGCGCACCACTACCGGATTGGTCAACCACGTCGGATGGAGTACTCCTCTCACCAAGCATGTCGCCTCTAGCTTTCTGATTTCCTCCGTGATGAATTCCTACCTCTCCAGAGCCTACTTCCTGACCTTCTGCTTGGCGGGCCGCACATGAGGACAGACAGCAAGGTGGTGCTCAATCACCTCCCTGGGAACGCCGAGGATGTCGGAGGCTTTCCATGCAAACACATCGACATTCACCCACAGGAAGGTGACGAGCTCGCTTTCCTATTTGCCGTCAAGGGTGGAGCTTATGGTGAACCCTCCCCCCGTGCCATCCTCCTTGACGGGCACCTTCTTAGTCTCTAGTGGTGCAGCTCTGGACTTCTTGCTTTGCCGGCAAAACTCTCTGGCACATTCTCAACGGAAGCGCGACACCCCGAAGAGGTGCGCTTGCCGGAGTGGGTGCAAGGGATCTCGCCGGTCTTCTTCTCCCCCGTGGCTCCGTCAGCGAGAGCAGGTGCCTTAGCGGTAGCTGCTGCAACTGCTTCCCGATAGAGTTTGTCAGCGCATATCAGCGCATCTTTCTTGTCAGAGGGGACGGTGATGATGTTCATCGGCCTGGGCATCTTCGACATGTTATAGGCGTAGTGTGAAGCCGCCATGACTTGGCTATCGCTGCGCGGCCTAGGATCCCGTTGTAAGGCAAGGGGATCTCGTCCACGTCGAAGACAATCCTCTCCGTCCTATGGTTCAGCTCGCCTCCGAACGTCACGGGCAGCATGATCTTCCCCTTCGGCTGGCTCCTCCCCGGGTTGACCCCTTGGAACGTACCCGTCTCCTCGAGGTCTCCATCAGGGATCTGCAGCCTTCGCACCACAACGGGCGAGATCAAGTTCAGGCCAGCCCCGCTGTCAACCAACATCTTCGTCACCTTGAGGTTGCGGATTGTTGGTGAAACCAACAACGGCAAGCACCCGACCGCAGTGGTGCGGTCAGGGTGGTCCTCGGTGTCGAAGATGATGGGGGTGCTGGACCATTTCAGCGGCTTTCGTGCGTCGAATGATGGTTCCACCACAGCGACCTCAGGCGCCCACTGCTTGAGTTGGCGGTGAGACGTATGTAGCAAGGCACCACCATCGACGCACATGGCCCCTGTGGTCTTCTGAAACTCGTGGTCGCCGGACTCGTCGTCCTCGTCATGATCATTGTCTTCCTGCTTCTTGTCGCGGCCCCGAGCGGACCTTTCTTGTTGATTATCCTTGCCGCGGCGGCCTCCTTGGCAGCCACGTTTCTTGCCGGATCCCTCGGCACCATCTGGGCCTTTCTCCTTGTCCCGCCACTCATACTCGGCTTTCTGCTTCTCGTCGAGCAGTTCTACCTGCCGGCAGTTTTGGAGATCATGGCCCTTGGTGCGGTGGATCTTGCAGTACTGCTTGTCGGAGCCTCCTGGCTTGTCAGTAGCCGCCAAGGCCCGGCAAGCGTCACACTCGGCAACCTCCTTGCCGGGGTCGCTCGCCTTGGTCTTCTTGATGGTACCGGTGTCGTCGGATCCCTCAACGGCAAGCACGGCCTTGCCCTTGCGCTTCCTATTACGGTGTCGGCCTTTCTTTGCTGGGGTGGCGGTTTCGCCACTCGAGTCAGTTTCCGCGCTGGCATCTTCACCGGGGTACTTCCTTCCCTCCTCAGCACGAGCACACCAATCGGCCAGAACATAGAGCTCGGCCACATCCTTAACCTTGTTCATCGCCAGTACTTCATGCATCTTGCGATTGCGCATGTTCTGGTGGAACGCACTGATCACGACGGCGGGATGAACATCGGGGATGTTGTACTGCACCCGGCTGAACCTTTGGATGTACTTGCGCAGGTTTTTTCCTTTCTTCTACGGGATGATGTGTAAATCACTCGCCTGGCCATGAGCTTGGTGACCTCCAGTAAAGGCGCCAACAAACTCATGGCACAGATCCGCCCAAGAAGAGATGGAATCCACCGGCAAGTGCATCAACCATGACATAACATTAGGCTTGAGTGCCAACGGGAAGTAGTTGGCAAGCACCTTATCATCGCAGGCCCCAATAGCCTGCATCGCGATGGTGTAGATGTTGAGGAACTCTGACGGGTGGGTCTTGCCATTGTACTTCTCGCCAACGTCAGGTTCAAACGTACGGTGGGAGGGCCACTGGAACTGCCGCAGCTCACGGGTGAAGGCCGGACAACCCACCTCGTAAGGTAGGCCACTGTAGCCTCCCGGCGTTGGGTGGTCCGTAGCAGGCCCTGCCCACCTGTCCGACTGGTGGCGCACATCACGTCGGTGCTCGATGGTGGTTCGAGCTTCCTCGTGAGCCTGCTCCCGGAGGACCTGGTGCTGATCGCGGTTGGTTCGCGGGTCAGACGACGCAATGGAGATATCATCACGAGCGTTGCCGTGGTGGGCCGACGCCTGATACTTCTCCAACGTATCTATAATTTTTTATTGTTCCATGCTATTATATTACCTGTTTTGAATAATTATGGGCTTTGTTATACACTTTTATATTACTTTTGGGACTAACCTATTAACCGGAGGCCCAACCCATATTGATGTTTTATTGCCTGTTTCAGTATTTCGAAGAAAAGGAATATCAAAGGGACTCCAAACGGAATGAAACCTTCGGCAACGTGATTTTTTGGAAGAATATGATCTGGAAACGTGGAGTTCAAGTTAGAAGATACTCGAGGACTCCACGAGATAGGAGGGCCCCCTGTAGGGTGCGCCCCCTGTCTCGTGGGCCCCTCGAGCACCTCCCGACCGACTTCTTTCACCTATATAGTCCCACGTACCCTAAAAACATCCAAGGAGAAGATAGATCGGGAGTTCCGCCGCCGCAAGCCTGTGTAGCCACCAAAAACCTCTTGGGAGCCTGTTCCGGCACCCTGCCAGAGGGGGAATCCATCACCGGTGGCCATCTTCATCATCCCGGTGCTCTCCATGACGAGGAGGGAGTAGTTCACCCTCAGGGCTGAGGGTATGTACCAGTAGCTATGTGTTTGATCTCTCTATATCGTGTTCTCGTGTTCCCTCTATGGAACGATTTTGATGTATCCCGAGCTTTGCTATTGTAGTTGGATCTTATGATGTTTCTCCCCCTCTACTCTCTTGTGATGAATTGAGTTTCCCCTTTGACGTTATCTTATCGGATTGAGTCTTTTATGAGAACACTTGATGTATGTCTTGCCGTGCTTATCTGTGGTGACAATGGGATATCATGTGCCTCTTGATGTATGTTTTGGTGACCAATTTGCGGGTTCCGCCCATGAACCTATGCATAGGGGTTGGCACACGCTCTTGACTCTCCGGTAGAAACTTTGGGGCACTCTTTGAAGTACTTTTGTGTTGGTTGGATGAATCTGAGATTGTGTGATGCATATCGTATAATCATGCCCACGGATACTTGAGGTGACAATGGAGTATCTAGGTGACATTAGGGTTTTGGTTGATTTGTGTCTTAAGGTGTTATTCTAGTATGAACTCTTTAATAGATCGATTCGAAAGAATAACTTTGAGGTGGTTTCGTACCCTACCATAATCTCTATGTTTGTTCTCCGCTATTAGTGGCTTTGGAGTGACTCTTTGTTGCATGTTGAGGGCTTGTTATATGATCTATCTATGTTATTATTGTTGAGAGAACTTGCACTAGTGAAAGTATGAACCCTAGGCCTTGTTTCCTATCATTGCAATACCGTTTACGCTCACTTTTATCGCTCGCTACCTTGCTGTTTTTATTATTTCAGATTACAAAAACCTATATCTACTATCTATTTTGCACTTGTATCACGATCTCTTCGCCGAACTAGTGCACCTATATAATTCACCATTGTATTGGCTGTGTTGGGGACACAACAGACTCTTTGTTATTTGGTTGCAGGGTTGTTTGAGAGAGACCATCTTCATCCTACGCCTCCTATGGATTGATAAACCTTAGGTCATCCACTTGAGGGAAATTTGCTACTGTCCTACAAACCTGTGCACTTGCAAGCCCAACAACGTCTACAAGAAGAAGGTTGTGTAGTAGACATCAAGCTCTTTTCTGGCGCCGTTGCCGGGGAGGCTAGGTAAAGGGCACTCACTCACACCCCGTCAACTAAGCTCTTTTCTGGCGTCGTTGCCGGGGAGGTGAGTGCTTGAAGGTATATCTTTAGATCTTGCAATCGAATCTTTTTGTTTCTTGTTTTATCACTAGTCTAGTATATAAAAGAAAACTACAAAAAAATGGAATTGAGTTTTTCTCATACGCTTCGTCTTTTTAATATCTTTCGTGAGAATGATGGAAAGGAAAATTGTGCTCAAGTGCTAGAAGAAGAATGCATTAGAATGTTTGGTACTAGATCTTTGTATGATGAGCATGATTGCAATGTTGTTAGTATGTATTCCTTGAATATCCATGATGCTAATGATATGCAAAGCCACAAGCTTGGGGAAGCTATGTTTGATGAAGATGATATTTTTTGTCCCCCAAGCTTTGATGAGAATATTTATTATGATGAAAGCATGCCTCCTATTTATGATGATTATATTTATGAAAGTGGGTTTGGAAGAGTGTCAACTTTAGGAAGTAGTGATCCCACTATTTTGGAGGATGTTGAATCTTATTGTGATGAACATGAAAGTGGATTTGGAAGAGTGTCAACTTTATTTAGTGATGATTCCACTATTTCGGAAGAGGTTCCAATTGATTATGAGAACAAAGTTGCTATCTATGATGATTATTGTTATGACTTGTATGCTATAAAGAATAATGATAACCATGAAACTTGTCATCATGATTTTAGTTTTCAATTGGATTATGCCTCACATGATAGTTATTTTGTTGAGTTTGCTCCCACTATTATTCATGAGAAGAATTTTTCTTATGTGGAGAGTAGTAAATTTTCTATGCTAGTAGATCATGAAAAGAATGCTTTAGGTGCGGGTTATATTGTTGAATTCATTCATGATGCTACTGAAAATTATTATGAGGGAGGAACATATGCTTGTAGGAATTGCAATAATGTCAAGTTTCCTCTCTATGTGCTTAAAATTTTAAAGCTATGCTTGTTTTACCTTCCTATGCTAGTTGATTATTGTTCCCATAAGTTGTTTTCTCACAAAATCCCTATGCATAGGAAGTGGGTTAGGCTTAAATGTGCTAGTCATATTCTTCATGATGCTCTCTTTATGTTTCAATTCTTATCTTTTTTGTGAGCATCATTGTCATCATCATGCCTAGCTAAAAAGGCATTAAAGAAAAGCGCTTGTTGGGAGACAACCCAATATTTATCCTTACTGTTTTTGTGTGTTCACATGATTATGCTACTGTAGTAATCATGTTTTCTAGCTTTTGTTTTAATAAAGTGCCAAGTAGGACCTTTGGGAAGACTTGGGTGAAGTTTATATGATCTTGCTGTGAAAAACAGAAACTTTAGCCCTCACGAGATTAGCTGCCATTTTTTACTGGAGAGTGCTTTTAGGTTGATTCTTTTTGAAGATGATTAATAGGAAAATTCCTAAGGTCCGGCAATTTAGTTCATAATTTTTCGGGTTCCAGAAGTATACATTTGATACAGATTACTACAGACTATTCTGTTTTTTTGATAGATTCTGTTTTCATTGTGTTGTTTGCTTATTTTGATGCATCTATGGCTAGTATTAAGTGGTATGAACCATAGAGAAGTTATAATACAGTAGATATTACACCAATATGAATTTAGAATGAGTTCATTACAGTACCTAAGTGGTGGTTTTATTTTCTAATACTAACAGAGCTTATGAGTTTTGTTTTGAGTTTTGTGTGGTTGAAGTTTTCAAGTTTTGGGTAAAGATTCGATGGACTATAGAATAAGGAGTGGCAAGAGCCTAAGCTTGGGGATGCCCAAGGCACCCCAAGGTAATACCCAAGGACAACCAAGAGCCTAAGCTTGGGGATGCCCCGGATGGCATCCCCTCTTTCGTCTTCGTTCATCGGTAACTTTACTTGGAGCTATATTTTTATTCACCACACGATATGTGTTTTGCTTGGAGCGTCATTTTCTTTTGTTAGTTTTTGCTTGCTGTTAGTTAGAATAATGTTTTGCCTCTTTAGTTTCAATAAAGTGTCAAGGATAGCGTTTACCATGCTTATTTTGCTAGTATACATGTTGCTGTTTGAAAACAGAAAGTTTACCGCTGTTGAAAAAATTCCCTAGAAAAGTCAGAGAATGGTATAACGTTGAATCTTTTTGCATGTTGAGCTCTGATAAATTTATTACAGTGGTAATTTTAGTTCATAATTTTTGGAGTCAGGGAAGTATTGATACTCTTGCATTCTTTACATACTGTACTGTTTTGGCAGATTGTTGTTATGTTTGCATATGTTTGCTTGTTTAATGATTCTATTTGATGATAGGAGTATTAAATATGCAGAGGCATTTAATATGCAATGTTGAATAATAATTTAAGTAATTTGTTACAGTTGAAAATTATAAGGTTTTGCATTGGTTTATACTAACCTATCTCACGAGTTCTTGTTGAGTTTGTTGTGAATGAAGCTTTTTGATAAAAAGAAACCATGATACGAGAGGAATTAAAGAGACACAAAAGTTCAAGCTTGGGGATGCCCAAGGCACCCCAAGATAATATTTCAAGAAGTCTCAAGAATCTAAGCTTGGGGATGCCCCGGTAGGCATCCCACCTTTCCTCTTCAACAGTCATTGGTTAGTATCGGTTGAGCCTAAGTTTTTGCTTCTTCACATGAGTTGTGCTATCCTTGCAATGTCATTTTATTTTATTTTACTTGCTGTTTGAATAAGATACCAAGATCTGAAATTATTTAATGAGATAGAGCCTTCATTTAGTTGCATAATTATTTAGCTACTCATTGATCTTCACTCATATCTGTTGGAGTAGTTTGTCGTTTGCTCTAGTGCTTCACTTATATCTTTTAGAGCACGGCGGTGGTTATATTTTTTAGAAATTAATGAACCCTCATCCTTCACTTATATTATTTTGAGAGTCTTAAACAGCATGGTAATTTGAATGAAAACTATCATTGAAAGTGAATTGGATGCCATGATCAATTTGATGCTTGATAATTGTTTTGAGATATGGAGGTAGTAATATTAAAGTTATGCTAGTTGGGTGATTATGAATTTAAAGAATGCTTGTGTTGAAGTTTGTGATTCCCATAGCATGCACGTATGGTGAACCACTTTGTGATGAAGTTGGAGCATAATTTTATTTATTGATTGTCTTCCTTATGAGTGGCGGTCGGGGATGAGCGATGGTCTTTTCCTACCAATCTATCCCCTAGGAGCATGCGCGTAGTTCTTTGGTTTTTGATGACTTCTAGATTTTTGCAACAAGTACATGAGTTCTTTTGACTAATGTTGAGTCCATGGATTATACGCACCTCACCCTTCCACCATTGCTAGCCTCTCTTGTACCGCGCAACTTTCGCCGGTACCATACACCCACCATATACCTTCCTCAAAACAGCCACCATACCTACCTATTATGGCATTTCCATAGCCATTCCGAGATATATTGCCATGCAACTTTCCACCATTCCGTTCATATGACATGCATTACTTTTGTCATATTGCTCTTTGCATGATCATGTAGTTGACATCGTATTTGTGGCAAGGCCACCTTCATAATTTTCATAAATGTCGCTCTTGATTCATTGCATATCCCGGTACACCGCTGGAGGCATTCATATAGAGTCATATCTTGTTCTAGCTTTGAGTTGTAAATCCATAAAAGTGTGATGATCTTCATTATTAGAGCATTGTCCTCGTGAGGAAAGGGTGATGAAGGCTATGATTCCCCCACAAGTTGGGATGAGACTTCGGACTTTACAAAAAGAAAAAAAAGAAAAAGAAAAAAAAGGAGAAAGGCCAAAAAGAAAAAAAAAAGAAGGCCAAAGAAATAAAAAAAGGATAAAAAAATAAAAAATAAAATGAGAGAAAAAGAGAGAAGGGACAATGCTACTATCTCTTTTTCCACACTTGTGCTTCAAAACAGCACCATGATCTTCATGATAGAGAGTCTCATATGTTGTCACTTTCATATACTAGTGGGAATTTTTCATTATAGAACTTTGCTTGTATATTCCAATGATGGGCTTCCTCAAAATGCCCTAGGTCTTTGTGAGCAAGCAAGTTGGATGCACACCCACTTAGTTTCTTTTGTTGAGCTTTCATATATTTATAGCTCTAGTGCATCCGTTGCATGGCAATCCCTACTCACTCACATTGATATCTATTAATGGGCATCTCCATAGCCCATTGATACGCCTAGTTGATGTGAGACTATCTTCTCCTTTTTGTCTTCTCCACAACCACCATTCTATTCCACTTATAGTGTTATGTCCATGGCTCACGCTCATGTATTGCGTGAAAGTTGAAAGAGTTTGATATTATTAAAGTATGAAACAATTGCTTGGCTTGTCATCGGGGTTGTGCATGATTAAATACTTTGTGTGATGAAGATAGAGCAACAGCCAGACTATATGATTTTGTAGGGATAACTTTCTTTGACCATGTTATTTTAAGAAGACATGATTACTTTGATTAGTATGCTTGAAGTGTTACTATTTCTTTTATCAATATGAACTTTTATTTTGAATCATTTGGATCTGAACATTCATGCCACAATAAAGAGAAATTACATTGAGAATCATGCTAGGTAGCATTCCACATCAAAAACTCTATTTTTATCATTTACCTACTCTAGGACGAGCAGGAATTAAGCTTGGGGATGCTTGATACGTCTCCAACGTATCTATAATTTTTGATTGTTCCATGCTATTATATTACCTGTTTTGAATGATTATGGGATTTGTTATACACTTTTATATTACTTTTGGGACTAACATATTAACCGGAGGCCCAGCCCATATTGTTGTTTTATTGCCTGTTTCAGTATTTCGAATAAAAGGAATATCAACTGGAGTCCAAACGGAATGAAACCTTCGGCAACATGATTTTTTGGAACAATATCATCCTAGAGACGACTCGAGGACTCCACGAGATAGGAGGGCG
>NC_041381.1:105264366-105271962 GCF_002162155.2 Triticum dicoccoides | reverse complement strand
GCCCCCCTATCTCGTGGGCCCCTCGAGCACCTCCCGACCGACTTCTTTCGCCTATATAGTCCCACGTACCCTAAAAACATCCAGGGAGAAGATAGATCGGGAGTTCCGCCGCTGCAAGCCTCTGTAGCCACCAAAAACCTCTCGGGAGCCCGTCCCGGCACCCTGTTGGAGAGGCAATCCATCACCGGTGGCCATCTTCATCATCCTGGCGCTCTCCATGACAAGGAGGGAGTAGTTTACCCTCGGGGCTGAGGGTATGTACCAGTAGCTATGTGTTTGATCTCTCTATATCGTGTTCTCGTGTTCCCTCTATGGAACGATTTTGATGTATCCCGAGCTTTGCTATTGTAGTTGGATCTTATGATGTTTCTCCCCCTCTACTCTCTTGTGATGAATTGAGTTTCCCCTTTGAAGTTATCTTATCGGATTGAGTCTTTTATGAGAACACTTGATGTATGTCTTGCCGTGCTTATCTGTGGTGACAATGGGATATCATGTGCCTCTTGATGTATGTTTTGGTGACCAATTTGCGGGTTCCGCCCATGAACCTATGCATAGGGGTTGGCACACGCTCTTGACTCTCCGGTAGAAACTTTGGGGCACTCTTTGAAGTACTTTTGTGTTGGTTGGATGAATCTGAGATTGTTTGATGCATATCGTATAATCATGCCCACGGATACTTGAGGTGACAATGGAGTATCTAGGTGACATTAGGGTTTTGGTTGATTTGTTTCTTAAGGTGTTATTCTAGTACGAACTCTTAATAGATCCATCTGAAAGAATAACTTTGAGGTGGTTTCGTACTCTACCATAATCTCTACGTTTGTTCTCCGCTATTAGTGGCTTTGGAGTGACTCTTTGTTGCATGTTGAGGGCTTGTTATATGATCTATCTATGTTATTATTATTGAGAGAACTTGCACTAGTGAAAGTATGAACCCTAGGCCTTGTTTCCTATCATTGCAATACCGTTTATGCTCACTTTTATTGCTCGCTACCTTGCTGTTTTTATTATTTCAGATTACAAAAACCTATATCTACTATCTATTTTGCACTTGTATCACCATCTCTACGCCGAACTAGTGTACCTATACAATTCACCATTGTATTGGGTGTGTTGGGGACACAAGATACTCTTTGTTATTTGGTTGCAGGGTTGTTTGAGAGAGACCATCTTCATCCTACGGCTCCTACGGATTGATAAACCTTAGGTCATCCACTTGAGGGAAATTTGCTACTGTCCTACAAACCTATGCACTTGCAGGCCCAACAACGTCTACAAGAAGAAGGTTGTGTAGTAGACATCAACGCCCGGGGCGGTCGGGATGGAGGTGGGGAATACACCATGGCCGCGTCGCCTCCGGCGTGGCCTCCGCTAGCACGTGGCAGCCCGGCGGAGCGACGGTCGATGGGTTCCGCCGGCCGCAGCCCATCGTTGTTGGCGATGCCGACGAGGCTCCGGACGGTGGCCCTCCATTCGTCAAGCTTCTCCGCGGCGGGAGGGAAATCGAGGAGCAGTTGTGCGTGCTAGGGCTTTCGCTGGCGTGGGTGGCGGCGAAAGCTGGGTGGACCGCGATGCGCCTCGACTCCTAACCATGTTAGAAGGAGCTGCGTCACGGCTCCGCAGCCGTTCGCCACCTCCATCAGCACCTTGGTGCGCATGCTGGCCCTCCTCTTCATGTGATGGGCGCAAGGGACTCTTCCCAGGGCGGCGAGCAGGATCACCGGCAGGGTGACGCTGCTCATGACGCACAACCTGAGAGGAGCGCGCCGTGGGCGCCAGTGCTGGCGTCTTGGAGGTCGCCGTGCCGCCGCCTGGCGGGACGGCGGCACCCCTAAGGGGCCCCGCACCGCCTGCGGGGGGGGCGACTCCGTCTCTGGAGCCCATGACTGGTGGCTCGTCGCCTGGCGCGCGAACGGCGCCACTCGCCAGGCCTGAACCGCCAGGGTGATGTGGATGTTCGCAGGCCACGCCACGGGTTCTCTCCGCGACTGGCCCGCTACTGGTCTGCACCAGTGCCGGCAACTTGGTCACGTACGAACCGATCGCCGTGGTCGTCTTCTTCTTAGGAGCAATGGCGATGAAGAACAGCTAGGCCAACTGCTAGACCAGATTCTCACAATAGCGAACCACCTACCTGGCGCGCCAAAGATGTCGGTGGGAAGCGACACCTATGGGATCACTGGAATCCCTTCTACGGTTGCGGGGCGCGGAATCGTGAGAAGAGCGGGGCTAGCGGATGTCACAAAGGGGATTTACCCAAGTTCGGGCCACAAATATGCGTAAAACCCTATGATCCTACTTTGGTGGTTGTATAGTGTTCTTGAGCTCTCGAACTAGCTCTGGGTGTTGCGAGGTTCAAAAGAGCCGACTCCCTTCTCAGCATGCCATGGGCCTCCTTTTATAGGCGAAAGGGGCTGCCACAGTGGCACACAGGAGGTGGAAGGTGCTACAGCGTTGCGAGGTTATCGCTAGTATTATAGTACAAGACGCATTAAATGCGGGGCTTAGGTGTCCTTCACTTTATTGGGGGACGGGGGTGAGGCCCGTCTTGTCCGTCGCCATCCCTCCTGGCTTCGACACATGCTCCGGCCAGCAACGCATGCAGCGCCATGTAGGCAGGCAGGCAGCTAAGGTGGCGCGGTGGTGGAGCCTCCACGAAGGTCTGCATGCTACCACGCAGGTGCCTGCCCAGTTGGTTGGGTCGGCGGCTGCGTACGAACGGCGGTAGGAACTTGGCTGGTGCGGGCCTGGCAGTGTCCTTGCCGGTGTGCTTGGCGATGGTCTTGCCGGGTGGCCCAGCAAGGGTCTTGCCATGGCGCGCTGGCTCCCCCGGCAAGGATCTTGCCGGGGGGATGTGGGTTTCTTTGGTGGGGATGGTTGCCTACCTATCCTCTTTTGGTCTTGATTGCTCTTTGTCTTCACAAAGATCTGCATGCCACCACGGAGGTGCCTCCCGAACCCTGTCCCAACGCGACTGCTCAGCGTTGGTGGGCTCGAAGGTGGCCCGCTCAGTGGGTGTGGACAAGCTGCCCCGGCAAGGATCCTGTCGGGGCTGCTGAGGCTGCCCTCGGCAAGGGTCCTTGCCGGGGCAACCTGCATTGCCCGTGCGACCTTTGTGGTCTTGGTCCTTTGTTGTTTGCTTTGCTTGTCCCTGTGGCTTTGGCTTTTCTCCGACTTCCCTCTCTTGCCTTGCTCATGTGTGGTCGTGGCAGATGGCTCTGACTGCCCGTGCACAAGTAAAGGGGTCAAAAGCTAGGCCCCTACTTTTGTACGCCGAGAAATATGATGATGGAGGTTGTGTGGAGAAGATAAAAAAGGGAGAAAGTCTCACGTTGACGAGGCTAATCAACAGGCTATGGAGATGCCCATCAATTGATGTCAACATGAGGAGTAGGGATTGCCATGCAACGGGTGCACTAGAGCTATAAATGTATGAAAGCTCAACAAAAGAAACTAAGTGGGTGTGCATCCAACTTTCTTGCTCATGAAGACCTAGGGCATTTTGAGGAAGCCCATCGTTGGAATATACAAGCCAAGTTTTATAATGAAAAATTCCCACTAGTATATGAAAGTGACAACATATGAGACTCTCTATATGAAGAACATGGTGCTACTTTGAAGCACAAGTGTGGAAAAAGATAATAACATTGTCCCCCTTTTATTTTTTTTATTTTTTTGGGCCTTCCTTTTTTTTATTTGGCCTTTCTTCTTTTTTTCTTTTCTTTTTTTATTTGGGGACAATGCTCTAATAATGATGATCATCACACTTCTATTTATTTACAACTCATGAATTACAACTCGATACTAGAACAAGATATGACTTTATATGAATGCCTCCAGCGGTGTACCAGAATGGGCAATAAATCAAGAGTGACATGTATGAAAAATTATGAAGGTGGCTTTGCCACAAATACGATGTCAAATACATGATCATGCAAGGCAATATGACAATGATGATGCGTGTCATGATAAATAGAACGGTGGAAAGTTGCATGGCAATATATCTCGGAATGGCTATGGAAATGCCATAATAGGTAGGTATGGTGGCTGTTTTGAGGAAGATATAAGAAGTTTTATGTGTGATAGCATATCGTATCACGGGTTTTGGATGCACCGGTGAAGTTTGCACCAACTCTCAAGGTGAGAAAGGGCAATGCACGGTACCGAAGAGGCTAGCAATGATGGAAAGGTAAGAGTGTGTATAATCCATGGACTCACATTAGTCACAAAGAACTCAAATACTTATTGCAAAAGTTTTAATAGCCCTCGAAACAAAGTACTACTACGCATGCTCCTAGGGGAAGGGTTGGTAGGAGTTAACCATCGCGCAATCCCAACCTCCACACATAAGGAAGGCAATCAAAAGAGCATCCCATGCAACAAATTTGTCACACAACTTCTACCATACATGCATGCTACAGGACTTGCCAACTTCATCACAAGTATTCTTTAAATTCACAATTACCCAACTAGCATGACTCTAATATCACCACCTCTATATCTCAAAACAATTATCAAGCATCAAATTGATCATAGCATCCAATTCACTTCCTATGATAGTTTTTATTATACCCAACTTGGATGCCCATCATTCTAGGACCAATTTTATAACCATAGCAGATACCATGCTGTTCTAAAAAACTCTCAAAATAATATAATTGAAGCATTAGAGATTAACAATTTCTACAAAATAAAGCCACCGCCGTGCTCTAAAAGATATAAGTGAAGCACTAGAGCAAAATTATCTAGCTCAAAAGATATAAGTGAAGCACATAGAGTATTCTAATAAATTCCAAATCATGTGTGTCTCTCCCAAAACGTGTGTACATCAAGGATGATGGTGGTAAATTAAAAATCAAAGACTCATATCATACAAGACGCTCCAAGCAAAACACATATCATGTGGCGAATAAAAATATAGCTCTAAGTAAAGTTACCGATAGACGAAGACGAAAGAGGGGATGCCTTCCGGGGCATCCCCAAGCTTAGGCTTTTGCTTGTCCTTGAATATCTTGGGGTGCCATGGGCATCCCCAAGCTTGGGATCTTGCCACTCCTTATTCCATAGTCCATCAAATCTTTACCCAAAACTTGAAAACTTCACAACACAAAACTCACCAGGAAATCTCATAAGCTCTGTTAGTGCAAGAAATAAAACCCACCACATAAGGTACTGTAATGAACTCATTCTTTATTTATATTGGTGTTAAACCTGTTGTATTCCAACTTCTCTATGGTTCATACCCTCCGATACTAGCCATAGATGCATCAAAATAAGCAAACAACACATGAAAAACAGAATCTGTCAAAAACAAAACAGTCTGTAGCAATATGTAACTTTTGAATACTTCTAGAACTCTAAAAATTCTACAAAAATAGGAAGTCCTGGAAATTTTTCTATTGATCTACTTCAAAAATAATCAACGCAAAAGAACGTTTCTATGATTTATTAAAATTATTCTCGTGCGTGCAAAAGTTTCTGTTTTTTTAGCAGAATCAAATTAACTATCACCATAGGTTATCCTATAGGTTCTACTTGGCACAAACACTAATTAAAACATAAAACCACATCTAAACAGAGGCCGGATGAATTATTTATTACTGAACAGAAGCAAAAAGCAAGAAACAAAAATAAAATTGGGTTGCCTCCCAACAAGCGCTGTCGTTTAACGCCCCTAGCTAGGCATTGAGATTTGGATGATGCTCACATGAAAGACAAGAATTGAAGCGCAAAGAGAGCATCATGAAACACGTGACAAACAAATCTAAGTATAACATACTTCCTATGCATAGGAATCTTATAGGCAAACAAATTATTATAGCAAGCAAAAACTAGCATATGCAAGGAAGCGGAAAGAAACAATAGCAATCTCAACATAGCGAGAGGTAATTTAATAACATGAAAATTTCTACAACCATATTTTCCTCTATCATAATAGTTACATGTGGGATCATAAGCAAATTCAACAAATAGCTAACACATAAAATATTTTCAACACGATCCACATGCATGCGAAGTTGACACTCTTCCAAAATAGTGGGATTAACATTAACTAAAGTCATGATCTCTCCAAACCCACTTTTATCAAAAAAAACTATAAGATTGAACATTCTCCAAATATGTGGAATCTAAAGTTGACACTCTTCCAAACCCACTTTCAATATTATTGCAAACATTATTATCAATCTCATATTCATCATGGGGCTTAAATAAATTGTCACATCCCTAGCTTCTGGTAATGCACTAGGCTAGACCTCATGTGAGCATCATGTTTAAATTCAAATGAAATTGAATTGAGGAATTTTCAAAGCCTCAGAAGCCTCAGAAGACCTCTAAAAATAACCAACATTTAAATTTCATCAAATGAGTCCAAGAAAATGTTCCTGTTATTCCATGGAAATATTGGTGAGAGGTAAAATTTAAACCAATATTTTTGGAGTCATAGAGATATTTATTTTGGCCATTTGAATTAATCCAATAACTATTTGCTTTGGATTTATATTTAATATATATTAAATATGACTCCAAATAATTCTGGAAGTTTGTGAGTGGCTTTGTATATATTTTAGTAAGCCACATAATAAACTACAGAATTTATTAAAATGGTTTAGTATTTTACTAAACTAAAACAAAACAGAACAAAATAGAAAACAATAAATAAAAACAGAAATAGAAAGAGAGAAAAGAGTTTTACCTGGCCACTTACCCGTGCAGCCCAACAGGACCGGCCCAGCGTGGCCCAGCCCACCTCCTTCCCCCCCTTGTCCTCTTCTTCCTCTGCCAGTAGGCAGAGGCGAGGCGTGGCGCGCGCCCGAAGAGCGCCGGCCACCTCCTGCTTTGCCGTGGCAGCCTCCCCGACTCCCTCGCGACGCCACGGAGACGCCCTCGCCCCCTGCACCTCCCCTCTCTCCCCCTGGACCCCATTCCCTCCTCTGTTTCCCTCTCGCGCACACCACCGAGCGGAGCTCGCCGCCATCGTCGCCGTACCCATGGCCACCGGCCACCCCTAGCCTCACCGACGCCCCAGGAAGCTCCGCGGTCCTCCCTCTACCTCCTCAACGAGCCACGAGGCCCCGGACGTGCCGCATCGCCGCCATCGACGTCGTCTTCTACCTCGAACCCGCCGGCCATCTTTGTCAAATTCGTCGGCTCCGGTGCCTCCCCGAGCTCGCCGAGGCCACCACTGCACCCGCTGTGAGCTCCTGTGCTGTTTCCCCCTCTCCGGTCTCTCGTTTGCACACCGCAGCTGCCACTTTGCCGACGACCGGAGCTCGCTGCCGCCGGCCATGCTGCCGTCGCAGCCATGGCCTGTTTCGGTCGCGTCCGAGCACGGCTTTGAGCTCGTGGGGCTCACAGGAAGCCCATGCGCAGCTCAGCTTGCCCAAAACCCCACCAGGGCCTCGCACCCGTTACCACCCGAACTCCGGCGCCGCCGCGAGCTCCGTTCCGACGAGCCCCGGCATTCCCGCAGCCTCCCACCTACCCCATCAGATGCGGGAGAGCCCGGGCTACGCCCCGTTGCCCCCAGCCGCCGCCTCCGTCGCCTTTAGCGCAAGTCCGGCGCGTTGCCGCCGCCATTTTGGTCGCCGCCGG
>NC_041381.1:105262156-105263784 GCF_002162155.2 Triticum dicoccoides | reverse complement strand
AGCGGGCCCCACCCCTGGTCAAACCCCAGTCAGCGCTGGGTTTGACCGGGATTAGCTCCTGTGTCACTGACGTGTGGCCCCCACACGTCAGATTTGACCTGGGGCGCCCAGTTGACCCTGCTGACGTCACTGTGACGTGGGGCTGACGCAATAAGTATTTTCTGGATTTTTTTTATAATTCAGGAAATTTCGGAAAATGCCTAAAACTTCTAAAATTCATAGAAATTCAACCGTAGCTCCAAATTAAATAAATTATATATGAAAAATTATCAGAAAAATTCAAGGAATCCATCTGTACCATTTTCATGCATGTTAGAACAACTTATAGCTGCTGTTTAGCACAAATCATTTAAATGGCATTTGAATAATCACATATGGAGTTTGAATTTGAATCTTGTATTCAAACCAACTTCATTTAATCTGTTGCTAGTTGCATTAGCCCAAAACACATTCATTTGCCATGTCATGATCATGCATCATATTGTGCATTGCATTGATTGTGTTCCCTTCTGTGTTGCCGGTATTTGTCCCCTCTCGATAGACGTGATACCGATGATGTGATCGTTGACACTGATGAAGACTCAATGTTATCTTCAGAAGTGCCAGGCAAGCAAAACCCCCTTGTTCATTCCGATAAAATCCCACTCTCTCGCTCCTGCTCTTTTTTACTGCATTAGGACAACAACGACATATTTGTTACTTGCTGCGGTAGCTGAACCCCTTTATCCTGTGCATGACCTGTCATTGCCACAGTAAATAGATGAAACCCACTAGCATGAGTAGGAGTTGTTTGAGCCCTGTTGTGCCTACTCATTCATGTTTGTTTGTCATGCCTGCTACTGCTTAGAGTTGAGTCAGGTCTGATTCATCGGGGATGAATCAGAGGTGTGTGAACATGTCCTACCATGTGTGAGCTAAGTGTGTGAACACGATTTGGTAAAAGGTGTCGGTGAGAGGCCATGTAGGAGTACATGGTGGGTTGTCTCATTGAAGTCGTCCTTAGGAACTGAGTTCTGTGTTTGTGATCCATGACTCAGTTACTACCATACATTGGGCCCTGAAATATGACCCCGCTCGACTTCTTAATCACCCTTGTCCTCTGTCCAGGAGTTGCAAGTAGTTTCTGGTGTTTGTAGTATGCTGGAGGCCGTGGACAGTGCTGACCGTAGGGGTGGGCTGTGATGCGGTAGGCACGTGGCCGGGTACACCGGGCACCCGTTTGGTGTCACGGAACCCTGTTCACATCGTTTGGGGCTGTGAGCGAAACTCCGGCCGGATCTCCTCATGGATGGAACCCGAATAGGCGATAAACCTGGACTAGAGACTTGAGTGTTTAGGTAGGTCGTGGTATACACCCACGTCGGCTTTCGCTTGAAGTCTGCCGAGCACATGTCGTGTGCAGACGCTAAGTGGTGGAAACATGTATGAAGAAGTACACCCCTGCAGGGTTAACATCATCTATTCGAATAGCCGTGTCCGCGGAAAAGGACTTCTGGGTTGCTTATATCAGTTCATAGACAAGTGAAAGTGGATACTCTAAAATACGCAAGATAAGCGTGAGTGCTATGGATGGCGTTCTCGTAGGGAGACGGGAGCGGATCCATAGTGGTGTATTGATATGGTGAATA
>NC_041381.1:105256448-105262146 GCF_002162155.2 Triticum dicoccoides | reverse complement strand
CTACGATCTTGTGCCTCGGCAGGATTGGTAGATAGTCAGGCTTCTCAGCCTTTTTCATTTCTAGATGTCTGTACTCAGACATGATAGCTTCCGCTTGTGCTTTGATTTGTATGCTCTGATTGTCGGGTCATGAGACCCAGGTTTGTAATATCTCGCTCCTCGGAGCCTATTGAATAAATTACTTGAGTCGTAGAGTCATGTTGTGATGCCATGTTGTATTTGCACATATCGAGCATATTGTGTGTATGTTATTGAAATGCTTGGTATGTGTGGGATCTGGCTATCTAGTTGTTTATCCTTAGTAGCCTCTCTTACCGGGAAATGTCTCCTAGTGTTTCCACTGAGCCATGGTAGCTTGCTACTGCTCCGGAACACTTAGGCTGGCCGGCATGTGTCCTTCTTCGTTCCTGTGTCTGTCCCTTCGGGGAAATGTCACGCGATGAATACCGGAGTCCTGTTAGCCCGCTACAGCCCGGTTCACCGGAGTCCTGCTAGCCCAGTGCTACAGCCTGGATTCACTCGTTGATGACCGACACGTTCGATGCTGGGTCATGGATGCATGTCCCTGTAAGTCTGTGCCACTTTGGGTTTATGACTAGCCATGTCAGCCCGGGCTCCTTATCATATGGATGCTAGCGACACCATCATATACGTGTGCCAAAAGGCGCAAACGGTTCCGGGCTAAGGTAAGGCGACACCCGTGGGAATACCGTGCGTGAGGCCGCAAAGTGATATGAGGTGTTAAATGCTAGATCGATGTGGCATTGAGTCGGGGTCCTGACAGCGTTGGTATCAGAGCTTGACTGCCTGTAGGATTACCAAGCCAAACTGGTCGAAGTTGAGTCTAGAAATTCTTTAGTTATATAAGGGAATTGATTGTGGGATGGAACGTAAGGCTCTTTTTACTCCTTACACCTTATGCCTTCTGATCTGAGTCATCATCATCTCTTCTACGGGGATTAAGAACTAGGCTATCTCTTCTTTCTATCAGGATCACGTGTTTCTAATCCGTAGACTTATAGATTGTTGGACTTAAGCCTCGTTCTAGTTCCTACTACTTCTGTATGATTATTGTTGATATCAAAATCTTGATATTGTGCTTCTGAGTGGTTATGCCACCATTTCTGTGAATGTCTCAAGTCTTTTCTGAGCATTTACAGCCGTTATGCTGTCCGAGTCATTCCAGGTTTCTAAATAGTCTGATGCATTTGCAAAATCCTTTCCCTCTGGTTTCGATGCTCCTTTATGCCAGCTCAATCACACTAATTGTTGAGTTGAGGTATTCTACTGCCTCGACCTTTATGTTGGAATAATTATTATGACCCTAGGTGTCTCAGGGGATCATCTAGTAATTTAGCCATGATTTGTGTTCCCAGTGTGATGATTCTGGCCATCATTCTCGAAAGCATCCCGTGATGCTACTTAGTAATAGGTATTCTGTTCCTTGGGTTTTGAACCCGAGATTCACTCTACCTACTTCATGTTGATAGTAATTGCTAGTGCCTTCAGGATATTAGTAACCTTTGCGATAGTCCTTGAAGTCCGTGGTATCTTCTTCTTCCAAATACCATGAACTACTTATGGCAGAAGTTCCTCGTTGAACTAAAATATCACAACAGGATTATTCTTGAGGAGTTCTCCATTCATAAATCGTGACTCTGCCAGTTCTACCTTTCTGCATGGGTTATCCGGAAGAAATATGTTGAACTTGGTTCGACATACTAATCTATGCATCCACAACTCAGAAAATTATATGTTCCTTGAGTTGTTCTCTTTAGTTGCATTCTGACCCTCGTCTATCAATTGATAGTCAAGATTATGTGTGCATTCGTGATATCGATGCCTATTACTCTTGTGGTCCGTCAAGCCATTCTATCGCAGAATGACTAGGAGAAACAAACTCCAGTACCTCGTCCATATCCAGGATTGGGTCAAAGAAGTTGTGCTCCGCAGATCAAATTGCTAATCCAGCTTTTGTTCTGTTCTACCTTGGAGTATTACCATCTTTATATCAAGAATGTCATGGGAATTGCACACCATCCCATGAACTCTTGGTACAGTGATACTTCTTGCCATCACTGTTCATTCCTCGGCCCTCGTGTTGATGCAACCAGAATACCGACAAATGAATTGTGATGTGTGAAATCAATACTCCCAGCAACCTCGTTGCTTGGTAGTTCAAGGATAATAATTTCATTCTTAGCATGTTGGTTTTTGAATCATCCTTCTAAGACTTATCGTGCTACCTAGTTCTTATTTCGGTGCACCCTTCGATTGATGAGTTAGGATCTTGTCAAGTCCTCACTCATTTGATCATATCGTCTTGCCCTGAAAAGCAAGATTGTTCTCGAGCTTAGTAACATAGCGGTGGTTCGTGATTTTCTGAATATCTTCTCAGAAGTATTACCAGGTTGTCACCTGACCGCTATATTGAGTTCGTGATCAAGTTGGTTTATTCCTGTAAACCACCCCTTCTCCAAGAATCCGTGTTGGATACCCTGAGCTAGTTGGATAAGCTAAACAACAACTTGGAGAGTTGGAAGATAAAAGCCTGTCTGACTTAGTTCGTTCCAAAGGGATAATCTTGTGTAGCGTGTGTTGAAGAAAGATGATATCTTCATCGATTGGTCCCTGTGATCAGTTGCTGGACCTATTGTCTTATCAATCCTTTGATTTGAGTGTGGGCTATCGTCAAATCAAATCAGTACCAACGATGCTCGTAATGTCGTCCTACTCGTGGTTGATCCCTCGAGCATACACCATTACATCTTTGGTCTGACCAATGCTATCACCGTGTTCACATGATGGTGGAAGTCCAGTGATATGGAAATTCCGATGAGTTGTTGTTGAGCCCATCAGTAGCATTTTGTCTCCCCCATGAATCATGTTGAACATCAACCTAGTGTTGGAAACTTGTGTAAGCATTTCTTCGTGTTTCGTTCATGAAGCAGATGTTTGGATGAAAGTAGTGACTTCCCCTAATTCATGTGCATATGATGCAAGTTGCCGCCATGAATTCGAGGAAGATTGTTTTGTTTCCTTGGAATCATCCCAAATCAGTCATGCACACGTGCGAAGTATTCTGTGGTCTGGAGACTTGCAACCTTCATTCCACATGTGTCCCGAGCACACCAAGCCACTGATTGATTTGTTCAAGGAGAAGAAGTTCCTTCATAAGAGCTAATCATATGACTTATACAAGGACTTCATTGTCCACGGTGATGGTTCCCACCTGAACTCGGTAGTGTTTTATTGTAAGGCTACCACGTGGTCATGCTTGTCTGGGACAACGTGTTCACATGTTTGTAGCAGAACCAACTCATATTTTGGAGCTTGCTATCGTAGTTCATTTCCTGAGAATCTCGCAACGTCATCTCGTCGATTTGTGTTGCAAACTTTCGTTTTCCTTCCTAGACTCGATGAGTCTGGAATATCCTGACACCAACCAGATCTGAGTCTTAGGCAGATATGATGGTTGGAACATTTCCCAGGAACTATAATATTGGTCCCTCGATAACCGGTAAAGTGGATGTCGTGGCCAACACACCCAGCCGGAAGACCTGTTATTATAATATCTTGATTGAGGAAGTTGGCCACCTCCCCATAGGGATTTCGTAGGGTTTACTCCCTAGTTGCCCCTATGGATTTCTGTGTTCCGAAGTCCGACCGTTTACTTGATGTTCTAGATATCAAACCATATCTATGGGTGGATTACGCTAGCACATCAAGGAGAACATTAGAAGCGGAGTGCTAAATGTCTCTCGGTCGATCAACCAGATTTTATTTCCTTGGCCCCGCCAAGGGTGAAATTTGAGAAGGTGTTATCTTCCTTTGCATCTGCATCATCCATCATCATTCATCGTGGTAGCAAGTTGTGTTGCCGGACCCTCGACACGGATATTGGTAAAACCTTGATGAATGTGGAAATGCTCAAGTTCTTGAGAGCACGCACAAGCGCTACGTGTTATCATCGGCACTAACCGGGATTGCTCTCAGTTTCGTCGGCAATGCTATGATCTTTTCAAACAGTGAATTCACTCTCTATTGTTGGGTTCTTCCCTAGTTACCAGAATCATTCCCAGCATTTGCATTTTGTTCCTAGCTTGCACCGTCAATGTGCCATTCTACCATGGGTCTCTTCCATTTCCGGTGGTAAGCAAATTCATCCATTACGTTGTCTTCAACAAGGTAATCCACATCATCCAAGTCCGAGTATGCCATTCTACCGACCCCCGCCAATCGATTGCTGTGATTTGCCTTAGGCTGATATAGAGAGTCTCAATGATCTCTATATCAAAGGTAATTCTTTTTGCCACTTAAGGGGATATATCTTCGAGTCACCTTCCCTAAGGTGCATCATTGTGGTATCATGGCAACTTAACTCCTCGCTACGTTGACGATCGTTTACCACCTTCTTAAGTGTGGAATTATTGTCCACCTAGTGAACCTTCGTCATCCGTTTCTTCCACCCCTCTTGATGTGTATCTCGTGTCTCAACCCGAGAGATGGTTCTATGTCTCATTCCGGGAGTTAATCCTGAGTTGTTCGATCTTCGAGAAGACCGATCCTTCCAGAGTTTTCCTTTCCTCTTCATGTCATGATTAGCTGGAGTTCTCAGAGCAAGACGACAAGACAAAGATGGTGTTCAAATCAACGTTCATTTGAAGTGCAACCGGGATCGTGAAGATTATACTAGTTTGCGTTTCCCCTTCAGCCTACCCTACGCTTGAATCTCGAGACGAGATTCTTGTTTAGTGGGGGTGAGTTGTCACATCCCTAGCTTCTGGTAATGCACTAGGCTAGACCTCATGTGAGCATCATGTTTAAATTCAAATGAAATTGAATTGAGGAATTTTCAAAGCCTCAGAAGCCTCAGAAGACCTCTAAAAATAACCAACATTTAAATTTCATCAAATGAGTCCAAGAAAATGTTCCTGTTATTCCATGGAAATATTGGTGAGAGGTGAAATTTAAACCAATATTTTTGGAGTCACAGAGATATTTATTTTGGCCATTTGAATTAATCCAATAACTATTTGCTTTGGATTTATATTTAATATATATTAAATATGACTCCAAATAATTCTGGAAGTTTGTGAGTGGCTTTGTATATATTTTAGTAAGCCACATAATAAACTACAGAATTTATTAAAATGGTTTAGTATTTTACTAAACTAAAACAAAACAGAACAAAATAGAAAACAATAAATAAAAACAGAAATAGAAAGAGAGAGAAGAGTTTTACCTGGCCACTTACCCGTGCAGCCCAACAGGACCGGCCCAGCGCGGCCCAGCCCACCTCCTTCCCCCCCCCCCTTGTCCTCTTCTTCCTCTGCCAGTAGGCAGAGGCGAGGCGTGGCGCGCGCCCGAAGAGCGCCGGCCACCTCCTGCTTCGCCGTGGCAGCCTCCCCGACTCCCTCGCGACGCCACGGAGACGCCTCGACCCCCTCGACCGCCTCTCTCTTCCCCTGGACCCCGTTCCCTCCTCTGCTCTCTCCCTGCACGCGCCCGAGCGGAGCTCGTCGTCGCCGTCGCCGTTCGCCGTAGCCACCGTGCTCCTCACTGCCACCCGAAGTACCCAGGGGATCCGCCCCGACCACCTCTTCCTCCTCGCCGAGAAGCGCACCGCGGGAGCCCCTGCATCGCCGCCATCGCCGTCGTCTTCTACCTCGGACCCGCCGGCCATCTTCGTCAAATT
>NC_041381.1:105152399-105256229 GCF_002162155.2 Triticum dicoccoides | reverse complement strand
TAAGTCCGGCGATGATGACGTGGGCATCATTAGCGGCTAACCCCCCCACACTAATCAACCCCCTAGGCCACTGACAGCGGGCCCCACCCCTGGTCAAACCCCAGTCAGCGCTGGGTTTGACCGGGATTAGCTCCTGTGTCACTGACGTGTGGCCCCCACACGTCAGATTTGACCTGGGGCGCCCAGTTGACCCTGCTGACGTCACTGTGACGTGGGGCTGACGCAATAAGTATTTTCTGGATTTTTTTTATAATTCAGGAAATTTCAGAAAATGCCTAAAACTTCTAAAATTCATAGAAATACAACCGTAGCTCCAAATTAAATAAATTATATATGAAAAATTATCAGAAAAATTCAAGGAATCCATCTGTACCATTTTCATGCATGTTAGAACAACTTATAGCTGCTGTTTAGCACAAATCATTTAAATGGCATTTGAATAATCACATATGGAGTTTGAATTTGAATCTTGTATTCAAACCAACTTCATTTAATCGGTTGCTAGTTGCATTAGCCCAAAACACATTCATTTGCCATGTCATGATCATGCATCATATTGTGCATTGCATTGATTGTGTTCCCTTCTGTGTTGCTGGTATTTGTCCCCTCTCGATAGACGTGATACCGATGATGTGATCGTTGACACTGATGAAGACTCAATGTTATCTTCAGAAGTGCCAAGCAAGCAAAACCCCCTTGTTCATTCCGATAAAATCCCACTCTCTCGCTCCTGCTCTTTTTTACTGCATTAGGACAACAACGACATATTTGTTACTTGCTGCGGTAGCTGAACCCCTTTATCCTGTGCATGACCTGTCATTGCCACAGTAAATAGATGAAACCCACTAGCATGAGTAGGAGTTGTTTGAGCCCTGTTGTGCCTACTCATTCATGTTTGTTTGTCATGCCTGCTACTGCTTAGAGTTGAGTCAGGTCTGATTCATCGGGGATGAATCAGAGGTGTGTGAACATGTCCTACCATGTGTGAGCTAAGTGTGTGAACACGATTTGGTAAAAGGTGTCGGTGAGAGGCCATGTAGGAGTACATGGTTGGTTGTCTCATTGAAGCCGTCCTTAGGAATTGAGTTCTATGTTTGTGATCCATGACTCAGTTACTACCATACATTGGGCCCTGAAATATGACCCCGCTCGACTTCTTAATCACCCTTGTCCTCTGTCCAGGAGTTGCAAGTAGTTTCTGGTGTTTGTAGTATGCTGGAGGCCGTGGACAGCGCTGACTGTAGGGGTGGGCTGTGATGCGGTAGGCACGTGGCCGGGTACACCGGGCGCCCGTTTGGTGTCACGGAACCCTGTTCACATCGTTTGGGGCTGTGAGCGAAACTCCGGCCGGATCTCCTCATGGATGGAACCCGAATAGGCGATAAACCTGGACTAGAGACTTGAGTGTTTAGGTAGGTCGTGGTCTACACCCACGTCGGCTTTCGCTTGAAGTCTGCCGAGCACATGTCGTGTGCAGGCGCTAAGTGGTGGAAACATGTATGAAGAAGTACACCCCTGCAGGGTTAACATCATCTATTCGAATAGCCGTGTCCGCGGAAAAGGACTTCTGGGTTGCTTATATCAGTTCATAGACAAGTGAAAGTGGATACTCTAAAATACGCAAGATAAGCGTGAGTGCTATGGATGGCGTTCTCGTAGGGAGACGGGAGCGGATCCATAGTGGTGTATTGATATGGTGAATATGTGGACTCGTGTGCGCCACCTCAAAAGAGTTACTTGCAGTCGTAGTTCAGGATAGCCACCGAGTCAAAGCTGGCTTGCTGCAGTCAAACTCCACCATCCCCTTTGTTGATAATGATGCATGTGTAGATAGATCTGATGTAAGTCTTGCTGGGTACATTTGTACTCACGTTTGCCTATTTTATGTTTTGCAGAGAGACTTCAGTCTCACTAGTAGTTCCGCTTGGACTTCGACGTTTAGCTTGTTACCTCAACTACGATCTTGTGCCTCGGCAGGATTGGTAGATAGTCAGGCTTCTCAGCCTTTTTCATTTCTAGATGTCTGTACTCAGACATGATAGCTTCCGCTTGTGCTTTGATTTGTATGCTCTGATTGTCGGGTCATGAGACCCAGGTTTGTAATATCTCGCTCCTCGGAGCCTATTGAATAAATTACTTGAGTCGTAGAGTCATGTTGTGATGCCATGTTGTATTTGCACATATCGAGCATATTGTGTGTATGTTATTGAAATGCTTGGTATGTGTGGGATCTGGCTATCTAGTTGTTTATCCTTAGTAGCCTCTCTTACCGGGAAATGTCTCCTAGTGTTTCCACTGAGCCATGGTAGCTTGCTACTGCTCCGGAACACTTAGGCTGGCCGGCATGTGTCCTTCTTCGTTCCTGTGTCTGTCCCTTCGGGGAAATGTCACGCGATGAATACCGGAGTCCTGTTAGCCCGCTACAGCCCGGTTCACCGGAGTCCTGCTAGCCCAGTGCTACAGCCTGGATTCACTCGTTGATGACCGACACGTTCGATGTTGGGTCATGGATGCCTGTCCCTGTAAGTCTGTGCCACTTTGGGTTTACGACTAGCCATGTCAGCCCGGGCTCCTTATCATATGGATGCTAGCGACACCGTCATATACGTGTGCCAAAAGGCGCAAACGGTTCCGGGCTAAGGTAAGGCGACACCCGTGGGAATACCGTGCGTGAGGCCGCAAAGTGATATGAGGTGTTACATGCTAGATCGATGTGGCATTGAGTCGGGGTCCTGACATAAATTTTCAAGATCAGAAGAAGAATCACCCCAATCATGATCATTGCAATAAGTAGTAGACATAGCAAAACTAGCATCCCCAAGCTTAGGGTTTTGCATATTATTAGCACAATTGAAATCAAGAGAATTTATAGTAAAATATTTGCAATTATGCTTTTTATTCAAGGGGCTATCGTGAATCTCTTCATAAATTTCTTCATCACAATTTTCAGATTCACGGGTTTCAAGCAAAACCTCATAAAGATAATCTAGTGCACTCAACTCACTAGCAATAGGTTCATCATAATTTCATCTCTTAAAAAGATTAGCAAGTGGATGAGGATCCATAAACTTTTAGCAAGCGAAGATGCAAGCGGAAAGAAAACACATGGTAACACAAGCGAACACAAGATCGAACGGAAGAAGGGCGAATAAAACGGCAAGGGTGAAGTGGGGGAGAGGAAAACGAGAGGCAAATGGCAAATAATGTAATGCGAGGGAGATGAGTTTGTGATGGGTACTTGGTATGTCTTGACTTGAGAGAAGACCTCCCCGGCCACGGGGCCAGAAATCCTTCTTGCTACCTCTTGAGCACTGCGTTGGTTTCCCTTGAAGAGGAAAGGGTGATGCAGCAAAGTAGCATAAGTATTTCCCTTGATTTTTGAGAACCAAGGTATCAATCCAGTAGGGGGCTCCTCAAAAGTCCCTCGTACCTACACAAACAAACAAGAACCTTGCAAACGCGATAAAGGGGTTGTCAATCCCTTCACGGTAACTTGCGAAAGTGAGATCTGATAGAGATAATAAGATAAGATAAATATTTTTGGTATTTTTATGATATAGATTGGAAAGTAAAGATTGCAAATAAAAGTAGATTGGAAACTTATATGATAAAAGATAGACCCGGGGGCCATAGGTTTCACTAGTGGCTTCTCTCAAGATAGCATAAGTATTACGGTGGGTGAACAAATTACGGTCGAGCAATTGATAGAAAAGTGCATAGTTATGAGAATATCTAGGCATGATCATGTATATAGGAATCACGTCTGCAACAAGTAGATTGAACCGATTCTGCATCTACTACTATTACTCCACACATCGACCGACTCCTGCCTGCATCTAGAGTATTAAGTTCATAAGAACAGAGTAATGCATTAAGCAAGATGACATGATGTAGAGGGATAAACTCAAGCAATATGATATAAGCCCCATCTTTTTATCCTCGATGGAAACAATACAATACGTGCCTTGCTGCCCCTGCTGTCACTGGGAAAGGACACCGCAAGATTGAACCCAAAGCTAAGCACTTCTCCCATTGCAAGAAAGATCAATCTAGTAGGCCAAACCAAACTGATAATTCAAAGAGACTTGCAAAGATAATCAATCATACATAAAAGAATTCATAGGAGATTCAAATATTTCTCATATATAAACTTGATCGTAAACCCACAATTCATCAGATCTCGACAAACACACCGCAAAAAGAGTTACATCGAATAGATCTCCAAGAAGACCGAGGAGAACTTTGTATTGAGATTCAAAGAGAGAGAAGAAGCCATCTAGCTAATTACTATGGACCCGAAGGTCTGTCGTAAACTACTCACAACTCATCGGAGAGGCCTTGCAGATGATGTAGAGGCCCTCCATGGTTGATTCCCCCTCCGGCGGAGCACCAGCGAAGGCTCCAAGATGGGATCTCGCGGATACAGAAGGTTACGAAGGTGGAAAAAGTTTTTCGTGGTGCTCCTGGATGTTCTCGGGGTACGTGGATATATATAGGAGGAAGAAGTAGGTCGGTTGAGCCATGAGGGGCCCACGAGGGTGGGGGCACGCCCACCCCCCTAGGGCGCGCCGGGCACCCTCGTGGCCGCCTCATTTGCTGCTTGACGTCCACTCCAAGTCTCCTGGATTGCGTTTGTTCCAAAAAGATCGTTCCCGAAGGTTTCATTCTGTTTGGACTCTGTTTGATATTTCTTTTCTTCGAAACACTGAAATAGGGAAAAAACAGCAATTCGGGTTGGGCCTCTCGTTAGTAGGTTAGTCCCAAAAATGATATAAAAGTGTAAAGTAAAGCCCATAAACATCCAAAACGGGTAATATAATAGCATGGAACAATCAAAAATTATAGATACGTTGGAGACGTATCAAGATGCTGAAGCCCAAGTGCTGAGAAAGCTCAAACCAAAGATTCCAGACCACAATGACACTCATCTAGTGGCAGAGGACATGAACATCAGAAAGGATGCAGGTCTGGGACTTTGGAGGAAGAATGATCCTTATGCTATGGGAAGGCGAACTGCAGTGGACTATAGGTTCCACACCAAAGAACAGCAAGACTTCTATGAGACCATTCTGCTTGACAAGAAGCCAATTGTCTGTGACATGAGATGGGTTGATTGGGAATACATTAGAGAGAATGAAGATCACTTTCCAGGTGTATATGACAGTTCCAAAGCTTGTGGAGTTGACAAGTTCATTGGACAGAAGCTCACCAAATGGAATGATGAGCTAATCATGCAATTCTACTCCACTGCTCATTTCTATCCAGATGGAAGGATAGTGTGGATATCTGAAGGTACAAGGTACCAGTCAACTGTTGAAGGATGGGCAAAGTTGATCAATGCTCCAGAAGACCATGAGGATGATTTGGATGTGTATGCCAAGAATAAGAAAGACCACAACTCCATGGAAAGTATGTACAAGGAAATTCCTGATGAAGCCCTGGAAACTCATAAGTTGGGCTCAGTGAAATACTTGTTGTCTGTTCTGCCTACTATCAACACCATCTTAAGGCATACTCTATTGCCCAAGTCTAGAGATCATAGGATTACAAGAGGACATTCAATCAACTTGCTGCACATTTTTTATGTCCCTCAAAAATTAAAGGTGATGAGTCTAATTGTAGAGACATTCAAGAGGATAGTTGCTGATCAGAAAAGGTCTTGTGCGTATGCTCCACACATTCAGGTGCTCATCAACTCAAAGATGGGCACAAACACTTACTTGCTGGACAAGGAGCACTTACCTCTCAAGCCAGAATTTGAAGACAACATAGTTGTAATGGATGAGAATGAACCTTCATCAGTGCAAGCATAAGAAAAGAGATCTAAGGCAATGGCAGAAAAAGCTACAAGGATGCCAACTACTGAAGAGGCATCTCAAGTGTTCTTGAAGAGCAAACAAGATCAACTTGGATATCTGATCCAATCTACTTTGAGGATTGAGAAGGGCTTGGCCACCCTGACTCAGAATCAGGAGAGTTTGAAGAGGATCATTGAACAAAAATTCTATGATCTTGATATGAAAGTAAATGAGATACAGATAGTAGTTGAGCAGCTCTAGGAGGAAGCAGAGGAGAAGAAAGGGAAGGCAACTACAGAAGCTTTTCAGCGAGTGCCAAGAGGTCAGAGGTTAGCTGCAGTGCCAGTACCTGATACTAGAGCTACTACATCAGCACCAGCAGCTACAGCTTCAGTGACACCTCCAGCAGCCACTCCATCAGCTCCAGCTACAACGACAGAAGCTTTCGTCCTTGGAGTCATCTCTACACCACCTCACGAAGACCAAGCCTGAGAGACGCATAGCACTATGCATATTTGAACTTTTTGGTAACTTGTTGCCAAAGGGGGAGAAATATGTATATATCATAGGCTTCGAGAGAGAGAGTTGTTTTTTGTCTCTCTTGCACTTTGCTTGGTTGAACTTTATTCTGTGCTTGTTTGATACCTTATGTCCTTGTGTGAGATACTTGTATGATCATGTGTTTGATCATGTGCTACTTTAATGTTTGCTTCGATGATATTATCTCTTATATCCATACATGATAATTCACTTTGCTTGGTGATGAGTGCATGCTTTTAATTGCTATCATTTTGAGCGGTCCGCCAAGATGTATGTGACATGGAAGAGTAACCCATGATACTAATCGATTGTGCATTTGCATTCAAATGCAAATCTTAAATAATGCACAAATTTAGTGGGAGCTCTTGCTTATCACATACTTCTCAAAGCGATGATGTATTTCAATCTTATTATCATTTGTCGAAGCTTTGATCTATATGTTGTCATCAATTACCAAAAAGGGGGAGATTGAAAGTGCAACTATCCCTGGGTGGTTTTGGTAATAATTAACAATATATAGCTCATTGAACTAATGCTATTTCAAGATGAGTATTTCAGGAAAGTTCAATGATTGGCATGGCATGAACAAGAGGATGTGGAACCCCTTCAAGATGATAAGGACAAAGGATTGGCTCAAGCTCAAAGCTCAGTGTCGGTGTCAAAACCGGTGGATCTCGAGTAGGGGGTCCCGAACTGTGCATCTAAGGCTAATGGTAACAGGAGGCGGGGGACACGATGTTTACCCAGGTTCGGGCCCTCTCGATGGAGGTAATACCCTACTTCCTACTTAATTGATCTTGATGATATGAGTATTACAAGAGTTGATCTACCACGAGATCATAGAGGCTAAACCCTAGAAGCTAGCCTATGATTATGATTGTTTTTGTCCTACGGACTAAACCCTCCTATTTATATAGACACTGGAGGGGGCTAGGGTTATAAAGAGTCAGTTACAGAGAAGGAGATCTACATATCTGAATTGCCAAGCTTGCCTTCCACGCAAAGGAGAGTCCCATCCGGACACGGGACAAAGTCTTCAATCCTGTATCTTCATAGTCCAATAGTCCGGCCAAAGTATATAGTCCGGCTGCCCGAGGACCCCTTAATCCAGGACTCCCTCAGTATCCCCTGAACCAGGCTTCAATGATGATGAGTCCGGCGCGCAGATTGTCTTCTGCATTGCAAGGCGGGTTCCTTTTCTGAATACTCCTTAGAAGATTTTGAACACTAGAGTCGTGTCCGGCTCTGCAAAACAAATTCCACATGCCACCGTAGAGAGAACAATATTCCACAAATCTAATCTGCTGACAACTTTTCGTAGCGTGACATCACGCCACGGCCCGGTCATTATTCGAACCGTTCTTCAAAACCAGCTACTGCACATACTGTGAGGCGGTTTCCTTGGCACGTCTTGTCGAAGCAGAGATCGTGTCCCCTTATGGCGGGATTCTCATCAATAAGGGTGTGGGTAACCCAACCGCGCCATCAATCTTGGCGCTTGGGGAATAAGCGATTTTAACGGGCAAGTGGGGAGGCGCACAGTTTCTACCGCCTTTATAAAGAGATAGGGATTCCCCTTTTTCACCCACGCCTTCTTCCTCCTTCGCTCATCCATTCTCGCACTCTCGAGCTCCAGCGCCCAAGTTCTCTCCTTCTCCGTAAAGCCATTCCAGACATGTCCGGAGCGGGAGGCAAGTGGATGGCCTCCTCCTTTATGGAGGGGGACATCACGAAGCTCCGGGAGGCCGCATACTTAGCCGCAAACATCGCACATCGGCTCCCAGACGAAGGGCAGATCATCCCTACTCCGAAACCCCACGAAAGGGTTGTGTTTCTCCCCCACTTCGTCCGTGGACTGGGATTTCCTCTCCACCCATTTGTCCGCGGGCTCATGTTTTACTATGGGCTAGATTTTCATGATCTGGCCCCAAATTTCATCCTCAACATCTTAGCGTTTATCGTCGTGTGCGAGGCCTTCCTCCGCATCAAGCCCCACTTTGGCATGTGGCTGAAGATCTTCAACGTGAAGCCGAAGATAGTGGTCGTCCAGCAAGCGGAGTGCGGAGGCGCCATGGTGGGCAGGATGCCCAACATTACCTGGCTCGAAGGCTCCTACGTGGAGACCATGAAGGGGTGGCAGTCGGGGTGGTTCTACATCACCGAGCCGCACGACGCCAACTGGGCGACGGCCCCCGAATTCCGATCTGGCATCCCCATGCGGCTCACCTCCTAGAAAAAGAAGGGCTTAGCCTGGGGTGCACCTGCGGAGCTGACCGGACTCCAGAATTGTGTCAAAAATATGATAAGCAAGAAGATCAAGCTTGTCAACATGGTCCAGGTCATGCTCTTCCGCCGGATCCTCCCGTGTCAAAGATGGGCACTCAATATGTGGGAGTTCGATTCGGCCAAACACCAGACGCTGCGAGAGCTCTTCGACATGATGCATAAAGACGTCTGGAAGGTGTTGTTCAAGGCCACCGAAGTACCTCCTCCCACTATCGAGGACCACGGACTCAGCACAAAGCGCCCCGCCAATCCGGTAAGTTCTCTATATTTCACAAGATGTGCCTTTCCCAGTATGTTCGTGGGAAGAATCTAAGCCACCATGCTGATTTAACAGGACTATGTGGCGACAGCGGAGCGGATCGACTGTCCGGCTCCGCTACCTGAAGATCCAGAAACCGCTCTCCTGACGGAGATGCTGGTTCCGGCGCCTTACGAGGTGCCAGGGAAGAAGGCCACGGGGATCGGGAAAGGTCTCCGGCGCAAGGCTGCATCGGACACATCGTCCGAAGATGCCGAGGCGCACTCCTCCAACGAAGACGAGGAGGAGGAAGAGGAAATTCCTCCCCCAACCAGGGAGGAGAAGAAAAGAAAGGTCGCCCCATCTGGGGAGGCCGAAGGGTCCAAGAAGGGAAGGACCCTTCCTCCGGACCAATCCACAACAGCCGCCTACAGCGACGAGGAGTGGCTGCCCAGGGGCAAGCCCCGAGCGTAGTCGTAAGTATTCGGACACTATAATGCTTCCGGTATGTTTTGCTTTATTGCTTCTTATCATGTCAAATGTGATTGTGTAGTCCGTCCAAAGCGCACATCAACGTATCCTCCTCGAATGGGTCTTTGAGTCAGTCGGAGATGAATAGCTATTCGCTCCCGACGGCCACCTCCCCCCGGCCCGCGGACGACATCGAGGTGTTGTCTCAGAGCATACCGGAGCAGGGGGAGATGGTTTTGGAGATGCCCCAAGGTGAAATCCCAGACGCCGTGCACATGGGCGGAAAGACCCCCATGGATCTTGACGACGGGGGCCACAGCAAGTCCGGCCCCCGGCCGGATACTGCACCGGAACCTCCAATGGTTCCGGATTCAGGTAGGCAGCCCCTCGCTAAGGAGGGTGAGCTGCCTGTTATGATGACCTCTGTCCAACCAGAGGCATCGGACAATTTTCTGGAAGCACTTTGCAGCGCTTCCATTGATGAAGAGCACCGTACTCTTATGAGTACGGTGATTGAGAAGGTTCGGTCCGCCAAAAGCGGATTGACCGAAGCCTGCGCCAGCCTCCTAACAGGTTTTGAGGTAAGTAATCACATTACAAGGAAATATCATAGCCTAGATAGTAGCCCCTGATGCTCTGTTTGGTGTTCGGAAAGAAAGGCCAAAAAGAGGATCAAATAACATCCATAGGAGTCTAATCATATTTTGTGTATGTGAATAAGCAGGCGTCGCTACTGGCCGCTGCCGCCCATATTGCGGAGGTCTCCGGACTGAAGCGGGACCTAGGGCGGGCTGAGGAAGAGCTCGGCCTCGTGAAGAGGCATCTCGAGGAGGACAAAGGTAAGTGATACCCCATCTGTGTGTTATAGGAAAGCATTATCCGAGGCTGAAGACAAGGCGGCCAAGGAGCGCACCGAGCATGAGAAGCAGGAGGCTCGGGTAAATGAGGTCCAGCAAGAGCTCCAGGACTTTGTCAAAAAATTCGAGTCCTTGGAGCGTAACTCCAAGACACAAGAGTCCGAGAGCGCGGAGGCCCTCCAGAGCGTGCAAGACACCAAGGCCGAAGCCCAAAAGGCCCTCCAGGAGATCCACGCGGCCAAGAAGATAGTGGTGGGTAAGGCATTCATTATGCAAAGCAAGCATGTGAAGGAGACTTTCCTTTTACTTACCCGAATTCGGAGCTCTCCAGGAGCATTCACAGATCTGCCGCGCAGCATATCGGATGTTGCGGAGTTCTACCGTGCTGAGGAATGGAGAAGATGTTCTGGTCCCAGTATATTGGGGTCGAACATCTGATGTCCTTGAGCGACCAGCTGAAGCAACTGGTCGAACTGCACAAGGCGGCAGAACTGGCCATGAAGGACCTTATAGTCCGGCTATGGCCTGGCGAGCCCATGCCCGGCAGCTACTTCGGCCTTGTAAAGCAGATGGTAAATGTCTGTCCGCGGCTTGAAGTCATTAAGCGGTCCGTCTGCATTGAAGGTGCACGCAGGGCCTTCGCCCGTGCAAAAGTGCACTGGGCGAAGATGGATGCCAAGAAGCTGGTGACAGAGGGGCCGCCGAAGGGCAAGGAGCACCGTCACCCCAAGAAGTATTATGAGGGTGTCCTGAAGGGTGCCCACCTTGTGGCGAGTGAATGTGCTAAGGATGTAATATTTGAATGAATGTACTCATGTCATCCTGTAATAACGAGTTCATGTGCATTGTATAACGCTTGTGGATTTAAAATATTACCTTCTGTGCGGCTGTTTATAAAATCTGAGAGTTGGCCAGTCGTCGGCTTCTGCCCCCATGTAGCTAGTACCGGGGTGTTTGGGATAAATCTAAAAACTCTTTATCCAAATTTTTGGTCCTTTAAGGAGGTGTTTAGCACAGCGAACAAGGCAATCAGACTATACAACTTTATCACTCTCACTTAGCCATAGAAGTTTACAACTTTAAATTTTGGCTAAGCCCCTAGTATTCGGAAGGCCGAACTTGGGGCGCTATGCACGCCTAAATCGGACAAGGCCGATTCCTTGCCCGAAGCGGAAAAAATCTTTAAGGATTTGAGACCTCTCGAACAGCGACCAACTCTCTGATGACCCACAAGTGTAGGGGATCTATCGTAGTCCTTTCGATAAGTAAGAGTGTCGAACCCAACGAGGAGCAAAAGGAAATGATAAGCGGTTTTCAGTAAGGTTTTCTCTGCAAGCACTGAAATTGTAGGTAATAGATAGTTTTGTGATAAGATAAATAGTAACGAGCAACAAGTAAATAAAGTAAATAAAGTGCAGCAAGGTGGCCCAATCCTTTATGTAGCAAAGGATAAGCCTGGACAATTTCTAATAATGAGAAAGGAGCTCCTGAGGACACATTGAGAATTATCGTCAAGCTAGTTTTCATCATGCTCAAATGATTCGCGTTCGGTACTTTGATAATTTGATATGTGGGTGGACCGGTACTTGGGTACTACCCTAACTTGGACAATCATCCCACTTATGATTAACCCCTATTGCAAGCATTCGCAACTACAAAAGAAGTATTAAGGTAAACCTAACCACGGCATTAAACATATGGATCCATATCAACCCCTAACGAAGCAACGCATAAACTAGGGTTTAAGCTTCTGTCACTCTAGCAACCCATCATCTACTTATTACTTCCCCATGCCTTCCTCTAGGCCCAAATAATGGTGAAGTGTCATGTAGTTGACGTTCACATAACACCACTAGAGGAAAAGACAACATACATCTCATCAAAATATCGAACGAATACCAAATTCACATGACTACTAATAGCAAGACTTCACCCATGTCCTCAGGAATAAATGTAACTACTCACAAAGCATATTCATGTTCATAATCAGAGGAGTAATAATATGCATAAAGGATCTGAACATATGATCTTCCACCAAGTAAAGCAATTAGTATCAACTACAAGGAGTAATCAACACAGCTAGCAACCCACAGGTACCAATTTGTGGTTTTGATACAAGATTGGATACAAGAGATGAACTAGGGTTTTGAGAGGAGATGGTGCTGGTGAAGATGTTGATGTAGATTGACCCCCTCCCGATGGGAGGATCGTTGGTGATGATGTTGGTGATGATTTCCCCATCCCGGAGGGAAGTGTCCCCGGCAGAACAGCTCTGCCAGAGCCCTAGATTGATTCCGCCAAGGTTCCGCCTCGTGGCGGCGGAGTTTCGTCCCGTAAGCTTGCCCACGATTTTTTCCAGGGTAAAAGTGATGATATAGCAGAAGATGGACGCCGGAGGCACACCAGGGGGCCCAGGAGATAGGGGGCGCCCTATAGGGGGGGCGCACCCCCTGTCTCCTGGACAGGGTGTGGGCCCCTGGCCTATTTCTTTCGCCCAGGAATTCTTATTAATTCCAAAAGGTTGTTTCGTGGAGTTTCAGGACTTTTGGAGCTGTGCAGAATAGGTTTCCAACATTTGCTCCTTTTCCCGCCAGAATTCCAGCTGCCGGCATCCCCCCTCTTCATGGTAAACCTTGTAAAATAAGAGAGAATAGCCATAAGTATTGAGATATAATGTGTAATAACAGCCCATAATGCAATAAATATTGATATAAAAGCATGATGCAAAATGGACGTATCAACTCCCCCAAGCTTAGACCTCGCTTGTCCTCAAGCGGAAGCCGAAATCGCAAAATATGTCCGCATGTTTAGAGATAGAGGTGTCGATAAAAATAAAATACGGACATGGCGGCATCATGATCATTCTAATAATAGCAACATATATAGATTTTGTCATATGATTTCCTATGCTCAAGTAACAAGCAATTCACAATGTCAAGTATGGTTCAAAAACTTCATTGGGAACTAACAAACTATAATCTCAGTCATTGAAGCAATTGCAATTTATCGTAAGATCAGAAAGAGTCAATAATAGAGCTTTTCAGCAAGCTCACATACTCAACTATCTCGTAGTCTCTTACAATTGCTAACACTCACACAGTACTTGTGGTTATGGAGTTTCAGCCAGACACTGAGAAAGATAGGGGCTTATTGTGTTGCCTCCCAACGTATTCACCTTTAGGTGATGTCAACAATAATAGCCCATGCTAACTTACATCCAATTGGATATATATATATCATGATCTTTCAAACACGAGGAGCTTGCCAAAGGATAAAAATAAAAAGGAAAGGTGAGGATCACCTTGACTCAAGCATAAAGTAAAAAACATAAAGTAAAAGATAGGCCCTTCGCAGAGGGAAGCAGAGGTTGTCATGCACGTTTAAGGTTGATGCATAAAATCTTAATGCAAAAGAATGTCACTTTATATGGCCCCTTGTATGTGGACGTTTATTATGCAGTTCGTCGCTTTTATTACTTCCACAACAAGTTCGTACAAAGCTTATTTTCTTTGCACTAATAAGTCATACATATTTAGAGAGCATTTTTTATTGCTTGCACCGATGACAACTTACTTGAAGGATCTTACTCAATCCATAGGTAGGTATGGTGGATTCTCATGGCAAAACTGGGTTTAAGGATATTTGGAAGCACAAGTAGTATTTCTACTTGGTGCGAGGAATTTGGCTAGCATGAGGGGGAAAGGCAAGCTCAACATGTTTGTAAGGTCAATGACAATATACTTTAACTGAGATGTCAGAAAACATAAAGCATTACATTGTCTTCCTTGTCCAACATCAACTCTTTTAGCATGTCATACTTAATGGGTGCTTCACAATCATGAAAGATGTCCAAGATAATATATCTATATGTGAACCCCTCTTTCCTTATCACTTCCTATTAATTGCAACGATGACCAAGGCTACGTTCATCAACTCTCAACAATTTTTATGCCTCATACTTTCTATGTGTGAAGTTGTCACTATCCATAAGATCAATATGAACTCTTTTATTCTTTCTACTTTCTCAAGATCATAGCACATAGCAAAGCCCTTGACTCAACACTAAACTTTATTATAGATAGCCCACGGACTCGATTACATAAAGAGATCACAATGCAAAACTCAAACTACTTGATATCAAAACTTCAAACTACTAAATCAAGACACTACTAAAAGGATCAAACTAAATAAAGCGGTAAAGATAGGAGTGTGATGCTGATACGATACTGGGGCACCTCCCCCAAGCTTGGCAGTTGCCAAGGGGAGTGCCCATACCCATGTGATTATTTCCTCGGGGGTGGTGAAGTAGGAGTTGTTGATGATGTAGGCTTGTTGTTCGTCTTCCAAGGCATAGGCTCTCCATCATAGAAGGATGATCGAGTATCCGGGATCCTTAAATCTGTAGCCAAACTCATTCGCTTGAATCTATATTCATACTCACAGTTCTGGTTTTGCAGGTCATAGATTTGGGCTTGGAGGTGTTCGAGTTTCTCTTGAAGCTTGAAGATGGTCTCCCCAATGACTTTAGCATGTAGCTTGTGATTGTTGGTGAACTCCGTGATCATCATCTGGTTGGCGTTGAGTCCACGCTCCACCATCCCTTGACACTTGAAAACTTCCTGCTCCATGGCTTCGATCTTTTTCTCCACGCTTCCGGTACGCCTTGGTCCCTCCACATCGCGGATGTGCAGCACCCCCTCACGCATCTCAATGGTTTGAGGGCGTTGCAGCACCTCCGCGAGATAGGGGTTGATAACCCTCTCGAAAAACTTGTCCTTGGGAGCGCTTAGAGACTCCATGATGCTCTAGATTTGAAACAGAAACAGCACGAAACGAAAACAGAGGATATTTGCGTGATACGGTGGTCAAAACCTTCGGGGGTATATATAATGAATTTTTACCAACCAAAGTACATAACATACAAGAAAACGGAGTCCGGGAGGCACACGAGGTGCCCACGAGACAAGGGGCGCCCTACATGGGGGGCGCGCCCTCCACTCTCGTGGGAGCCTCGTGTCCCTTTCGGACTACTTCTTTCTTCCTAAAATTCTTAAATAATCCAAAACTGATAAAAATTGCCATTTTGTTTTGGAGTCGGTTTACTTACCATACCACATACCTATGCCTTTTTGGGGTCTGGAACGTTCTGGAAAGTGTCCCTTATGTATTCCTCAGGGGTTAAAGTTTCAATAATATTAGTTTCAACATTGATAGGATTACCTGAAATATAGTGTTTAATTCTTTGACCATTTACCACCCTCGGATTTGTGCCTTCGAAGTTGTTGATTTTTATAGCACCAGAACGGTAGACCTCCTCGATAACATAGGTACCTTCCCATTTTGAGAGAAGTTTTCCTGCAAAAAATCTTAAACGAGAGTTGAATAATAACACATAATCTCCTACGTTAGACTCACGCTTTTGTATCCTCTTATCATGCCAGTGTTTGACTTTTTCTTTGAAAAGCTTGGCATTCTAATAAGCTTGGGTTCTCCATTCATCAAGTGAGCTAATATCAAATAACCTCTTCTCACCGGCAATTTTGAAGTCATAATTAAGCTCTTTGATAGCCCAATATGCCTTATGTTCAAGTTCTAGAGGTAAATGACACGCTTTCCCATAAACCATCTTATAAGAAGACATACCCATAGGATTTTTTGTATGCAGTTCTATAGGCCCATAATGCATCATCAAGTTTTTTGGACCAATTCTTTCTAGATCTATTCACAGTCTTTTGCAAAATTAATTTGAGCTCTCTATTGCTCAACTCTACTTGACCACTAGACTGCGGATGATAAGGAGATGCTATTCTATGATTGACATCATACTTAGGAAGCATCTTATGGAAAGCACCACGAATAAAATGTGAACCACCATCAGTCATAAGATATCTAGGGACTCCAAATCTCGGAAAAATAACTTCTTTAAGCATTTTAATAGAAGTGTTATGATCAGCACTACTAGTTGGAATAGCTTCTACCCACTTAGTAACATAATCAACAGCGACTAAGATATGTGTATAACCATTAGAGGCAGGAAAAGGTCCCATATAATCAAAGCCCCAAACATCAAATGGTTCAATAACAAGAGAGTAATTCATAGGCATTTCTTGGCGTCTACTAATGTTACCTTTTCTTTGACATTCATCAAAGGATAAGACAAACTTACGAGCATCTTTGAAAAGAGTAGGCCAATAAAAACCAGATTGTAGTACCTTGTGTGCAGTTCTATCTCCAGCATGGTGTCCTCCATAAGATTCAGAGTGACACTTATGTAGAATCTGTTCCTGTTCATGCTCAGGCACACAACATCTAATAACACCATCTACTCCTTCTTTATAAAGGTGTGGATCATCCCAGAAGTAATGTCTTAAATCATAAAAGAACTTTTTCTTTTGCTAGTATGTGAAACTAGGCGGTATAAATTTAGCAACAATGTAATTAGCATAATCAGCATACCAAGGAGCAGTACGAGAAGCATTGACGACCGCTAATTGTTCATCAGGAAAGCTATCATTAATAGGCAGTGGGTCATCAAGAATATTCTCTAACCTAGACAAGTTATCTGCAACGGGGTTCTCAGCTCCTTTTCTATCAATAATATGTAAGTCAAATTCTTGGAGCAAGAGAATCCATCTAATGAGTCTAGGCTTAGCATCTTTCTTTTCCATAAGATATTTAATAGCAGCATGATTAGTGTGAATAGTAACTTTGGAATCAACAATATAAGGTCTAAACTTATCACATGCAAACACAACTGCTAAGAACTCTTTTTCAGTAGTAGCATAATTTCTTTGGGCGGTATCAAGAGTCTTACTAGCATACTATATAACATTCAATTTCTTATCAACTCTTTGCCCAAGAACAGCACCTACAGCATAATCACTAGCATCGCACATAATTTCAAAAGGTAAATTCCAATCAGGTGGCTGAACAATAGGTGCAGCGATCAAACCTTTCTTAAGTGTTTCAAAAGCTTCTACACAATCATCATCAAAGACAAAAGGGATATCTTTTTGCAATAAATTAGTCAGAGGCCTAGAGATTTTAGAGAAGTCCTTAATGAACCTCCTATAAAAACTAGCATGACCAAGGAAACTTCTTATACCTTTTATGTCCTTGGGACATGGCATCTTTTCAATAGCATCAACTTTGACTTTATCAACTTCAATACCTCTCTCGGAGATCTTGTGCCCCAAGACAATGCCTTCATTAACCATAAAGTGACACTTTTCCCAATTCAAGACAAGACTAGTGTCTTCGCATCTCTGCAAAACTCGATCAAGGTTGCTCAAACAATCATCAAAAGAGGATCCATAGACGGACAAGTCATCCATGAATACCTCACAAATCTTTTCATAAAAATCAGAGAATATAGCCATCATGCATCTTTGAAAGGTAGCAGGTGCATTACATAAACCAAAAGGCATACATCTATAAGCAAAAGTACCAAAAGGGCAAGTAAAAGTAGTTTTAGATTGATCCTTCGCGGACACAGGTATTTGAGAGAAGCCAGAATAACCATCTAGAAAGCAAAAATGTGTGTGTTTGGATAGCGTTTCTAGCATTTGATCAATGAAAGGTAAAGGGCAATGATCTTTCTTAGTAGCTTTATTTAACTTACGGAAATCAATTACCATCCTATAACCTGTAATAATTCTTTGCGGGATCAATTCATCTTTATCATTAGGAATGACGGTAATACCTCCCTTTTTAGGGACACAATGGACAGGACTTACCCATTCACTATCAGCAACGGGATAAATAATACCTGCCTCAAGGAGCTTTAGTATCTCCTTTCTTACCACTTCCTTCATCTTGGGTTTTAATCGTCTTTGAGGATCTCTAACTGGTTTGGCATCGTCCTCCATATTAATTTTGTGTTGACATAACGTGGGACTAATGCCCTTAAGATCATCCAGAGTATATCCAATAGCAGCTCGATGCTTCTTCAGAGTTTTCAATAGTCTTTCTTCTTCTTTCTCTGAAAGGTTAGCACTAATAATAACAGGATATATTTCTTTTTCATCAAGATAACCATACTTAAGATTATCAAGTAATGGTTTAAGTTCAAACACGGGATCACCCTTGGGTGGAGGGGGATCCCCAAGAATTTCAATGGGAAGGTTATGTTTCAACATAGGTTCCTGTTTAAGGAACACTTCATCTATTTCCCTTCTTTCCTTCATAAACATATCGTTTTCATGGTCTAGCAAATATTGTTCTAACGGATCAGTTGGAGGAACAGCAATGGAAGCAAGACCAATGATCTCATCCTTACTAGGTGGTTCCCGTTCATGAGGTTTTCTACTAAACTTAGCGAAATTGAACTCATGAGACATACCATCTATGCCAACAGTGACAATATTCTTTTCACAATTAGTCTTAGCACTAGCAGTATTCAAGAAGTGCCTACCAAAAATAATGGGACAAAAAGCATCTTGTGGGGAAGCAAGAACAAGAAAATCAACAGGGTATTTAACCTTCCCACACAAAACTTCAACATCTCTAACAATCCCAATAGGTTTAATGGTATACCTATTAGCAAGCTTAATAGTAACATCAATGTCTTCTAATTCAACGGGTGCAATGTCGTGCATAATTTCTTTATAAAGATCATAAGGTATCACACTAGCACTGGCACCCATATCACATAAGCCATGATAACACTGATCTCCTATTTTAACAGAAATATCAGGCGTGCCTACGACAGGTCTACGTGTCTTAGTATCAGGTCTATCAATATTAGCCGTCTCACCCAAGAAAGAAATAGCATGCCCATCTAAGTCCTCATCCAAGAGATCTTCAACCATAGCAATACTAGGTTCAACATTAATTTGCTCAGGAGGTGTATAAGTCCTAGTATTACTCTTACGAACAACAGTCGAAGCTTTAGCATGATCCTTTATCCTAACAAGAAAAGGAGGTTTTTCAACATAAGCAGTAGGAACAATAGGATCACTATAGGTAATAGTCTTTTCTTCGACTGTAATAGGTGCAACTACTTTCACTTCAACAGGAGGATTATATTTAAACCACTTCTCCTTAGGGAGATCAACGCGAGTAGCAAAAGATTCACAAAAAGTAGCTACTATCTTAGAGTCAAGTCCATACTTAGCGCTAAATCCACGAAAAACATCGGTATCCATAAAAGATTTAACACAATCGAACTTAGGAGTCATACTTGACTCCTTACCATCGTCGGAACCCCAATCTTCAGAGTTGCGTTTAATTCTTTCCGATAAGTCCCATTTGAAATCAATAGTCTTCAGCATATAAGAACCAGCACAAGAAGTATCGAGCAGGTTGCGATTATCAAGAGAAAGCCGGGCATAAAAATTCTGAATAATCATCTCCCGAGAGAGCTCGTGACTGGGGCATGAATATAACATTGACTTAAGCCTCCCCCAAGCTTGAGCGATGCTTTCTCCTTCGCAAGGCCAGAAATTATATATGTAATTACGATCACGATGAACAAGATGCATAGGATAGAACTTCTGGTGAAAGTCCAACTTCAATCGCTTATAGTTCCAAGATCTTGTATCATCACATAGCTTATACCATGTCATTGCATCTCCCTTCAAAGATAAAGGGAAGACCTTCCTTTTGACAACATCATCGGGAATACCTGCAAGCTTAAATAATCCACAAACTTCATCCACAAAGATAAGGTGTAAATCGGGATGCAATGTTCCATCTCTTGTAAATGGATTAGCTAGCAGTTTCTCTATCATACCCGAAGGAATCTCAAAACAAATATTTTCATCAAGTTCAGTAGGTTGAGGAGAAACTCTTTGCTCTTCTAGTTGGGGTGAAGATACCCCAAACAAGCCCCTCAAAGGATTAGTTTCCATAGTGACAAGTAACAGAAAATTTGAGCACACTATATAAATGTTTCCTTACCAAGTTCCACTCACCAAAAGCGCTACACTCCCCGACAACGGCGCCAGGAAAGACTCTTGACGACCCACAAGTGTAGGGGATCTATCATAGTCCTTTCGATAAGTAAGAGTGTTGAACCCAACGAGGAGCAGAAGGAAATGATAAGCGGTTTTCAGTAAGGTTTTCTCTACAAGCACTGAAATTGTAGGTAATAGATAGTTTTTTGATAAGATAAATAGTAATGAGCAACAAGTAAATAAAGTAAATAAAGTGCAGCAAGGTGGCCCAATCCTTTATGTAGCAAAGGATAAGCCTGGACAATTTCTAATAATGAGAAAGGAGCTCCCGAGGACACATTGAGAATTATCGTCAAGCTAGTTTTCATCATGCTCAAATGATTCGCGTTCGGTACTTTGATAATTTGATATGTGGGTGGACCGGTACTTGGGTACTGCCCTAACTTGGAAAAGCATCCCACTTATGATTAACCCCTACTGCAAGCATCCGCAACTACAAAAGAAGTATTAAGGTAAACCTAACCACAGCATTAAACATATGGATCCATATCAACCCCTAACGAAGCAACGCATAAACTAGGGTTTAAGCTTCTATCACTCCAGCAACCCATCATCTACTTATTACTTCCCCATGCCTTCCTCTAGGCCCAAATAATGGTGAAGTGTCATGTAGTCGATGTTCACATCACACCACTAGAGGAAAAGACAACATACATCTCATCAAAATATCAAACGAATACCAAATTCACATGACTACTAATAGCAAGACTTCACCCATGTCCTCAGGAACAAACGTAACTACTCACAAAGCATATTCATGTTCATAATCAGAGGAGTAATAATATGCATAAAGGATCTGAACATATGATCTTCCACCAAGTAAACCAATTAGTATCAACTACAAGTAGTAATCAACACTACTAGCAACCCACATGTACCAATTTGTGGTTTTGATACAAGATTGGATACAAGAGATGAACTAGGGTTTTGAGAGGAGATGGTGCTGGTGAAGATGTTGATGGAGATTGACCCCCTCCCGATGAGAGGATCGTTGGTGATGACGTTGGTCATGATTTCCCCCTCCCGGAGGGAAGTGTCCCCGGCAGAACAGCTCTGCCAGAGCCCTAGATTGATTCCGCCAAGGTTCCGCCTCGTGGCGGCGGAGTTTCGTCCCGTAAGCTTGCCCACGATTTTTTCCAGGGTAAAAGTGATGATATAGCAGAAGATGGACGCCGGAGGCCCATCAGGGGGCCCAGGAGATAGGGGGCGCGCCTTATAGGGGGGCGCCCCCTGTCTCCTGGACAGGGTGTGGGCCCCCTGGCCTATTTCTTTCGCTCGGAAATTCTTATTAATTCCAAAATTTTGTTTCGTGGAATTTCAGGACTTTTGGAGCTGTGCAGAATAGGTTTCCAACGTTTGCTCCTTTTCCAGCCAGAATTCCAGCTGCCGGCATCCCCCCTCTTCATGGTAAACCTTGTAAAATAAGAGAGAATAGCCATAAGTATTGAGATATAATGTGTAATAACAGCCCATAATGCAATAAATATTGATATAAAAGCATGATGCAAAATGGACGTATCACTCTCGCCGCATCATGACAGTCAGTTTTCGGCTTTCTCTACTGAGGTGCTCGTCCGGAAGAACCGGGACACAATCGCAGTAGTTCTCCCTGCGCTACCTTAGCCGATATAGCGGAACGTAAGAAACCAAAACATGGGACCCGGGCAAACCAAACTATTGACCCAAGACATGATTCGGAGCTGATGCATATAATGATATAAGTTCGGGGTGCCGCACTGTCGAAAGTGTTCGAACTTTTCTTGTCGTGTTATGGGGTACACTGAAGCCCCTGGCGAACTGAACGTAGCAAAGTGTATGGGTGCAATTTGTAGTAAATAAGCAATCAAGGAAAAAGATGAAGAAAATGTAATAATAAGCTGGCGCTGTATATTTTTTCCATTGTTATTTAAATAATATGTCGAAGCGTATGTATACAAGTAGTGCGATGAGCAAAATAGGACTATTTAACATGTCCTAGCCAAGGGTAAGCTGCATGTGGGTATATATAGTAGGTATAATAATTGTTATCAGAGACCACCTGGGTATTCCCTTATACGTCAAAGCTTCTTACCTCCTTGGTTTTTCCCTCCCGTGATGAGTCCGATAATACGGCTATCTGAAAGGGCTTCCAAAAAGTTGGGTCCTGAAAGAAAGAAAACGATGAAGGAATACGGGTCCTGGGGCAGTTGAGCCGCATTGTGGACCGCGTCGTAGCCATGCCTCGTTGCATATGCCCATGGTATTTTTAGTGCGTAATTATGTACGCGTGACACAAATTTTGCCGCTTGACTGGGACTAGGACGGAGGCCGAATTGCTAGTCGAGCTCTGGACGTGCCGGACGATCCTGTTGCATGGTACTCCGAACTCGCTTGACAGTGTCCGGGGGCTTTATCACCGAATTGGTGGTCTGCCTAAGGAGCCTGCTTTGTACTGCAGCTGCGAGGGCCGCAGTGTGCTCCTCCGTACGAAGCGAGCGCTCTGTGTTTCCATTGACTGTTATAACCCCGCAAGGTCTTGGCATCTTGAGCTTGAGGTATGCATAGTGCGGTACCGCATTGAATTGAGTGAATGCGGTTCGTCCTAGTAGGGCATGATAACCACTACGGAAGGGGACGATATCGAAGATTAACTCCTCCCTTTGGAAGTTGTCCGAAGATCCGAAGACTACTTCCAGTGTGATTGAGCCCATACAACAGGCCTCTACACCTAGTATTACACCTTTAAAGGTGGTTTTGGTGGGTTTGATCCTTGAGGGATCGATGCCCATTTTGCGCACAGTATCCTGATAAAGCAGGTTCAGGCTGCTGCCACCGTCCATAAGGACTCATGTGAGGTGGAATCCGTCAATGATTGGGTGAAGGACCAATGCGGCAGAACCGCCATGGCGGATACTGGTAGGATGGTCCCTATGATCGAAACTGATCGGACAAGAAGACCATGGGTTGAACTTTGGGGCGGCTGGCTCCATCGCATAGACGTCCCTTAGTGCATGCTTCCGTTCCCGCTTGGGAATATGGGTTGTGTAAATCATATTCACCGTTTTCACCTGGGGAGGGAATTTCTTCTGTCCTCCTGTGTTCGGCGGCCGGGGCTCCTCGTCGTCATCGTATGCAGCCCCTTTTCCTTGTATTCGACATTCAACTTGCCGGTCTGTTTAAACACCCAGCATTCTCTGTTGGTGTGGTTGGCTGGTTTATCGGGGGTGCCGTGAATTTGACATGAGCGGTCGAGTATGCGGTCCAAACTGGATGGACCTGAATTGTTTTTGTTGAATGGCTTTTTCCGCTGACCGGACTTGGAGCCACTAAATTCGGCATTGACTGCCGTGTCTTCGGCACTATCACCGTTTTTGTGACGCTTGTGTTTGTTGCGTCGTGGTTTGTCGTTGCTATCCCTGGCTTTTGATGTGCCAGGATTGCTTGCTGTGTTGTTGCTACGAGCCAACTAGCTATCCTCGCCCGCACAAAAGCGGGTCATGAGTGTTGTGAGGGCTGCCATGGACTTTGGCTTTTCTTGGCTGATATGTCGGGCAAGCCACTCGTCACGGATGTTATGCTTAAAGGCTGCTAGGGCTTCAGCATCCGGACAGTCGACAATTTGGTTCTTTTTAGTTAGGAATCGGGTCCAAAATTTCCTAGCTGACTCTCCGGGCTATTGGGTTATGTGACCTAGGTCATCAGCATCCGGTGGTCGCACATAAGTGCCCTAGAAGTTGTCAAGGAATGCGTCTTCCAGGTTCTCCCAACTCCCGATGGAGTTTGCTGGCAAGCTATTCAGCCAATGCCGAGCCGGTCCCTTGAGTTTTTGTGGGAGGTACTTGATGGCGTGTAGATCATCTCCGCGGGCCATGTGAATATGGAGGAAGAAATCTTCTATCCATACCGCGAGGTTTGTAGTACCATCATATGATTCAATATTCACGGGTTTAAACCCTTCTAGGAATTCATGATCCATTACTTCATCAGTGAAGCATTGGGGGTGTGCGGCGCCTCTGTGTCGGGCTATATTGTATTCGGTCCGGCCGGATCTGTTGGTGTATCCGGCGTGACGGTCATCGTCATGCGTTGGGGCGCGCCCCCGTGATCCGTAGATCGATCTTGACTGTCCTGCTTTGTTTTTCAATTTGTCTCGCAGGTCGTGCATGGAGCCCCCGGCCTTCATGTTATTGTTTGATTGGCGACGGGGTGCGGTCTGGACTTCGGGCTTGTACACCGCTTTGTCTTGGCCACGGGGTGGCCGGTCAGCCGCATCATGTGTTGGTAGTGTGGGCTTTAACGCCTCCTCCTCAAGCTGAGGTAGAAACCTGCGCTTTGGGTAAGTTTTGGTAGGGCGCTCGAGTCCGTATTCCTCGGCAGCCAGGACCTCGGTCCATCTATCAGTTAGCAGATCTTGATCAGCTTGAAGCTGTTGCTGCTTTTTCTTCAGACTTTTTGCATTGGCTATAAGCCGGAGCTTGAAGCGCTCCTGCTCGACGGGATCCTCAGGCACAATGAATTCTTCGTCGCCAAGGCTCACTTCGTCTTCGGAGAGAGGCATGTAATTATCATCCTCTAATTCTCCATCTGTTACCTGTTCCCTGGGGCTAGCTTGTGTTGTTGCCGCAGCTCCTGCCTTACCTCACTGCACCTCTCTCTCTGATACAGAACGGAAGGAGGAAGAAAGAAAGAGGGAGCACACAGTGGACTTGGATGTTCTTTTCTGGCGCACGTACGCCGCCGCACGACCGGCACTTTACCGTGAGCACGAACTCAAATCCAGTCAATCTGTTACAACATACACAGGGGCTTTATACCTGAGATACTCCACGGCACGCACCCACGATCTCCCCTACGTGGAGCACCTGGTCCTGCCCGCTCTACCCGCTCATGGCATGCACGAACACGCCCAGTCCGCGGTGAGCCCGCAACGAACCCCACTCAACTCTCCCCCTAGCTCGCCAACAGATGCTACTCACACACACGTACACACACTTGACACGGACTCGCGTCCAGCACACTCACCGCACGCACACGCACTCAGTACACCAGTCGGACTAAGCCTAGACTCTAGTCAGACTATGCCCAGTACATGGCCGTGGCTTATTTGCCCAACACACTCCCCCTAAGCCACGGCTTAGAGGAGTCCGCCATCCTCGACGTCGACGTTCGCTAACATTGCCTGCTCCGCCGCTGGCGCCCTCCGCAGCTTGGGGCATTCCCTCTTGAAGTGGTCACGCTCGCTGCAGCCGTAGCAGCGACCGCGTCAGTTGCCGCCGTTGCTCGATGCCACGCTCCGGCCGTCATCATCATCCCGAGCTCCGCCATGCCGACGCTCCCGCGCTGCCCACTGTGCCGCCATCATGAGAAGCTGCTCCCCGCCACGCTCACCGCTGTCTTGTCCACGGAGCCGAACCCGCTCATCGAACGTGCACAGCCGCCCGAGCGCCTCGTCGAAGGCCATCTCCTCGATGATGCAAAACTGCTCGATCCTGGCGACAACAGGGAACAGCCGATCGGGCACCGTGTCCAGGAGCTTCTTCACTAGCTCCGCATCGCCCAGCGTCTCCCCGAGGTTCACAAACCGCACCGTCATCCCTGCCAGCCTCCCGGCGTACGCATCCAGCGCCTCGCCGTCCGCCATCTTGAGGCGATCCAACCCACCTCGCCACGTGCACCCGATCGGCGCCAACGAACCTCACCTTCAGGGAGTCCCATACTTCCCTGGCGGTGAGCTTCGTCGCCACCTGTAGAAGCACGTCCTTCGGTAGCCCGCCGAGAATCATCGCGCGCGTCGTCTTGCACTTTTTCCCATTCACCGACGCGTCGCCCAGCGCCACCGCCTCCCACAGAGTGTGGGCGTCGAGGATCGCCTATGCCTTGATCGCCCGCACCGTGTAGTTGTCCGGCATGAGCATCGGCATCGCCATTGACACCGATCCACCCGCGCCGCCGCCGTGTGGGACGAGCGCCATGGTCGCCGGTGATCGCCCGAACCAAAGCTCTGAATACCAATTGTTGTTGCCGCAGCTCCTGCCTTACCTCACTGCACCTCTCTCTCTGATACAGAACGGAAGGAGGAAGAAAGAAATATGGAGCACATAGTGGACTTGGATGTTCTTTTCTGGCGCACGTACGCCACCACATGAACGGCACTTTACCTTGAGCACGAACTCAAATCCAGTCAATCTGTTACAACGTACACAGGGGCTTTATACCTGAGATACTCCAGGGCACGCACCCATGATCTCCCCTACGTGGAGCACCTGGTCCTGCCCGCTCTACCCGCTCATGGCATGCATGAACACGCCCAGTCCGCGGTGAGCCCGCAACAAACCCCGCTCAACTCTCCCCCTCGCTCGCCAACAGACGCTACTCACACACACGTACGCACACTTGCCACGGACTCGCGTCCAGCACACTTACCGCACACGCATGCACTCAGTACACCAGCCGGACTAAGCCTAGACTCTAGTCAGACTATGCCCAGTACATGGCCGTGGCTTATTTGCCCAACAGCTTGCCCATCTTCTTGCTCGGCCTGCTCGAAGCCTGGCTGGGCAGGATTGATTTCGTCTTCGGCACCATCCGGATTGTTATCATCTCTTGTGCCGGTATCACTATTTTTGCTATGGCGGGGCTTGGAGCGGCGCCTATGACGCTGGTGCCTAGATTGCTTCTCCAAGGGATTGTCTTCCATTGCCTCATCGCCATTGCTTCCTTTGGGGGTGTCCACCATATATATATCATATGATGAGGTGGTCAGCGCCCTATAGGTGGTGGTTCCTGTTGTTCTCCTGCATCGTTGTCCATACCGTCGATGTCTTCGGAGTTGAAGTCAAGCACGTCGGTTAAGTCATCGGCAGTGGCTATTAAGTGGGTGGTTGGTAGGGAACGAATTTCTTCGTCGTCCGCTTCCCACTCGAGTTGGACATAGTTTGGCCAAGAGTCTCCTGACAAGGAGAGAGATCTTAATGAATTTAGCACATCACCCAAGGGCGAGTGCTGAAAGATATCCGCGGAGGTGAACTCCATGACCGGTGCCCAGTCAGATTCGATAGGCACGGGCGTACGCGGTTCGGATCCTGTAGCCGGAGACGAGTCCGGGGGACCGATGATACCATCCTCATAGGAGGTGGGATCAGTGTTCGGCTCCGATGCCGATGAGTATGCGGCCGGACTTTGTGGTGGGGTCCATCCACCCGTCCTCGGATGGCACGATCTGCTCCGGATTGATTCCCGGGGCCGCTGCAGGCGCGATCTCCCAAACACTGTCCGATGGCAGATCTAAGTAATGCTCGTCGTGACTATTCGGCGTACCTGACATGGGCTCGAATCCGTCGAAGATCAAGTCTCCGCGGATGTCGGCAGTATAGTTCAAGCTTCCAAACCTGACCTGATGGCCAGGGGCGTAGCTATCGATCTGCTCCAGATGGCCAAGCGAGCTGGCCCGCAGTGTGAAGCCGCCAAATACGAAGATCTGTCCAGGAAGGAAAACCTCCCCCTGGACCGCGTCATTGAAGATGATTGAAGGATCCATCAAGCCTTATCGCGACGGCACTGTGGAACTCTCAATGAAAGCACCAATGTCGGTGTTGAAACCGGCGGATCTCGGGTAGGGGTCCCGAACTGTGCGTTTAAGGCTAATGGTAACAGGAGGCGGGGGACATGATGTTTACCCAGGTTCGGGCCCTCTCGATGGAGGTAATACCCTACTTCCTGCTTGATTGATCTTGATGATATGAGTATTACAAGTGTTGATCTACCACGAGATCGTAGAGGCTAAACCCTAGAAGCTAGCCTATGATTATGATTGTTTTTGTCCTACGGACTAAACCCTCCTATTTATATAGACACCGGAGGGGGCTAGGGTTACACAGAGTTGGTTACAGAGAAGGAGATCTACATATCCGAATTGCCAAGCTTGCCTTCCACGCAAAGGAGAGTCTCATCCGGACATGGGACAAAGTCTTCAATCTTGTATCTTCATAGTCCAACAGTCCGGCCAAAGTATATAGTCCGGCTATCTGAGGACCCCTTAATCCAGGACTCCCTCACTCAAAACTCTACATTTTTCTATTTCAGTGATCCAAGATCACGTTGAGTCCATAGGAAAGCCAATACTATTAAAAGGGGATGAGGTGTTGCTTAATGGCTTGCTTGCTCAAAGTGCTTAGTGATATGCTCCAAAATCCCTCAACCACTTTCTCATATCCACATATGTCCCAAACCAAAAGTCAAACTCGGCCCCACCAATTTGATATATCCGGCCCCACCGAGTTCATTTGACATAGCCACTGCCAGAAACCCTAGTCACTTCGGTCTCACTGATAGGGATCTCAGTCTCACCAAGATGGGATTGCAAACTCTCTGTTTCCCTTCGTAACGTTTCGGTCCAACCGAGATGAGCGATCGGTCCCACCGAGTTTGCAATGCAAACTCCCTGTTTCCCTTTCGTAACGTTTCGGTCTCACCGAGATGAGCGAATCGGTCCCACCGAGTTTGCCTGACCAAATGTCTGGTTAGCTTATTACCAAAGTCGGTCCCACCGAGTTTGTGTAATCGGTCTCACTGAGATTACATTATGCCCTAACCCTAAAGAAATCGGTCCCACCAAGTTGACATGACGGTCCCACCGAAACGCCTAACGGTCACATTATGAACTAAATCGGTCTGACCGAGTTTCATGATTCGGTTTCACCGAGTTTGGTAAATTGTGTGTAACGGTTAGATTTTGTGTGGAGGCTATATATACCCCTCCACCCTTTCTTCATTCATGGAGAAAGCCATCAGAACATGCCTACACTTTCGGCCTTCATTCTCTGAGAGAGAACCACCTACTCATGTGTTGAGGCCAAGATATTCCAATCCTACCACATAAATCTTGATCTCTAGCCTTCCCCAAGTTGCTTTCCACTCAAATCATCTTTCCACCAAATCCAATCCTATGAGAGATAGTTAAGTGTTGGGGAGACTATCATTTGAAGCACAAGAGCAAGGAGTTCATCATCAACACACAGGGCTCTCCTGACAACCATGCTGACCATAGTCCGGCCAGGGCTCTCCTGACAAAGAGAGTGACTTTAGTGAATTCAGGATATCGCCAAAGGGCGAGTGCTGAAAGACGTCCACGGCGGTGAACTCCATGATCGGAGCCCAATCGGGTTCGATCGGAAGGGGTGCGGAAGATTCGGAGTCCGGAAAGGAGTCCGGCACCTTGAAGTCACGGGCCTTGCCAAGGACTAGGCTGGTGTTTGGCTCTATCGCCGTAGAGATTGCGGCTCATGGGACGGCGTCCAACCGACCGTCCCCGACTGGCGCAGTCGGCTCCGAGCTAATGGTCAGAGCGGGCACCTGAGCGGCGCTCGGGGCGCTGCTCGGCGACAGAGCTAGATCATGCCCATCGTGACAGTGCGGCGTGCTCGGCTGGGGCTCGAATCCATCGAAGATCAAGTCCCCGCGGATGTCGGTCGTGTAGTTTAGGCTTACAAATCTGACCTGATGGCCAGGGGCGTAGCTTTCGATCTGCTCCAGATGGCCAAGCGAATTGGCCCGCAGTGCGAAGCCGCCAAATACGAAGATCTGTCCGGGGAGAAAAGTCTCACCCTGGACCGCATCGTGGTTGACGATCAAAGAAGCCATCGGGCCTAAGGGTGACGACACAGAGGAACTCTCAATGAAAGCACCAATGTCGGTGTCAAAACCGGCGGATCTCGGGTAGGGGGTCCCGAACTGTGCGTCTAGGCGGATGGTAACAGGAGACAAGGGACACAATGTTTTTACCCAGGTTCGGGCCCTCTCGATGGAGGTAAAACCCTACTCCTACTTGATTAATATTGATGATATGGGTAGTACAATAGTTGATCTACCACGAGATCAGAGAGGCTAAACCCTAGAAGCTAGCCTATGGTATGATTGTTGTTCGTCCTACGGACTAAAACTCTCCGGTTTATATAGACACCGGAGAGGGCTAGGGTTACACAGAGTTGGTTACAATGGGAGGAGATCTTCATATCGTATCGCCAAGCTTGCCTTCCACGCCAAGGAAAGTCCTATCCGGACACGGGACGGAGTCTTCAATCTTGTATCTTCATAGTTCGGGAGTCCGGCCAAAGGTCATAGTCCGGCCATCCGGACTCCCTCACCACCATCCATAATTCTTTCATACATGTCACTCTTGATTAATTGCAAATCCCGGTACACCATCGGAGGCATCCACATAGAGTCATATTTTGTTCTAAGTATTGAGTTGTAAGTAAATAAAAGTGTGATGGTCTTCATTATTAGAGCATTGTCCCAAGTGAGGAAAGGATGATGGAGACTATGATTCCCCCACAAGTTGGGATGAGACTCCGGACTTTAAAAAATAAAAGAGGCCAAAGAAGCCCAAATAAAAAAAGAGGCCAAAGAAGCCCACAAAAATAAAAAAAGAGAAAAGGAGAGAAGGGACAATGTTACTGTCCTTTTCCACACTTGTGCTTCAAAGTAGCACCATGATCTTCATGATAAAGAGTCTCCTATGTTGTCACTTTTATATACTAGTGGGAATTTTCATTATAGAACTTGTCTTGTATATTCCAATGATGGGCTTCCTCAAAATTGCCCTAGGTCTTCGTGAGCAAGCAAGTTGGATGCACACCCACTTAGTTTCTTTTGATGAGCTTTCATACACTTATATCTCTAGTGCATCCGTTGCATGGCAATCCCTACTCACTCACATGTATATCTATTAATGGGCATCTCCATAGCCCGTTGATACGCCTAGTTGATGTGAGACTATCTTCTCTTTTTTGTCTTCTCCACAACCCCCATCCTATTCCACATATAGTGCTATGTCCATGGCTCACGCTCATGTATTGCGTGAAGATTGAAAAAGTTTGAGAATACTAAAGTATGAAACAATTGCTTGGCTAAAACCGGGATTGTGCATGATTTAAATATTTTGTGTGATGAAGATAGAGCATAGCCAGACTATATGATTTTGTAGGGGTAACTTTCTTTGGCCATGTTATTTTGAGAAGACATGATTACTTTGTTAGTATGCTTGACGTATTATTATTCTTATGTCAATATGAACTTTTATCTTGAATCATTTGGATCTGAACATTCATGCCACAATAAAAGAAAGTTACATTGAGAAATATGCTAGGTAGCATTCCACGTCAAAAATTCTGTTTTTATCATTTACCTACTCGAGGACGAGCACGAATTAAGATTGGGGATGCTTGATACGTCTCCAACGTATCTATAATTTTTGATTGTTCCATGCTATTATATTACCCGTTTTGGATGTTTATAGGCTTTACTATACATTTCTTTATCATTTTGGGACTAACATATTAACCAGAGGCCCAGCCCAAATTGTTGTTTTTTTGCCTATTTCAGTGTTTCGCAGAAAAAGAATATCAAACAGAGTCCAAACGGAATGAAACCCTCGGGAGATATCTTTTTCGAACAAACGCAATCCAGGAGACTTGGAGTGAACGTCAAGAAGCAGACGAGGCAGCCACGAGGCGGGAGGGCGCGCCCCCCACCATCGTGGGCCCATTGTGGCTCCCCTGACCAACTTCCTTCGCCTATATATACTTGCATACCTTGAAAACATCGGGGAGCACCATGAAACCCTATTTCCACCGCCGAAACCTTCTGTACCCGTGAGATCCCATCTTGGAGCCTTTTCCGGCACTCCGCCGGAGGGGGAATCGATCATGGAGGGCTTCTACATCAACACCATAGCCTCTCTGATGAGTTGTGAGTAGTTTACCATAGACCTTCGGGTCCATAGTTATTAGCTAGATGGCTTCTTCTCTCTCTCCTTGTATATCAATACAATGTTCTCCTCGATCTTCTTGGAGATCTATTCGATGTAACTCTTTTTGCGGTGTGTTTGTCGAGATCCAATAAATTGTGGGTTTATGATCAAGTTTATCTATGAGAAATATTTGAATCTCCTCCGAATTCTTTTATGTATGATTGGTTATCTTTGCAAGTCTCTTCGAATTATTAGTTTGATTTGGCTTACTAGATTGATCTTTCTAGCAATGGGAGAAGTGCTTAGTTGTGGGTTCAATCTTGTGGTGTCCTTTCCCAGTGACAGCAGGGGCAACAAGGCACGTATTGTATTGTTGCCATAGAGGATAAAAAGATGCGGTTTATATCATATTGCTTGAGTTTATCCCTCTACATCATGTCATCTTGCCTAATGCGTTACTCTATTCTTATGAACTTAATACTCTAGATGCATGCTGGATAGCGGTCGATGTGTGGAGTAATAGTAGTAGATGCAGAATCGTTTCGATCTACTTGTTGCGGACGTGATGCCTATATACATGATCATGCCTAGATATTCTCATAACTATGCAGTTTTCTATCAATTGCTCGACAGTAATTTGTTCACCCACTGTAGTACTTATGCTATCTTGAGAGAAGCCACTAGTGAAACCTATGGCCCCCGGGTCTATTTTCCATCATATAAGTTTCCGATCTACTTTATTTTGCAATCTTTACTTTTCAATCTATATCATAAAATACAAAAAAAATTATCTTATCTTATTATCTCTATCAGATCTCACTTTCGCAAGTGGCCGTGAAGGGATTGACAACCCCTTTATCGCGTTGGTTGCGAGGTTCTTTTTTGTTTGTGTAGGTATGAGGGACTTGCGTGTAGCCTCCTACTGGATTGATACCTTGGTTCTCAAAAACTGAGGGAAATACTTACGCTACTTTGCTGCGTCACCCTTTCCTCTTCAAGGGAAAACCAACGCAGTGCTCAAGAGGTAGCAGTGAGGCAAGTCCTTCGTGGGCGATGGCCATGGTGGGATAGACAAGGTTGCTTCTTTGTGGACCCTTCACGGGTGGAGCCCTCCGTGGACTCGTGCAGCCGTTCCCTTCGTGGGTTGAAGTCTCCATCAACGTGGATGTACGATAGCACCACCTATCGTAACCACGCCAAAAATCTCTGTGTCAACATTGCGTTTGCTCCCTCCAAACTCCTCCCCTTTACCTTCATATGCAATGATTTACATTCCACTGCTATACTCGTAGAATTGCATGTGTAGGTTGATTGCTTGACTTATGCTAAGTTGCTAAAATCTGCCAAGACTTGAAATTGCGAAAAGGCTAGATTTTTATTTGGTCAAGTAGTCTAATCACCCCCCTCTAGACATACTTTCGATCCTACATGAATTGTCACCTTTTCATGAGAAGTCTATGATAAAAATTTTAGGTTAAAGTTTGTTGCTGTTATAATAAGTCACATGATGCTGCTATGTCCGTATTTTTGTTTTTATCGACACCTCTCTCTCTAAGCATGTGGACATGTTTTTCGATTTGGTTTTCGCTTGAGGACAAGCGAGGTCTAAGCTTGGGGGAGTGATAATCCCCAAGTGTAGGGAATCATCATAGTAATTCCCAAAGGTGGAAGTGATAAGTATGGAGTGTCAAACCCACAAGGAGCTAAAGGTAAGATCAATATTCTCTCAAGTCATATCTGCCACTGATATGACTCTACGTACATCGAACGTTTGCTTCCAACTAGAAATGAGAAATAAAACTAAGTTGTGGATATGAAGAGGATAACTTTGCATGATATCAGAGAGATAAAATATAAAAGTAGGTGTTGTTATCATAAAGTTAGAATATATTACTAAATATTATAAATAGCAAGTGTGGAATAGTGATGGGTCAGTGTGCAAAATTATCTTAGGCAATTGTTAACAAGACTGGCAATCACTATTGCAATTTCATATGAGGGAGAGGCATAAGCTAACATACTTTCTCTTCTTGGATCATATGCACTTATGATTGGAACTCTAGCAAGCATCCACAACTACTAAAGATCATTAAGGTAAAACCCAACCATAGCATTAACATATCAAGTCCCCTTAATCCCATACGCAACAACCCCCTTACTCGGGTTTATGCTTCTGTCACTCAAGCAACCCACTATAAGTGAATCATGAACGTATTGCAACACCCTACAGCGGGAATCCCTCATGCTTGCGCAACATGGAGGGCACAATAGGACAGCACCAAAATAAAACATACAAACTCATACCAATCTAGATCATCAATCAACCCAAAGACAAAGGATATCTACTCAAAACATCATAGGATGGCAACATATCACTGGATCATAGTATGTGGCATAAAGCACCATGTTCAAGTAGGGATTACAGCGGGGTGCGGGAGAGTGGACCGCGTAAAAGAGATGAGGATGGTGATGATGATGGTGATGTTGATGAAGACGATCACCGCGGAGATGATTCCCCTCCCGATGGCACTCCGGCGCCACCGGCAGAGAGGAGGAGAGGTTCTCCCCCTTGTGCTTCCTCCTCCATGGCCTCCCCCTGGATGGGGAGAGGTTCCTCCTCTAGTCCTTGCCCTTCATGGCGATGATGGCCCCTCCGGGGTCCTTCCCCATGGCCACCGGTGATGATGGCCCCCTCCGGCAAGGTGCCAGAGAGGGCCTAGATTGATTTCTCGTGGCTATAGAGGCTTGCGGCGGCAGAACTTCTGGTCTAGGTTATTTTTTTGGAGGTTTCGGCATTTATAGGAGAGGTTGGCGTCAAGAACAAGTCACGGGGCCCCACGGGAAGTCCACGAGGCACAAGGGCGCGCCCCCCATCCTCATGGGGCCCACGGGACTCCCCTTCGGTAGATTCTTGTTCCAGCATTATTTTTATATTTTCCAAAAAATCTCCGTTGATTTTCAGCGCATTCCGAGAACTTTTATTTCTGCACAAAAATAACACCACGGTAGTTCTGCTAAAAACAGCATCAGTTCGGGTTGGTTCTAATCAAATCATACCAAAATAATATAAAACTATTGTAAACATGGCATGAATACTTCATAAATTAGAGATACGTTGGAGACGTATCAAGGAGTTGATACATCCATTTAGCATCATGTTTTCCTACTATTATTTATGTTGTTTTATTTTATAATAATGCTTTTTGGAGTAATTCTAATGCCTTTTCTCTCATAATCTGCAAGGTATGCACCAACGGGGAGAATTCTGGCAGCTGGAAATCTGGACCTGAAAAAGCTACGTCAAGCTACCTATTCTGCACAACTCCAAATGAGCTATAACTTCCCGAGGATTTTTTATGGAATATTTAAGAATTATTGGAGCAAATAAGTACCAGAGGGGGGCCACCAGGTGGGCACAACCCACCTAGGCGCGCCAGGAGGCCCACACGCGCCCTGGTGGGTGTTGCCCTCCTCGGCCCACTTCCGGTGCCCATCTTCTGGTATATAAGTCATTTTGACCTAGAAAAAATCAGAGGAGGACTTTCAGGATGAAGCGCCGCCGCCTCGAGGCGGAACTTGGGCATGAGCACTTTTGCCCTCCGGCGGAGCGATTTCGCCGGGGGAACTTCCCTCCCGAAGGGGGAAATCATTGTCATCATCATCACCAACAACTCTCCCATCTTGGGGAGGGCTATCTTCATCAACATATTCACAGCACCAACTCCTCTCAAACCCTAGTTCACATCTTGTGTTCAATCTTTGTATCAAAACTATAGATTGGTGCTTGTGGGTGACTAGTAGTGTTGATTACTATATGGTTTATTTGGTGGAAGGTTATATGTTCAGATCCATTATTCTATTTAATACCCCTCTGATCTTGAGCATGTTTATCATTTATGAGTAGTTACTTTCGTTCTTGAGGTCATGGGAGAAATCATGTTGCAAGTAATCATGTGAACTTGATATGTGTTTGATATTTTGATGATATGTATGTTGTCATTTTCTTAGTGGTGTCATGTGAACGTCGACTACATGACACTTCAACATATTTGGGCCTAAGGGAATGTATTGTGGAGTAGTTATTAGATGGTGGGTTGCGAGAGTGACAGAAGTTTAAACCCCACTTTATGCGCTATTCCGTAAGGGACCGATTGGATCCAAAAGTTTAATGCTATGGTTAGAATTTATTCTTAATACTTTTCTCGTAGTTGCGGATGCTTGCGAGAGGGTTAATCATAACTAGGAGGTTTGTTCAAGTAAGAACAACACCTAAGCACCGGTCCACCCACATATCAAATTATCAAAGTACTGAACACGAATTAAGCCAACATGATGAAAGTGACTAGATGAAATTCCCGTGTACCCTCAAGAACACTTTGCTTATCATAATAAACCGTTTTGGCATGTCCTTTGCCTCAAAAGGATTGGGCTACCTTGCTGCACTTTTGTTACTACTATCGTTACTTGCTCGTTACAAATTATCCTGCTATCAAACTACTCCACTACTTACAATTTTAGCACTTGTAGACATTGGCTTGCTAAAAACCACTTGTCATTTCCTTCTGCTCCTCGTTGGGTTCGACACTTTTAATTATCTAAAAGGCTATAATTGACCCCATATACTTGTGGGTCATCACCGACCAGCGAGCCTACGATGGAATTACTCACTCCCGGTGGGGAGCATCATGGAATTGGCGATGGAGAAGGGTTGGTGATGACGATGATCGAAGATCCCCCTCTCCGGAGCCCCAAACGGACTCCAGATCTTGCCTCCCGATGAAGAACAAGAGGTGTCGGCAGCTCCATCTCGTGAAACGCAATAATTATTTCTTCCTGATTTTTCCTTTGAAAATGTGATTTTATAGTATCAGGGTTGAAGTCTGTGAGGCCATGATACGTCTCCAATGTATCTATAATTTTTGATTGTTCCATGCTATTATATTACCCCTTTTGGATGTTTATGGGCTTTATTCTACATGTTTATATCATTTTTGGGACTAACCTACTAACCGGAGGCCCAACCCATATTGTTGTTTTTTTGCCTATTTCAGTATTTCGAAGAAAAGGAATATCAAACGGAGTCCAAACGGAATGAAACCTTCGGCAGCGTTATTTTTGGAACAAATCTGATTCGGAGAGCCTGGAGTGCAAGTCAAGAAAGCTCCAAGGGCCCCACGAGATAGGAGGGCGCCCCCCTAGGGGCGCGCCCCCCTGTCTCATGGGCCCATCGGGCGTCCACCGACGTACTTCTTCCTCCTATATATGTCCATGGACCCCAAAAACATCCAGGAGCACCACGAAACACAATTTCCACCGCCGTAACTTTTTGTATCCGTGAGATCCCATCTTGGAGCCTTCGCCGGCACTCTGTCGGAGGGGGAATCGACCACAGAGGGCTTCTACATCAACACCATAGCCTCTCCGATGAGTTGTGAGTAGTTTACCACAGACCTACGGGTCCATAGTTATTAGCTAGATGGCTTCTTCTCTCTTTTTGGATCCCAATACAATGTTCTCCCCCTCTCTTGTGGAGATCTATTCGATGTAATATCTTTTTGTGGTGTGTTGTCGAGATCCGATGAATTGTGGGTTTATGATCAAGTTTATCTATGAATAATATTGGAATCTTCTCTGAATTATTTTATGTATGACTGAGTTATCTTTGCAAGTCTCTTCGAATTATCAGTTTAGTTTGGCCTACTAGATTGATCTTTCTTGCCATGGGAGAAGTGTTTAGCTTTGGGTTCAATCTTGCGGTGATCTTACCCAGTGACAGAAAGGGTTGCAAGACACGTATTGTATTGTTGCCATCGAGGATAACAAGATGGGGTTTATATCATATTGCATGAGTTTATCCCTCTACATCATGCCATCTTGCTTAAGGCGTTACTCTGTTCTTATGAACTTGATACTCTAGATGCAGGCAGGAGTCGGTCGATGTGTGGAGTAATAGTAGTAGATGCAGGCAGGAGTTGGTCTACTTGTTATGGACGTGATGCCTATATACATGATCATGCCTAGATAATCTCATAACTATGCGCTTTTCTATCAATTGCTCGACAGTAATTTGTTCACCCACCGTAATACTTATGCTATCTCGAGAGAAGCCTCTAGTGAAACCTATGTCCCCCGGGTCTATCTCTTATCATATTTTCTTTCAATCTACTTTTATTCGCATCTTTACTTTTTGCATCTATATCACAAAATATCAAAAATATATTATTATCTCTCTATCAGATCTCACTTTTGCAAGCGGCCGTGAAGGGATTGACAACCCCTTTATTGCGTTGGTTGCGAGTTCTCAGTTTGTTTGTGTAGGTGCGTGGGACTTTTGAGGAGCCTCCTACTGGATTGATATCTTGGTTCTCAAAGTTGAGGGAAATACTTACGCTACACTTTGTTGCATCACCCTCTCCTCTTCGAGGAAAACCAACGCAAGCTCAAGACGTAGCAGGCCACCAGGTGGGGACAACCCACCTGGGCGCGCCTAAGGGGGGTGCCCTGGTGGGTTGTGCCCACCTAGGTGCCCCCCTCCGGTGGTTCTTGGCTCCAGAAATTATCTTTTATTGTATAAAAATTCCTCGCAAAGTTTCATTTCAATCCGAGAACTTTTATTTGTGCACAAAAACAACACCATGGTACTTCTGCTGAAAACAGCATCGGTCCGGGTTAGTTTCATTCAAATCATGCAAATTAGAGTCCAAAACAAGAGGAAAAGTGTTAGTAAAAGTACATATGATGGAGACATATCATAGACCTTCACCTTGTCCCAGGTGTACGCAACGGTCAGTTACTGAGCACTGTCCCCTGTTCGCCATAATCCGTCCATGCACACGAGCGAACTCTCTCAGGATGGCCGACCGGCAACCGCTCCCACATCCAAATTGAAAGGTCCCAAACAAATCCACATGCACCGGAGGTCTCTTCGGTCCTCTGTGTTGCGTCATCCAGCTGCAAACATGAAGTGATGATGATCAGATAACACAATCTCAAATAGCATACATAGGTCTAAAAAACATGTATTGAGATTTTTATCTTACAGAGTGGTATAGGTAAGCTAGGCCGGCGGACCCCCAGTTGTATTGCGCATACCAGTCCTCTAGGAAGCCGAGATTTAACCATAGGGCGCTATCCCCCGAGCAATCTGGAAAGACGACCTCCGTCAGAAGGTACCACAAATAGGCCCTCGCGCACGGCTCCACGGTCTTCTCATCGGCATATCCTGCAGGAATACAGACCAATTCTCGAGGAGCCACCTGACTCGCATAATGGATGTTCTGTTGGAAATATGCCCTAGAGGCAATAATAAATTAGTTATTATTATTATATTTCCTTGTTCATGATAATCATTTATTATCCATGCAATAATTGTATTGATAGGAAACTCAGATACATGTGTGGGTACATAGACAACACCAAGTCCCTAGTAAGCCTCTAGATGACTAGCTCGTTGATCAATAGATGGTTACGGTTTCCTGACCATGGACATTGGATGTCGTTGATAACGGGATCACATCATTAGGAGAATGATGTGATGGACAAGACCCAATCCTAAGCCTAGCACAAAGATCGTGTAGTTCGTATGCTAAAGCTTTTCTCATGTCAAGTATCATTTCCTTAGACCATGAGATTGTGTAACTCCCGAATACCGTAGGAATGCTTTGGGTGTACCAAATGTCACAACGTAACTGGGTGGCTATAAAGGTGCACTACAGGTATCTCGGAAAGTGTCTGTTGGGTTGGCACGAATCGAGACTGGGATTTGTCACTCCGGTTGACGGAAAGGTATCTCTGGGCCCACTCGGTAGGACATCATCATAATGTGCACAGTGTGACCAACGAGTTGATCATGGGATGATGTGTTACGGAACGAGTAAAGAGACTTGCCGGTAACGAGATTGAACAAGGTATCGGCATACCGACGATCGAATCTCGGGTAAGTACAATACCGCTAGACAAAGGGAATTGTATACAGGATTGCTTGAATCCTTGAAATCGTGGTTCATCCGATGAGATCATAGTGGAACATGTGGGAGCCAACATGGGTATCCAGATCCCGCTGTTGGTTATTGGCCAGAGAGCTGTCTCGGTCATGTCTGCATGATTCCCGAACCCGTAGGGTGTACACACTTAAGGTTCGATGACGCTAGGGTTATAGGGAATAGATATACGTGGTTACCGAATGTTGTTCAGAGTCCCGGATGAGATCTCGGACGTCATGAGGAGTTCCGGAATGGTCCGGAGGTAAAGATTTATATATGGGAAGTCCTGTTTTGGTCACCGGAAAAGTTTCCGGTGCTATTGGTAATGTACCGGGACCACCGGGAGGGTCCCGGGGGTCCACCAAGTGGGGCCACCGGCCCCAGAAGGCATCATGGGCCAAGTGTGGGAGGGGACCAGCCCCAGGTGGGCTGGTGCGCCCCCCCCCCCCCACAAGGGCCCAAGGCGCCTAGGGTTTGGGGAGGGGGTGCTTCCACCTTTCTTGGGGGGCAAGTTTCCCCCCTCTCCCCCCTTGGCCGCACCCTAGATGGGATTGGGGCTGCCGCCACCCCTAGGGAGGGAACCCTAGGTGGGGGCGCAGCCCTCCCTCTCCCCCTATATATAGTGGAGGCAAAGGGGCAGCCCAACACACGAAGTTCTTCTCCTGTTGGCGCAGCCCTACCTCTCTTTCTCCTCCTCCCCCGCGGTGCTTGGCGAAGCCCTGCAGGATTGCCACGCTCCTCCACAGACACCACGCCGTTGTGCTGCTGCTGGATGGAGTCTTCCCCAACCTCTCCCTCTCTCCTTGCTGGATCAAGGCATGGGAGACGTCACCGGGCTGTACGTGTGTTGAACGCGGAGGTGCCGTCCGTTCGGCACTAGGATCTCCGATGATTTGGATCACGACGAGTATGACTCCTTCAACCCCGTTCTCTTGAACGCTTCCGCTTAGCGATCTACAAGGGTATGTAGATGCACTCTCCTTCCCCTTGTTGCTGGTTTCTCCATAGATAGATCTTGGTGACTCGTAGGAAAATTTTGAATTTCTGCTACGTTCCCCAATAGTGGCATCATGAGCTAGGTCTATCGCGTAGATTCTATGCACGAGTAGAACACAAAGTAGTTGTGGGCGTTGATTTTGTTCAATATGCTTACCGTTACTAGTCCAATCTTGATTCGGCGGCATTGTGGGATGAAGCGGCCCGGACCGACCTTACACGTACTCTTACATGAGACAGGTTCCACCGACTGACATGCACTTGTTGCATAAGGTGGCTAGCGGGTGCCAGTCTCTCCCACTTTAGTCGGATCGGATTTGATGAAAAGGGTCCTTATGAAGGGTAAATAGCAATTGGCATATCATGTTGTGGCTTTTGCGTAGGTAAGAAACGTTCTTGCTAGAAACCCATAGCAGCCACGTAAAACATGCAAACAACAATTAGAGGACGTCTAACTTGTTTTTGCAGAGTATGCTATGTGATGTGATATGGCCAAAAGAATGTGATGAATGATATGTGATGTATGAGATTGATCATGTTCTTGTAATAGGAATCACGACTTGCATGTCGATGAGTATGACAACCGGCAGGAGCCATCGGAGTTGTCTTAATTTATTGTATGACCTATGTGTCATTGAACAATGCCATGTAATTACTTTACTTTATTGCTAAACCGTTAGCCATAGTAGTAGAAATAATAGATGGTGAGACAACTTCATGAAGACACGATGATGGAGATCACGATGATGGAGATCATGATGATGGAGATCATGGTGTCATGCCGGTGACAATGATGATCATGGAGCCCCGAAGATGGAGATCAAAAGGAGCAAAATGATATTGGCCATATCATGTCACTTTTTTTGATTGCATGTGATGTTTATCATGTTTATGCATCTTATTTGCTTAGAACCACGGTAGTAAATAAGATGATCCCTCATTAAAATTTCAAGAAAGTGTTCCCCCTAACTGTGCACCGTTGCGGAAGTTCGTCGTTTCGAAGCACCACGTGATGATCGGGTGTGATAGATTCTAACGTTCACATACAACGGGTGTAAGCCAGATTTACACATGCGAAACACTTAGGTTGACTTGACAAGCCTAGCATGTACAGACATGGCCTCGGAACACAAGAGACCGAAAGGTCGAGCATGAGTCGTATAGTAGATACGATCAACATGGAGATGTTCACCGATGATGACTAGTTCGTCTCACGTGATGATCGGACACGGCCTAGTTGACTCGGATCATGTAATCACTTAGATGACCAGAGGGATGTCTATCTGAGTGGGAGTTCATTAGATGAACTTAATTATCCTGAACATAGTCAAAAGCCCTTTGCAAATTATGTCATAGCTCGCGCTTTAGTTCTACTGTTTTAGATATGTTCCTAGAGAAAATATAGTTGAAAGTTGACAGTAGAAATTATGCGGACAGTAGAAGGCTTATGTCCTTAATGCACCGCTCGGTGTGCTGGACCTCGAACGTGGTCTATGGACGTTGCGAACATCTGACATACACATTTTGATGACTACATGATAGTTTGGTAATGTTAAATGGTTTAGAATTGAGGCACCAAAGACATTTTTGAAATGTTGCAGAACATATGAGATGTTCCAAGAGCTGAAATTGGTATTTCAGGCTCATGCCCACGTCAAGAGGTATGAGACCTCCGACGAGTTTTCTAGCCTACAAGCTGAGGGAGAAGATCTCAATCGTTGAGCTTGTACTCAGATTGTCTGGGTACGACAATCACTTGAATCGAGTGGGAGTTAATCTTCCAGATGAGATAGTGATGTTTCTCCAAAGACATTGCCACCAAGCTACTAGAGCTTCGTGATGAACTATAACTTAACAAGGATGGATATGATGATCCTTGAGCTATTCGCGATGTTCGACGCCGCGAAAGTAGAAATCAAGAAGGAGCATCAATTGTTGATGGTTAGTGAAACCACTAGTTTCAAGAAGGGCAAGGGCAAGAAGGGATACTTCATGAAACGGCAAATCAGCTGCTGCTCTAGTGAAGAAACCCAAGGTTGAACCCAAACCCGAGACTAAGTACTTCTGTAGTAAGGGGAACAGCCACTAGAGCAGAATTACCCTAGATACTTGGTAGATGAGAAGGCTGGCAAGGTCGATAGAAGTATATTAGATATACATTATGTTAATGTGTACTTTACTAGTACTCCTAGTAGCACCAGGGTATTAGATACCGGTTCGATTGCTAAGTGTTAGTAACTCAAAATAAAAGCTACGGAATAAACGGAGACTAGCTAAAGGTGAGCTAACGATATGTGTTGGAAGTGTTTCCAAGGTTGATGTGATCAAGCATCGCACGCTCCCTCTACCATCGAGATTTGGTGTTTGCGTTGAGCATAGACATGATTGGATTATGTCTATCGCAATGCGGTTATTCATTTAAGGAGAATAATGGTTACTCTGTTTATTTGAATAATACCTTCAATGGTCTTGCACCTAAAAAGAATGGTTTATTGAATCTCGATCGTAGTGATACACATTTTCATGCCAAAAGATATAAGATAGTAATGATAGTACCACTTACTTGTGGCACTGCCATGTAAGTCATATTGGTGTAAAACGCATGAAGAAGCTCCATGTTGATGGATCTTTGGACTCACTCGTTTTTGAAAAGTTTGAGACATGTGAACCGTGTCTATTGGTGTATACGCATGAAGAAACTCCATGCAGATGGATCGTTTGGACTCACTTGATTTTGAATCACTTGAGATATGCAAATCATACCACATGGGCAAGATGACTGAAAAGCCTCATTTTCAGTAAGATGGAACAAGATAGCAACTTGTTGGAAGTAACACTTTTTGATGTGTGCAGTCCAATGAGTACTGAAGCATGCAGTGAATATCGTTATGTTCTTACTTCACAGATGATTCGAGTAGATGTTGAGTATATTTACTTGATGAAACACAAGTCTGAATTATTGAATGGTTCAAGTAATTTCAGAGTGAAGTTAAAGATCATTGTGACAAGAGGATAAAATGTCTATGATATGATCATAGAGATGAGTATCGGAGTTACGGGCTTTGGCACGCAACTAAGGCATTGTGGAAATTGTTTCACAATTAATACCGCCTAGAACACCATAGTGTGATGGTGTGTCCGAACATCATAGTTGCACCCTATTGGATATGGTGCGTACCATGATGTCTCTTATCGAATTACCACTATCGTTCATGGGTTAGGCATTAGAGACAACCGCACTCAATTTAATAGGGCACCACGTAATTCCGTTGAGACAACACCATTTGAACTATGGTTTGGAGAAACCTAAGTTGTCATTTCTTAAAAGTTTGGGGCTGCGACACTTATGTGAAAAAGTTTCAGGTCGATAAGCTCGAACCCAAAGCAGATAAAATGCATCTTCATAGGATAGCCAAAAATAGTTGGGTATACCTCCTATCTCAGATCCAGAAGCAAAAGTAATTGTTTCTAGAAACGAGTCCTTTCTCGAGGAAAAGTTTCTCTCGAAAGAATTGAGTGGGAGGATGGTGGAGAATTGATGAGGTTATTGAACCATCACTTCAACCAGTGTGTAGCAGGGCACAGGAAGTTGTTCATGTGGCACCTACACCAATTGAAGTGGAAGTTGATGATAGTGATCATGATGCTTCGGATCAAGTCGCTACCGAACCTCGTAGGTCGACAAGGACACGTACTACTTCAGAGTGGTACGCAATCCTGTCTTAGAGGTCATGTTGCTAGACAACAATGAACCTACAAGCTATGGAGAAGCGATGGTGGGCCCGGATTCCGACGAATGGCTCGAGGCCATAAAATCCGAGAGAGGATCCATGACTTTGGAAGAAATACTTGATGGTCGTAAGGCTGTTGGGTACAGATGGATTTTAAGAGTAAGACAGACAATGATGGTAAGTATCACCATTAAGAAAGCTCGACTTGTCGTTAAGATGTTTTCCGACAAGTTCAAGGAGTTGACTACGATGAGACTTTCTCACTCGTAGCGATGCTAAGAGTCTGTTGGAATTATATTAGCAATTATTGCATGATTTATGAAATCTTGCAGATAGGATGTCAAAACATTGTTTCCTCGACGATATCCTTGAGGAAAGGTTGTATGTGATACAACCAGAAGGTTTTGTCAATCCTGAAAGACTCTAACAAGTATGCAAAGCTCCAGCAATCCTTCTAAGGACTGGAGTAAGCATCTCGGAGTTGGAATGTACGCTTTGAGGAGATAATCAAAGATTTTGGGTTTATACAAATTTTATGAGAAACTTGTACTTCCAAAGAAGTGAGTGGGACCACTATAGAATTGCTCATGAGTATATGTTGTTGGCATACACTATAGAATTGCTCATGAGTATATGTTGTTGGCATATTGTTGATCAGAAATGATGTAGAATTTCTGGAAAGCATATAGGGTTATTTGAGAAGTGTTTTTCAATAGAAAACCTGGATTAAGCTGCTTGAACATTAAGCATCAAGATCTATGAGGATAGATCAAAAACCGCTAAATGGTACTTTCAAATGAGCACATACCTTGACATGATCTTGAAGGTGTTCAAGATGGATCAGTCAAAGAAGGAGTTCTTTCCTGAGTTGTAAGGTATGAAGTTAAGAGTTAAATCTCGACCACGGCAGAAGAGAGAGAAAGGATGAGGGTCGTCCCCTATGCTTCAGACATAGGCTCTATAGTATGCTATGTTGTGTACCGCACCGGAAGTGTGCCTTGCCATGAGTCAGTCAAGGGGTACAAGAATGATCCATGAATGGATCATTGGACAGCGGTCAAAATTGTCCTTGGAGTAAATAAAGGACATGTTTCTCGATTATAGAGGTGATAAAGAGTTCAGCATAAAGGGTTACGTCGATGCAAGCTTTAACACCTGTCCGAATGACTCTGAGTAGCAAACCGGATACGTATAGTGGAGCAACCATTTGGAATAGCTCCAAGAGGAGCGTGGAAGCAGCATTTACAATATGACATAGAGAATTGTGAAATACATACGGATCTGAATGTTGCAGACCCGTTGACTAAAACCTCTCTCACAAGCAAAACATAATCAAACCCCAGAAATCATTGAGTCTTAATCACATGGTGATGTGAACTAGTTTAGTAACACTAGTAAACTCTTTGGATGTTGGTCACATGGCGATGTGACCAGTCAATGTTAATCACATGGCGATGTGAACTAGATTATTGACTCTAGTGCAAGTGGGAGACTGTTGGAAATATGCCCTAGAGGCAATAATAAATTAGTTATTATTATTATATTTTCTTGTTCATGATAATCGTTTATTATCCATGCTATAATTGTATTGATAGGAAACTCAGATACATGTGTGGGTACATAGACAACACCAAGTCCCTAGTAAGCCTCTAGATGACTAGCTCATTGATCAATAGATGGTTACGGTTTCCTGACCATGGACATTGGATGTCATTGATAACGGGATCACATCATTAGGAGAATGATGTGATGGACAAGACCCAATCCTAAGCCTAGCACAAAGATCGTGTAGTTCGTATGCTAAAGCTTTTCTAATGTCAAGTATCATTTCCTTAGACCATGAGATTGTGCAACTCATGGATACCGTAGGAATGCTTTGGGTGTACCAAATGTCACAACGTAACTGGGTGGCTATAAAGGTGCACAACAAGTATCTCCGAAAGTGTCTGTTGGGTTGGCACGAATCGAGACTGGGATTTGTCACTCTGGTTGACGGAAAGGTATCTCTGGGCCCACTCGTTAGTACATCATCATAATGTGCACAATGTGACCAAGGATTTGATCACGGGATGATGTGTTACAGAACGAGTAAAGAGACTTGCCGGTAACGAGATTGAACAAGGTATCGGCATACCGACGATCGAATCTCGGGAAAGTACAATACCGCTAGACAAAGGGAATTGTATACAGGATTGCTTGAATCCTTGACATCGTGGTTCATCCGATGAGATCATCGTGGAACATGTGGGAGCCAACATGGGTATCCAGATCCCGTTGTTGGTTATTGGCCAGAGAGCTGTCTCGGTCATGTCTACATGATTCCCGAACCCGTAGGGTCTACACACTTAAGGTTCGATGACGCTAGGGTTATAGAGAATAGATATATGTGGTTACCTAATGTTGTTTGGAGTCCCTGATGAGATTGCGGACATCACGAGGAGTTCCGGAATGGTCCGGAGGTAAAGATTTATATATGGGAAGTCCTGTTTTGGTCACCGGAAAAGTTTCGGGTGCTATCGGTAATGTACCGGGACCACCGGGAGGGTCCCGGGGGTCCACCAAGTGGGGCCACCGGCCCCAGAGGGCAGCATGGGCCAAGTGTGGGAGGGGACCAGCCCCAGGAAGGCTGGTACGCCCCCCCCCACAAGGGCCCAAGGCGCCTAGGGTTTGGGGAGGGGGTGCTTCCACCTTTCTTGGGGGGCAAGTTTCCCCCCTCTCCCCCCTTGGCCGCACCCTAGATGGGATTGGGGCTGCCGCCACCCCTAGGGAGGGAAACCTAGGTGGGGGCGCAGCCCTCCCTCTCCCCCTATATATAGTGGAGGCAAAGGGGCAGCCCAACACACGAAGTTCTTCTCCTATTGGCGCAGCCCTACCTCTCTTTCTCCTCCTCTCCCGCGGTGCTTGGCGAAGCCCTGCAGGATTGCCATGCTCCTCCACCACCACCACGCCGTTGTGCTGCTGCTGGATGGAGTATTCCCCAACCTCTCCCTCTCTCCTTGCTGGATCAAGGCATGGGAGACATCATCGGGCTATACGTGTGTTGAACGCGGAGGTGCCGTCCGTTTGGCACTAGGATCTCTGGTGATTTGGATCACAACGAGTACGACTCCTTCAACCCCGTTCTCTTGAACGCTTCCGCTTAGTGATCTACAAGGGTATGTAGATGCACTCTCCTTCCCCTCGTTGCTGGTTTCTCCATAGATAGATCTTGGTGACTCGTAGGAAAATTTTGAATTTCTGCTACGTTCCCCAACATGTTCTGTTCCCCTTGATGGCAGGGCAGTCGCCGATGAGGGCGATCATCCTCTCCTGCCAGTTGGTCCTCTCCACTCGCCCAGTGAGAGCACGGCCCTGGATTGGCAGGGCCATAATCATGTCGAAGTCCTCGAGAGTCACTATCATCTCACCACAAGGGAGATGGAAGCTGTGTGTCTCTGGGCGCCATCGGTCGATCAATGTCATGAGAGCCGAGTGGACGAGCGTCGGCGGGTGTCTTTTGAACTGAAGAACGAAACCCAACATTCGTGCTCTCCTAAAGTACAAAGTGTAGCTCTCGTTGTACTTCATCTTCTGGGCCTTCATGTGGCCCCTCATCCGCAATGGGGGGATCATCTGCCAAAATGTAAACGGAATTGTTAGTGACTTATTCTGTCATAATAAACAATACAAAAAATTGATGATAGACATTACCACTCCGTTCTCCATAAAACGAGCGCGGTGACTGAGGGAGTCCTGGATTAGGGGGTGTCTGGATGGCCGGACTATGACCTTTGGCCGGACTCCCGGACTATGAAGATACAAGATTGAATACTCCGTCCCGTGTCCGGATAGGACTTTCCTTGGCGTGGAAGGCAAGCTTGGCGATACGATATGAAGATCTCCTCCCATTGTAACCGACTCTGTGTAACCCTAGCCCTCTCGGTGTCTATATAAACCGGAGAGTTTTAGTCCGCGGGGCGAACAACAATCATACCATAGGCTAGCTTTTATGGTTTAGCCTCTCTGATCTCGTGGTAGATCAACTCTTGTACTACCCATATCATCAATATTAATCAAGCAGGAGTAGGGTTTTACCTCCATCGAGATGGCCCGAACCTGGGTAAAAACATCATGTCCCTTGTCTCCTGTTACCATCCGCCTAGACGCACAGTTTGGGACCCCCTACCCGAGATCCGCCGGTTTTGACACCGACATTGGTGCTTTCATTGAGAGTTCCTCTGTGTCGTCACCCTTAGGCCCGATGGCTTCTTCGATCGTCAACCACGACGCGGTCCAGGGTGAGACTTTTCTCCCCGGATAGATCTTCGTATTCGGCGGCTTCGCACTACGGACCAGTTCGCTTGGCCATCTGGAGCAGATCGAAAGCTACACCCCTGGCCATCAGGTCAGATTTGGAAGCCTAAACTACACGACCGACATCCGCGAGGACTTGATCTTCGACGGATTCGAGCCACAGCCGAGCATGCCGCACTGTCATGATGGGCATGATCTAGCTCTGTCGCCGGACAGCGCCCTGAGCGCCGCTCAGGTGCCCGCTCCGACCATTAGCTCGGAGCTGACTATGCCAGTCGGGAACGGTCGGTTGGACGCCGCCCCAGGAGCCGCAATCTCTACGGCGGTAGAGCCGAATACTAGCCTAGTCCTTGGCAAGGCCCGTGACTCCAAGGTGCTGGACTCCTTTCCGAACTCCGAATCTTCCGCACCCCTTCCGATCGAACCCGATTGGGCTCCGGTCATGGAGTTCACCGCCGCGGACGTCTTTCGGCACTCGCCCTTTGGCGATATCCTGAATTCACTAAAGTCTCTCTCTTTGTCAGGAGAGCCCTGGCCGGACTATGGTCAGCATGGTTGGGGTGCGGACAATGAAGAAATTCAAAACCCACCCACCACCCACTTTGTAGCCACTGTCGACGATTTAACTGACATGCTCGACTTCGACTCCAAAGACATCGACGGTATGGACGCCGATGAAGGAGACGACCAAGAACCAGCGCCTATAGAGCACCGGACAATCACCTCATCACACGATGTATACATGGTGGACACACCTAAAAGAAGCAACGACGAGGATCAAAAGGGCGCAACCAGGGATCGTTCACTCGAAAAACAATCAAAGCGGCGGCATAATCGCCGCGCCAAGCCCCACCTTGATAGAGACCCAACCATAGAGCAGGGCAAATCAACGGAAGACGAACATGCCATCGAGTAACCGTCCAAACAGGGCGGACAAACCGAACAAGCCGTCCCCGGGAAAGATAATAGTCCGGATGACCTCACGCCAGACAAGTTGCTGGAACACCAGAACCTCCACCAACGGCTCATTGCCACTACACGTAGCCTGAAAAAGCAGAAGCGGAAGCTCAAAATAGCGGAAGATGCACTCAGAATAAGATGGGGCAAAGTACTCAATACCGCACACAAGTACGGCAACAGTCACCACACAAAGAGCTATCCGAAGCGGAAATTACTACCGGAATTTCACGAAGAGGCCTTAGAGCCCCCACAGTCAAGAAAACAAGGAAGCCACCAGGTCGAATAGACGACCTCACGATCGATCTCAAGCGACAGAGGGCGCCGCACTCAATACAGCACGCGATCCGCCCAAAGACTCGCATCAAACAACTGGTCCAACCAGATCCATCTATGGGCCAAGAAAGCAAGCTCTATTGAGCAATGCAACGCAAAAAATATCCGAACATCGCGGCACACCTACATACAGGGGCGCCGCACATCCCCTATGTTTTACCGATGAGGTACTAGATCATGAATTTCCAGTGGGATTCAAGCCCGTAAACATAGAAGCATATGACGGAACAATGGACCCTGGAGTCTGGATTGAGGATTATATCCTCCACATACACATGGCCAGAGGAGATGACCTTCACGCCATAAAATACTTACCCCTGAAGCTCAAAGGGCCAGCCCGGCATTGGCTTAAAAGCCTTCCCGAAAGCACCATGGGAAGTTGGTAAGCGCTCGAGGATGCTTTCCGGGAAAATTTTCAAGGGACCTATGTCCGACCTCCGGATGCAGATGATCTGAGTCATATAACTCAGCAGCCCGGAGAGTCAGCCCGGAAACTCTGGAACAGATTTCTTACTAAAAAGAATCAGATAGTCGACTGTCCGAACGCCGAGGCCCTAGCAGCTTTCAAACATAGCGTCCGAGACGAATGGCTTGCTAGACACCTCGGCCAAGAAAAGCCTAGAACAATGGCCGCATTAACAAGCCTCATGACCCGCTTTTGCACAGGAGAAGATAGCTAGTTGGCAAGAAGCAGCACCAGCGACCCGAATACATCCGAACACAGAGATGGAAATGGGAAACCGCGTCGTAACAAAGAACAGCGCCGGATCAAGGATAACAGCCTGATGAGCACGGCAGTCAACGTCGGATTCAAAAGCTCTCGGCAAAATCAGAAAAAGCCGCCCCCCAAAGATGACAAGGATGAGCTATCTAACCTCAACAAAATCCTAGACAAAATATGTCAAATCCACAGTACCCCCGGGAGACCTGCAAACCATACCCACAGAGATTGTTGGGTCTTCAAGCAGTCTGGCAAACTCAACGCCGAACACAAGGGGCTCGACACACCAAGCGAGGATGACGACGCACCCCACAAGCAGAACATTGGAGAACAAAAGAAGTTCCCACAAGAAGACAAAACAATAAATTCACTTTAGATGACAAAAGGGAAAAACAGAACGGCTCTACGTGCCACACGGCCCGCCCCAGAGGAGCACCACCACTGGTTGTTACAACCAATCACCTTCGATCATCAGGATTACTCCAGAGGGGCCCGGAACGCAGGCTGGACTGCCTTGGTCCTGGATCCGATTATTGACGGATTCCAATTTACACAAGTCCTTATGGACGGCGGCAGTGACCTAAACCTGTTATATCAGGACACAATCCGCAAACTGGGGGTAAACCCAGCTATAATTCGCCATGGCAACACTTCCTTTCAAGGAGTCACGCCGGGTCCAGATACCCAGAGTATGGGTTCCCTTTCATTAGAAGTCACGTTCGGCTCACTCGACAACTTCCGAAGTGAAAAGCTAACCTTCCACATCGCCCCATTCATAAGTCGCTATCAAGCGCTACTGGGACGTGAAGTTTTTGCCCGTTTTAACGCAATACCGCATTATGCATCCCTTACACTTAAAATGCCCGGTCCACGAGGCATCATCTCATTAAAGGGAAATATCAATTGATCCCCAAAGTACGGGTAATGGTGCGGCCGCCTGGACAGCCGCACACTAATCTAGCCCTACTGTCCCGGACACGGCTCGACAAGTCCGGCGTAAACATACAAAGGCTTAATAGCCGCATAACCCTGTACAAGGGGCTCCGCGTGTTCACGCCAGGAGACAATACGGCTCAATTTTGCTCCGACTATATTTTGTTTATTTTCATATAGATTTCTCGCACGCTTATTTTATACTAAGTTCCTCTCTTTCGTAGACGAACACCATGCTACACCCGTCCAGGATACGGCACAACAGAGACACAGGCGCAGACGTGTAGTAGGGACCCGTTTCAAGGATTCTTTTCAGATTAAGACCCTGCGTAAACCTTTTTTACTGTCTCTTGTTGACAACATCCCCCGGTTTTGGCTATAACCGAGGAGGAGGCTGGCATCTTGGCATGTGGCCACGCCAGAATTTTGCACGTACCTGGACACCAGGGGCTTTTTTACCAAGGGCTTTTGGTTCGGCCCGTCTTCATAAAGACTGAATACCTTAGGGAGTGTTCGGCGTTGTGAGTTTGGCCTTATATGCATCAGCTCTGAATCATGTCTTTGGTCAAATGTTGGGTTTGCTCGGGTCCTGTGTTTTGCTGCCTTATGTTCCGTTATATCGGCTAACGCGGCACCAGGAGAACTACTGCGATTGTGCCCCGGTTCGGCCAGGCGAGCACCTCAGTAGAGAAAACCGAAAACTGACTGTCATGATATAGCGAGAGACTGGTCAACCACTCGATGACTCTCGGAATCTTTAGGATTCCTCCGCATTAACAAAGGAACGCTTCCCGGTCAGGCACACACGCGCCCCGAATTCGGGCGAGCGCGGTGCCTCTAGGGGCTATTGAGTAGCCCCACTGTCAAACTCCTATAGCTAAGTGAAAGTGATAAAGCATTATAGTCTGGTTGCCTAGTTCGCCGCGCTATCACCTCCTTTGTAGGACCAAGACGTTGGATTAAGTGTGAAAAGGCGCCTTTTTGCGAACACCCCCGCATTATATGCGTGGGGGCTGAAGCCAACGACTGCCATCTTTCAGGTTATATACACATATACATTAACGGCCACACAGGAGGTATTATAATTCTTGCAAGCACAAGTATAAAAAGCTTTTATATTCTATCAAAATATTCCTTTACAATAGCACATGCTATTCGAACACAACATCCTTCGAGCATTGCGCTTCTATTAAACGAGCGCCCGGAAGAACTTCCTCAAAGTCGTGCCTGGCAGGTACTCGGCCTTCGTCCGAATCCTGGGATGCAACAACACTGGCCTTCATATCCGCCCAGTATGTCTTGACAAGGGCAAGAGCAATTTGTGCACCCTCTATGCACGCCGACCTCTTCATTGCATCAACATGCGGCACCGAACCAAGGAACTGCTGCACCAAGCTAAAATAACTCTTCGGCTCTGGCTCTCCCGGCCATAAACGACTCACAACATACTTCATGGCGAGTCCGGATAACCTGTTCAGCTCCGCCCAGGCGGCCAAATGGTCGGATACTGAAAGTGGGCGTTCTGGATTGTGGAACTGCGACCAAAAAAGTTCTTCCAATTTATGTTTACATTGACCTCGGAAGTGTTCGGTTGCGTCTGTCGCACTCGCTGCCAAGTCTAGATAAGTGTTTTCCGCATTCCACTGACGGTCTAACGGAGCATACTTAGGATCCCCGAACTTCATCCGCAGCATATAGGGCTTTCCAGCCGTGATATCTCCGGCCTGACACAGCTCCTCCTTCATAGCTCTCATTGCAGAGCGAGTATCCTTGGCCTCGGCGGTGATCTTCTCAAGGTCCTTCTGAGCCGCCCTTCCTTCTTGTTCGAGAAATTTACAGCGGTCGGCAGCATCCTTCAATTTTATAGCCATCTGGGCTATTACTTTCTTGCTCTGCCAGTGAGCAGCCTGTTTGGCTTTTAGCTCTTCAGCCGCCTTAACGGCAGCCGCATCACTTTTCCTTGCTTGCTCCTTGGCTCGAGCAAGTTCCGCCCGAATGTTCTCCATGGCAGCAGCACTATCTGCATTAAGCACATATATTATAAGGCACGAGCATCGAACTCCTCTTATCAAATGTCTGTGGAGCATACCTTGTGCCTCGTCTAGCCGCTTATTTACAAGCGCGATGTCGGCATCCGCCACGTCAAGTTGCCGCTTTAGCTCGGCAGATTCATCAGTCCGGCTAGCCACCGAACGCCTCGCCACCTTCATAAAAAGGTGACATTTTACACCTGGGGTTATGATCCTCTGTGTGCCATCACTCTTGACGACACACAGAGTCTCAGGGGCTACTATTTATACAGGGCGCATTTTATATATGCGGCTCTATCAAAAGGTACACCTTTTCACGTACCTCAAAGCCTATCAGTAAACTCCTGGCGGCCTCGTACAATCCGCTTTCTGCGGATGAAATCCTTCCTATCACCGTGTTCATCAACATACGGTGTTCTTCTGAGACAGACGCACGCCCGAGCAGAACCCTCAGCCTCTCCGATCGCGCAACAGAGGGTGCCGGACTAGCCCGATGACCTTTTTCAGGATCCGGCCTTGGAGAAACCCGCCGGGACGACACCTGGGGGTCGCCTGCCTCGTAAGACGGTGCAGCTAGGGGAGGCGTTTCGCTCTCCATCATCTCCGGACGAAGATCCCCTGAAGACGAGCTTTGTTGAGAAGGGTTGAGATCCAAACTGCAAGGTAATATTTCGGTTATCTTCCTCAGAAATAAAACAGGGATGCCACTCATTTTTGAACCCCTCTCTTTACTTACGGCTCGGAGGAAAGCTGATCCCCTTGAGGGTGCAATGCGGCCGAGGCATTCTCCGGCGCCGGATCCTCTGACGAAGATTTCTTCCCCCGTTTCGAGGTCATCCCCTCTGGGTCTTCAGAGGTAGTCCTTTTATTTCCCAGGTTGGGGGAATTCTCGATTCCTCCCTTCCTGACAGCCTCCTTCGTGGAGGCGGTAGCTCCTTGGTTCCCCTCTTCGCCCTCTGCCAAAAGCATAATCTCCAGCATCTTGGTTAACACGGGATCCGGCGCGGTCTCGGGCAGGGGGGGTGGACACCTGATATGCTTTGCCTTCGCTATCCACTCCTGTTCAAAGGATAGCTCTGTTAAAGGGCAATTTTATGATGAAAATACGGATGGCGTGTCCAAATACGGGGCTGCTTACCTGAGCATCCGGGCGATTGCAGCTCAGACCTGCGTCCTCGGACAAGTCCGGACACCTTGCTAGTGATCCGAAGAACAATTTGTACATCTCCACGGGTGTCGCGCCCATAAAATGTTGGAGGACTCGCGGTCCCTCCGGATTAAATTCCCATAGGCGGAGAGGGCGACGTTTGCAGGGCAGCGTGCGGCGAATCAGCATAACTTGCGCCACTACGGTCAAGCTAATATCTCTTTCTAGGAGATCTCGAATGCGGTCCTGCAGTACGGGCACGTCTTTGGACGACCCCCAGATAAGCCCTTCATTGACCCATGATGCTCGCCGTGGTGGGGGGCCTGAGCGAAAAGCAGGTGGCGCCACCCATGTGGTGCCCTTGGGGGCTGTGATGTAAAACCAGTCCCGTTGCCATAAGCCGAACTCCTCTTGGAAAGAGCCCTCGGGCCATGGAGCGTCGGCCATCTTGCTTATGATAGCTCCTCCGCACTCAGCGTGCTGCCCCTCGACCATCTTCGGTTCCACCTTGAAGGTTCTAAGCCACAATCCGAAGTGAGGAGTGATATGGAGGAAGGCCTCGCACATGACGATGAATGATGAGATTTGGAGGATGGACTCCGGAGCTAAGTCGTGGAATTCCAGCCCATAATAAAACATCAGCCCCCTCACGAAGGGATCAATCGGGAAGCCTAGCCCCCGAAGGAAATGAGATGTGAACACCACGCTCTCACCGGGCTGGGGAGTGGGAATGGCCTGCCCTTGAGCAGGCAGCCTATGCGAGATTTCGCCGGTTAGATACCTAGCATCTCTCAGCTTTCGCACATCTTCTTCCGTAATGGAGGAAGGCATCCACTGGCCTTGAAGGTCGGAGCCAGACATCGTCGAAGGTCCGAAGCACCTAAAACTAGAGCCTTGGGTGTTGGAACTCGAGGTGAGGGGCTGATACGATTGGATTGAAAAGAAAGGAGGCGAGCCCTGGTCCCTTTATAAAGGGGTGGAATACTAAGAGCCCTCCCCGTAACCGTTTGGGACTCGCTTTCAATCAGAGAGTCTTACCAAAGGCACGGTTGGGTTACCCATGCCCGTATTGATGAGAATCCCGAAATAAGGGGACACGATCTCTGCCTTGACAAGACGTGCCAAGGAAACCGCCTCGCTAAACGCGCTAAGGTGGAACGGTAAAACGATTAAAATAAAGGCTCGGTCGTGGCGTGATATCACGCTGCGGAATACGTCAGCAGATTGGATTGGTGCAGATATTATTCTCTCTACGGTGGTATGTGGAACTTATTTTGCAGAGCCGGACACTATCCTTGTGTTCAACATCTTCTATGAAGTATTCGGAGGAGGAACCCGCCTTGCAATGCCGAAGACAATTTGCGCGCCGGACTCGTCATCATTGAAACCTGGTTCAGGGGCTACTGAGGGAGTCCTGGATTAGGGGGTGTCCGGATGGCCGGACTATGACCTTTGGCCGGACTCCCGGACTATGAAGATACAAGATTGAAGACTCCGTCCCGTGTCCGAATAGGACTTTCCTTGGCGTGGAAGGCAAGCTTGGCGATACGATATGAAGATCTCCTCCCATTGTAACCGACTCTGTGTAACCCTAGCCCTCTCCGGTGTCTATATAAACTGGAGAGTTTTAGTCCGCAGGACGAACAACAATCATACCATAGGCTAGTTTCTAGGGTTTAGCCTCTCTGATCTCGTGGTAGATCAACTATTGTACTACCCATATCATCAATGTTAATCAAGCAGGAGTAGGGTTTTACCTCCATCGAGAGGGCCCGAACCTGGGTAAAAACATCGTGTCCCTTGTCTCCTGTTACCATCCGCCTAGACGGACAGTTCGGGACCCCCTACCCGAGATCCGCCGGTTTTGACACCGACATTGACCATTATCAAAAGCATGATCAAGCATGGTATACTTCATGCCGATTTCCAGCGCAAGGGGGGGTCCTACCTCTTGAGCATGTGTTGGTTTTCCCTTGAAGAGGAAAGGTTGATGCAGCAAACTAGCATAAGTATTTCCCTTAGTTTTGAGAACCAAGGTATCAATCCTGTAGGAGACGATGCACAAGTCACCTAGTACCTGCACAAACAATCAAGAACCTTGCAACCAATGTGATAAAGGGGTTGTCAATCCCTTCATGACCACTCGCAAAAGTGAGATCTAATAAAGATAGTAAAGTAAATATTTTTGGTATTTTTGTTGTATAGATTGGAAAGTAAAGATTGCAAAATAGTAAACGAGATGTGATGTAAATAAAAGAGATGTAGTATAATAGGAAAGAGAACCGGGGGTCATAGGTTTCACTAGTGGCTGTTGGAAATATGCCCTAGAGGCAATAATAAAATGGTTATTATTATATTTCCTTGTTCATGATAATTGTCTATTGTTCATGCTATAATTGTATTAACTGGAAACCATAATACATGTGTGAATACATAGACCACAGCATGTCCCTAGTGAGCCTCTAGTTGACTAGCTCATTGATCAATAGATGGTTATGGTTTCCTGACCATGGACATTGGATGTCATTGATAACGGGATCACATCATTAGGAGAATGATGTGATGGACAAGACCCAATCCTAAGCATAACACAAGATCGTGTAGTTCGTTTGCTAAGAGCTTTTCTAAATGTCAAGTATCATTTCCTTAGACCATGAGATTGTGCAACTCCCGGATACCGTAGGAATGCTTTGGGTGTACCAAACATCACAATGTAACTGGGTGTCTATAAAGGTGCATGCTACGTCTTGAGCTTGTGTTGGTTTTCCTTGAAGAGGAAAGGGTGATGCAGCAGAGTAGCGTAAGTATTTCCCTCAGTTTTTGAGAACCAAGGTATCAATCCAGTAGGAGGCTCCTCAAAATTCCCACGCACCTACACAAACAAACAAAGAACTCACAACCAACGCAATAAAGGGGTTGTCAATCCCTTCACGGCCACTTGCGAAAGTGAGATCCGATAGAGATAATATGATAAGATAAATATATTTTTGGTATTTTATAATATAGATGCAAAAAAGTAAAGATGCAAATAAAAGTAGATTGAAAGCTTATATGATAAAAGATAAACCCGGGGGCCATAGGTTTCACTAGTGGCTTCTCTCAAGATAGCATAAGTATTACGGTGGGTGAACAAATTACTATCGAGCAATTGATAGAAAAGTGAATAATTATGAGATTACCTAGGCATGATCATGTATATAGGCATCACGTCCGTAACAAGTAGACCGACTCCTGTCTGCATCTACTACTATTACTCCACACATCGACCGACTCCTGCCTGCATCTAGAGTATTAAGTTCATAAGAACAAAGTAACGCATTAAGAAAGATGACATGATGTAGAGGGATAAACTCAAGCAATATGATATAAACCCCATCTTTTTATCCTCGATGGCAACAATACAATACGTGCCTTGCTGCCCCTGCTGTCACTAGGAAAGGACACCGCAAGATTGAACCCAAAGCTAAGCACTTCTCCCATGGCAAGAAAGATCAATCTAGTAGGCCAATCCAAACTGATAATTCGAAGAGACTTGCAAAGGTAACTCAATCATGCATAAAAGAATTCAGAGAAGATTCAAATATTTCTTATAGATAAACTTGATCATAAACCCACAATTCATCGGATCTCGACAAACACACCGCAAAAAGAGTTTACATCGAATAGATCTCCACAAGAGAGGGGGAGAACATTGTATTGAGATCCAAAAAGAGAGAAGAAGCCATATAGCTAATAACTATGGACCCGAAGGTCTGTGGTAAACTACTCACAACTCATCGGAAGGGCTATGGTGTTGATGTAGAAGCCCTCCGTGGTCGATTCCTCCTCCGGCGGAGCACCGGCGAAGGCTCCAAGATGGGATCTCGCGGATACAAAAGGTTACAATGGTGGAAATTGTTTTTCGTTGGCTCCCTGGATGTTTTCGGGGTACGTAGGTATATATAGGAGGAAGGAGTACGTCGGTGGCCGCCTATGGGGCCCAGGAGACAGGGGGCGCGCCCAGGAGGGGTGGGCGCGCCCTCCTATCTCCCGGAGGCCTCGTCTGCTTCTTGACTTGCACTCTAAGTTCTCCGGATCACGTTCGTTCCAAAAATCACGCTCCCAAAGGTTTCCTTCCATTTGGACTCCGTTTGATATTCCTTTTCTTTGAAATACTGAAATAGGCAAAAAAAACAGCAATATGGGTTGGGCCTCCGGTTAGTAGGTTAGTCCCAAAAATGATATAAATGTGTAAAATAAAGCCCATAAACATCCAAAAGGGGTAATATAATAGCATGGAACAATCAAAAATTATAGATACATTGGAGATGTATCAGTGCACTATAGGTATCTTCGAAAGTGTCTGTTGGGTTGGCATGAATCGAGATTGGGATTTGTCACTCCGTATGACGGAGAGGTATCTCTGGGCCCACTCGGTAATGCATCATCATAATGAGCTCAATGTGACTAAGTAGTTAGTCACGGGATCATGCATTACAGAACGAGTAAAGTGACTTGCCGGTAACGAGATTGAACGAGGTATTGGGATACCGACGATCGAATCTCGGGCAAGTAACCTACCGATTGACAAAGGGAATTGTATACGGGGTTGATTGAATCCCCGACATCGTGGTTCATCTGATGAGATCATCGTGGAACATGTGGGAGCCAACATGGGTGTCCAGATCCCGCTGTTGGTTATTAGCCGGAGAACGCCTCGGTCATGTCTGCATGGTTCCCGAACTCGTAGGGTCTACACACTTAAGGTTCGGTGACGCTAGAGGTTTTATGGGAAATAGTATGTGGTTACCGAAGGTTGTTCGGAGTCCCGGATGAGATCCCGGACGTGACGAGGAACTCTGGAATGGTCCGGAGGTGAAGATCGATATATTGGAGGAAGGGTATTGGAGTCCAGAATTGTTCTGGGAGTACCGGGTGATGACCAGCGTGACCGAAAGGTGTTTCGGAGGCCCCGACAAGCATTGGGGGGCCTTATGGGCCAAGGGGAGGGGGCACACCAGCCCACTAAGGGGTTGTGCGCCCCTCCCAACCCCTCTCACGTAACCTGGAGAGGTGGGGGCGCCTCCCCTAGGGCAGCCGCCCCTCCCGGCTTGGGGGGCAAGTTTACTAGGGATGGGGGCGCCCAAACCCATCTAGGGTTTCCCCTGTGGCTGCCACCCCTCCCCTAGGGCGCCTCCTCCACCCCCTTCCCCCTATATATAGTGAGGGAGAGAGAGGGTAGCCGCACCCTTCCCCTGGCGCAGCCCCTCCCTCCTGCAACACCTCCTCCTCCTCCGTAGTGCTTGGTGAAGCCCTGCCGGAGAACCACGAGCTCCATCGCCACCACGCCGTCGTGCTGCTGGAGTTTTCCCTCAACTTATCCTCTCCCCTTGCTGGATCAAGAAGGAGGAGACATCACGGGCTATACGTGTGTTGAACACAGAGGTGCCGTCCGTTCGGCGCTTAGATCGGAATCGACCGCGATCTGAATCGCTGCATGTATGACTCCACCAACCGTGTTCTTGTAACGCTTCCGCATCGCGATCTTCAAGGGTATGAAGATACACTCATCCTCTCCCTCTCTTGTTGCTAGAATCTCCATAGATTGATCTTGGTGATGCGTAGAAAATTTTGAATTGTTGCTACGTTCCCCAACAGTGGCATCATGAGCTAGGTCTATTGCGTAGATTCTATGCACGAGTAGAACACAAGTAGTTGTGGGCGTTGGTTTGTTCAATTTGCTTACCGTTACTAGTCCTATCTTGTTTCGGTGGTATTGTGGGATGAAGCGGCCCAGACCGACCTTACACGTATGCTTACGTGAGACAGGTTCCACCGACTGACATGCACTTGTTGCATAAAGGTGGCTAGCGGGTGCCAGTCTTTCCCACTTTAGTCGGATTGGATTCGATGAAAAGGGTCCTTATGAAGGGTAAATAGCAATTGGCATATCACCGTTGTGGCTTTTGCGTAGGTAAGAAACGTTCTTGCTAGAAACCCATAGCAGCCACGTAAAACATGCAACAACAATTAGAGGATGTCTAACTTGTTTTTCAGGGTATGCTATGTGATGTGATATGGCCAAAAGAATGTGATGAATGATATGTGATGTATGAGATTGATCATGTTCTTGTAATAGGAATCACGACTTGCATGTCGATGAGTATGACAACCGGCAGGAGCCATGGGAGTTGTCTTAATTTATTGTATGACCTGCATGACAATCAGAACGCCATGTAATTACTTTACTTTATTGCTAACCGTTAGCCATAGTAGTAGAAGTAATAGTTGGCGAGACAACTTCATGAAGACATGATGATGGAGATCATGGTGTCATGCCGGTGACAAAGGTGATCATGCCACGCCTCGAAGATGGAGATCAAAGGTGCAAGATGATATTGGCCATATCATATCACTCTATGATTTGCATGTAATGTTTGTCATGTTTACATCTTATTTGCTTAGAACGACGGTAGCATAAATAATATGATCCCTCACAAAATTTCAAGAAAGTGTTCCCTCTAACTGTGCACCGTTGCGAAAGTTTGTTGTTTCGAAGCACCACGTGATGATCGGGTGTGATAGATTCTAACGTTTGCATACAACGGGTGTAAGCCAGATTTACACATGCAAAACACTTAGGTTGACTTGACGAGCCTAGCATGTACAGACATGGCATCGGAACAAAAAAAACCGAAAGGTCGAACATGAGCCGTATAGTGGATACGATCAACATGAAGATTTTCATCGATGATGACTAGTCTGTCTCACGTGATGATCGGACACGGCCTAGTTGACTCGGATCATGTATCACTTAGATGACTAGAGGGATGTCTATCTGAGTGGGAGTTCATTAAATAATTTGATTAGATGAACTTAATTATCATGAACATAGTCAAAAGGTCTTTGCAAATTATGTCGTAGCTCACACTTTGGTTCTACTATTTTAGATATGTTCCTAGAGAAAATTTAGTTGAGAGTTGACAGTAGCAATTATGCGGACTGAGTCTGTAAACTGAGGATTGTCCTCATTGCTGCGCAGAAGGATTATGTCCTTAATGCACCGCTCAGTGTGCTGAACCTCGAGCGTCGGTTGTGGATGTTGCAAACATCTGACATACACGTTTTGACGACTACATGATAGTTCAGTGCGTAATGCTAAATGGTTTAAAATTGAGGCACCAAAGACGTTTTTGAAACATCGCAGAACATATGAGATGTTCCGAGGACTGAAATTGGGATTTCAGGCTAGTGCCCACTTCAAGAGGTATGAGACCTCTGACAAGTTTCTTAAGCCTGCAAACTAAGGAGAAAAGCTCAATCGTTGAGCATGTGCTCAGATTGTCTGAGTACTACTATCGCTTGAATCAAGTGGGAGTTAATCTTCCAGATGAGATAGTGATGGTTCTTCAAAGTCACTGCCACCAAGCTACTAGAGCTTCGTGATGAACTATAGTATATCAGGGATAGATATGATGATCCTTGAGCTATTCGCGACACCGCGAAAGTAGAAATAAAATAGGAGCATCAACTGTTGATGGTTGGTAAAACCACTAGTTTCAAGAAGGGCAAGGGCAAGAAGGGATACTTCATGAAACGGAAAATCAGTTGCTGCTCTAGTGAAGAAACCCAAGGTTGAACCCAAACCCGAGACTAAGTGCTTCTGAAATAAGGGGAATGGTCACTGAAGCAGAACTACCCTAGATACTTGGTAAATGAGAAGGCTGGCAAGGTCGACAGAAGTATATTGGATATACATTATGATGTGTACTTTACTAGTACTCCTAGTAGCACCAGGGTATTGGAATACCGGTTCGGTTGCTAAGTGTTAGTAACTCGAAATAAAAGGCTACGACATAAATGGAGACTAGCTGAAGGTGAGATGACGATATGTGTTGGAAGTGTTTCCAAGGTTGATGTGATCAAGCATCGCATGCTCCCTCTACCATCGAGATTGGTGTTAAACCTAAATAATTGTTATTTGGTGTTTGCGTTGAGCATAGACATGATTGGATTATGTTTATTGCAATACGGTTATTCATTTAAGGAGAATAATGGTTACTCTGTTTATTTGAATAATACCTTCAATGGTCTTGCACCTAAAATGAGTTTATTGAATCACGATCGTGGTGATACACATTTTCGTACAAAAAGTAATGATAGTACCACTTGTGGCACTGCCATTTGAGTCATATTGGTATAAACGCATGAAGAAGCTCCATGTTGATGGATCTTTGGACTCACTCATTTTTTGAAAAGATTGAGACATGCGAACCATGTCTATTGGTATATACGCATGAAGAAACTCCATGCAGATGGATCATTTGGACTCACTTGATTTTGAATCACTTGAGACATGCAAATCATACCACATGGGCAAGATGACTGAAAGGCCTCGTTTTCAGTGAGATGGAACAAGAGAGCAACTTGTTGGAAGTAATACATTTGATGTGTGCAATCCAATGAGTGTTGAGGCACGCAGTGAATACGGCTATGCTCTTACTTCACAAATGATTTGAGTAGATGCTGAGTATATTTACTTGCTGAAATATAAGTCTGAATTATTGAAAGGTTCAAATAATTTTAGGGTGAAGTTGAAGATCTTCATGACAAGAGGATAAAATGTCTATGATATGATCATAGAGATGAATATCTGAGTTGCGAGTTTGGTACATAATTAAGACATTGTGGAAATTGTTTCACAACTAATACCGCCTGGAACACCATAGTGTGATGGTGTGTCCGAACATCATAGCTGCACCCTATTGGATATGGTGCATACCATGATGTCTCTTATCGAATTACCACTATTGTTTATGGGTTAGGCATTAGAGAGAACCGCATTCACTTTAAATAGGGCACCATGTAATTCCGTAGAGATCACACCGTATGAACTATGGTTTAGAGAAACCTAAGCTGTCATTTCTTAGTTTGGGGTTGCGACGCTTATGTGAAAAGTTTTAGCCTGATAAGCTCGAACCCAAAGCGGATAAATGCATCTTCATAGCACACCCAAAACAGTTGGGTATACCTCCTATTCAGATCCGGAAGCAAAAGTGATTGTTTCTAGAACCGGATCCTTTCTCGAGGAAAAGTTTCTCTTGAAAGAAATGAGTGGGAGGATAGTGGAGACTTGATGAGGTTATTGAACCATCACTTCAACCAGTGTGTAGCAGGGCACAGGAAGTCGTTTCTGTAGCACCTACACCAATTGAAGTGGAAGCTGATGATAGTGATCATGAAACTTCAGATCAAGTCACTACCAATACTCGTAGGTCGACAAGGATGGGTACTATTTCAGAGTGGTACGTAATCCTGTCTTGGAGGTCATGTTGCTAGACAAGAATGAACCTACGAGCTATGGAGAAGCGATGGTGGGCCCGAATTCCGACGAATGGCTCGAGGCCATAAAATCCGAGAGGATCCATGTATGAAAACAAAGTATAGACTTTGGAAGAACTACTTGATGGTTATAAGGCTGTTGCGTATAGATGGATTTTAAAAGGAAGACGGACAATGATGGTAAGTATCACCATTAAGAAAGATCGACTTGTCGTTAAGATGTTTTCCGACAAGTTCAAGGAGTTGACTACGGTGAGACTTTCTCACTCATAGCGATGCTAAGAGTCTGTTGGAATTGTATTAGCAGTTACTGCATTATTTATGAAAGCTTGCAGATAGGATGTCAAAACATTGTTTCCTCGACAATTTTCTTGAGGAAAGGTTGTATGTGATACAACCAGAAGGTTTTGTCAATCATAAAAGATGCTAACAAGTATGCAAAGCTCCAGCAATCCTTCTAAGGACTGGAGTAAGCATCTCGGAGTTGAAATATACGCTTTGATGAGATGATCAAAGATTTTGGGTTTATACAAAATTTATGGGAAACTTGTATTTCCAAAGAAGTGAGTGGGAGCACTATAAAATTTCTGATGAGTATATGTTGTTGACATATTGTTAATCGGAAATGATGTAGAATTTCTGGAAAGCATATAGGGTTATTTGAAAAGTGTTTTTCAATGGAAAACCTGGATTAAGCTACTTGAACATTGAGCATCAAGATCTACAAGGATAGATCAAAAAATGCTTAATAGTACTTTCAAATGAACACATACCGTGACAAGATTTTGAAGGAGTTCAAAATAGATCGGCAAAGAAGGAGTTCTTGGTTGTGTTATAAGGTGTGAGTATTGAGTAAGACTCAAGACCTGACCACAGCAGAAGAGAGAGAAATGACGAAGGTCGTCCCCTATGCTTTAGACATAGGCTCTACAATATGCTATGATGTGTACCGCACCTGAAGTGTGCCTTGCCATGAGTCAATCAAGGGGTACAAGTGTGATCCAGGAATGGATCACAGGACAACGGTCAAGGTTATCCTTAGTAACTAGTGGACTAAGGAATTTTCTCGATTATGGAGGTGGTAAAAGAGTTCGTTGTAAAGGGTTACGTCAATGCAAACTTTGACACTAACCCGGATGACTCTGAGTAGTGAACCAGATTCGTATAGTAGAGCAGTTATTTGGAACAGCTCCAAGTAGCGCGTGGTAGCTGCATCTAGAAGTTGACATAGAGATTTGTAAAGCACACACAGATCTGAAAGGTTCAGACCCGTTGATTAATAACCTCTCTCACAAGCGAGATATGATCAAACCCCATGGGTGTTGGATTCATTGCAATCACATAGTGATGTGAACTAGATTATTGACTCTAGTGCAAGTGGGAGACTGTTGGAAATATGCCCTAGAGGCAATAATAAAATGGTTATTATTATATTTCCTTGTTCATGATAATTGTCTATTGTTCATGCTATAATTGTATTAACTGGAAACCATAATACATGTGTGAATACATAGACCACAACATGTCCCTAGTGAGCCTCTAGTTGACTAGCTCGTTGATCAATAGATGGTTATGGTTTCCTGACCATGGACATTGGATGTCATTGATAACGGGATCACATCATTAGGAGAATGATGTGATGGACAAGACCCAATCCTAAGCATAGCACAAGATCGTGTAGTTCGTTTGCTAAGAGCTTTTGTAAATGTCAAGTATCATTTCCTTAGACCATGAGATTGTGCAACTCCCGGATACCGTAGGAATGCTTTGGGTGTACCAAACGTCACAACGTAACTGGGTGGCTATAAAGGTGCACTACAAGTATCTCCGGAAGTGTCTGTTGGGTTGGCACGAATTGAGATTGGGATTTGTCACTCCGTATGATGGAGAGGTATCTCTGGGCCCACTCGGTAATGCATCATCATAATGAGCTCAATGTGACTAAGTAGTTAGTCACGGGATCATGCATTACAGAACGAGTAAAGTGACTTGCCGGTAACGAGATTGAACGAGGTATTGGGGTACCGACGATCGAATCTCGGGCAAGTAACATACCGATTGACAAAGGAAATTGTATACGGGGTTGATTGAATCCCCGACATCGTGGTTCATCCGATGAAATCATCGTGGAACATGTGGGAGCCAACATGGGTATCCAGATCCCGCTGTTGGTTATTAGCCGGAGAACGCCTCGGTCATGTCTGCATGGCTCCCAAACCCGTAGGGTCTACACACTTAAGGTTCGGTGACGCTAGAGGTTTTATGGGAAATAGTATGTGGTTACCGAAGGTTGTTCGGAGTCCCGGATGAGATCCCGGACGTGACGAGGAACTCCGGAATGGTCCAGAGGTGAAGATCAATATATTGGATGAAGGGTATTGGAGTCCAGAATTGTTCTGGGAGTATCGGGTGACGACCAGCGTGACCGAAAGGTGTTTCGGAGGCCCCAACAAGCGTTGGGGGCCTTATGGGCCAAGGGGAGGGAGCACACCAGCCCTCTAAGGGGCTGTGCGCCCCTCCCAACCCCTCTCACGTAACCTGGAGAGGTGGGGGCGCCTCCCCTAGGGCAGCTGCCCCTCCCGGCTTGGGGGGCAAGTTTCTTAGGGATGGGGCGCCCAAACCCATCTAGGGTCTCCCCTGTGGCCGCCACCCCTCCCCTAGGGCGCCTCCTCCACCCCCTTCCCCCTATATATAGTGAGGGAGAGAGAGGGTAGCCGCACCCTTCCCCTGGCGTAGCCCCTCCCTCCTGCAACACCTCCTCCTCCTCCGTAGTGCTTGGCGAAGCCCTGCCGGAGAACCACGAGCTCCATCGCCACCACGTCGTCATGCTGCTGGAGTTTTCCCTCAACTTCTCCTCTCCCCTTGCTGGATCAAGAAGGAGGAGACATCCCCGGGCTGTACGTGTGTTGAACGCAGAGGTGCCATCCGTTCGGCGCTTCGATCAGAATCGACCGCGATCTGAATCACTGCATTTACGACTCCACCAACCGCGTTCTTGTAACGCTTCCGCATCACGATCTTCAAGGGTATGAAGATACACTCATCCTCTCCCTCTCTTGTTGCTAGAATCTCCATAGATTTATCTTGGTGATGCGTAGAAAATTTTGAATTATTGCTACGCTCCCCAACAGTGGCTTCTCTCAAGATAGCATGTATTACGGCGGGTGAACAAATTACTGCCGAGCAATTGATAGAAAAGCGCATAATTATGAAGATATCTAAGGCAATGATCATGAATATAGGCATCACATCCGTGTCAAGTAGACCGAAACGATTCTGCATCTACTACTATTACTCCACACATCGACCGCTATCCAGCATGCATCTAGAGTATTAAGTTCATAAGAACGAGTAACACATTAAGCAAGATGACATGATGTAGAGGGATAAACTGAAGCAATATGATGTAAACCACATATTTTTATCCTCGATTGCAACAATACAATATGTGCCTTGCTGCCCCTACTGTCACTGGGAAAGGACACCGCAAGATTGAACCCAAAGGTAAGCACTTCTCCCATTGCAAGAAAGACCAATCTAGTAGGCCAAACTAAACCGATAATTCGAAGAGACTTGCAAAGATATCAAACCATGCATATAAGAATTTAGAGAAGAACCAAATAATATTCATAGATAATCTTGTTCATAAATCCACAATTTATTGGATCTCGGCAAACACACCGCAAAAGAGTATTACATCAAATAGATCTCCAAGAACATCGAGTAGAACTTTGTATTGAGAATTAAAGAGAGAGAAGAAGCCATCTAGCTAATAACCCGAAGGTCTTGGTAAACTACTCACGCTTCATCGGAGAGGCTATGGTGTTGATGTAGAAGCCCTCTGTGATCGATTCCCCCTCCGGCAGATCGCCAGGCCCCAAGATGGGATCTCACGGGTACAGAAGGTTGCGGTGGTGGAAAAGTGGTTTTGTGGCTCTCCCTGATGTTTCTAGGGTATACGAGTATATACAGGTGAAAGAAGTACGTCGGTAGAGCTACGAGGGGCCCATGAGGGTAGGGAGCGCGCCTACCTCGCCCCCCCTCCCGGGCGCGCCCTCCTGCCTCGTGGAGTCACATACTTCTACTCCAAGTCTTCTGGATTGATTTCGGTCCAAGAAAGATCATCGCGACGGTTTCATTCCATTTAGACTCCGTTTGGTATTCCTTTTCTGTAAAACTCTAAAATAGGCAAAAAAACAGAAACTGGCACTGGGCCTCCGGTTAATAGGTTAGTCCCAAAAATAATATAAAAGAGCATATTAAAGCCCACTAAACATCCATAACAGATAATATACATGGAACAATAAAAAATTATAGATACGTTGGAGACGTATCGGGCGGGCCGCCTATAACAATTGGAAATGATGTCATTTTGAACCAACTTGTATCATTTTGAAAAAACTATGAAACATATCAAGTCCACAAATAAATGAATCATATTCAACCCACGGGAATCATATTATTTTCATCATTTTGAACAAACATGAAACATATCAAGTCCAAGTATAAATGAATCATATTCAACCGACATGAATCATATCATTTTCATTATTTATCACTTATTCAACCAACATTCATCAATGTGAATGAATCATATTCAACCAACATCTTTCATTCAACAACATTCAACAATGCATCATATCATAATTTTGTTTAACAAAAAAAATTATGAACTAGGGTTCATCTTGAGGGTTCACTATTTTTTCTCCAACAACATCCACTACTTGCATCATATAACATCCACATGCATCATATATCAAAACAAATTCCTCCAACATGCATCTCATATCATATCATCATTTTTTTAAACAATTTTTTTATCAACTAGGGTTCATATCCACACTATCATTCGAACTAGTGAGTAGGGTTCATATTCAACACCACTAGTGATTAGAGAACATCTAAAAGCAACCTCAAACAATCCTAGGTAAAAAATCAATCTTATTTCAAAAATATGGGTGATTTGAAGCAAATAATGCATCGAATCGGAAGCTATTTGACTAAAAGTAATTGGAGGGATCGAAGGAGCTTACTTTTCTTTCTTCGGAGCCATCTCAATCCGCAAAAATGGTGAAGATCCAAGGAGAGGAGTAGAGAGGGGCGAGAGAGAACAACTCCCGCTGTTCTTGGCGGCTGGGAGGATAGGGGATGGTGGAGATGGGGCTGGGGCGGGTGCGTCGACCCGTATAACTGCTCGCACCCTACCCCCAGGATCCACGACGGTAAGGTTATACAGCCTACCGCCAGGGACAGTGGCAGTAGGGGGACGACGATCGTCTAGGGCTGCTGACATGGATTAGCAGTCTGGCGGTAGGATGTTTAACCCTACCGCCGGGAGCCCTGGCGCTAAGAAAAGGGTCAGATTTCAAAAAAATTGTCAACTAGGGTCAGATCCTAAAAATATATGGTAAAAGGGCCAAAACATGAAAATTTGCCGTGTGTGGCGGGATATGCAAATCCCATGCATGCTAGCCGCTGGATACTGGATTCTTAGCGTTGATGATTGATGAACGGCAGGTGTCAGCCCATCTTGGCAAATAAATGGTTGCAATCACTTGAGTGGTGTTTTGGCAGGAAGGCTGGGAGGGAAGTGGTAAATCCAAATTCAAAATTGCTACACTATAGTAGTAGAGATAATTAATAAGAGAGGAAGAAAATGATTGAGAAAAAAATAAGGAAAGAAATGAAGACAAAGAATAGGAAAGACGTGCAATGAATATGGAACGAAAAGAATTAAGATAGAACAAGGAAGACAAGAAAAGAAATTGAGACAAAATAAGGAAGACATGCTAGGAATAAGAACTGAAAACAATAAAATAATTAAGGAATGAAATCTACTCGTATCTAATTAAACCGGAATTATATGGAGCGCATAAGAATAAAAATGCCGATCATCTGTTAAGATATTTTAACGCATAATCAAATTATCACTTGGCCATATTATTACTCCCTCCTATCCAAAACGTACGAGTGTAAATTTTTATCCCACTACAACACATTTTTTTTACAAAAGTATAGAAGTGCCAGGAGTTTTTTTGTCCCATTCTAATGCATGGATGTGCAGCGGACTGGGACCAAAAGACTGGGATAAGACAGACAAAAATGAGCGAGGCATATGCCTCCTGTTGCAATGCATGGGTATTTGTGCTAGTAGTCCCAATTAAAAAAGGCGCATGCTAGGAATCATCCGGCTGATCTGCGCATGAGATCAGCCGTGTCGGCAGCCACTCGATCGTCCTGGCAGCCCGTATTATAAGCCGTTCGATCCACGTCTCAAGCCTGTTCGATTCATTTCTTTTCGAGAGTGCGGGTCGCGAGTACTGCTTTCACAAACAGCTACGCACACATGACACGGCGAAGTGCTTCTTGTTGAGCTAAGCAGCAAAGTCATCTAGTATTTGTTATGTAGCAAGTCACCCATTTTCTAATAGAAAAATAGCAAGTCATCCATGCTCGTGCACCACCACGAGCTAATTCAAATACAATCGACAGAGTTTTTTTTTCGAGAGTACGTTAAAGGCGTACCGTATTTATATAGAAAGGGAGAAAATGTTGTACAAGACTGCGATGAGACTAGAAAGTCTACACGGAAACTCCGACTTTGGAAAAAAAAAGCCTACTCTCGCGAAAGGATCTAAACCCTCAACTCCTAGACCTGCCTTCTTCCAAAGCTTGATCTCCTCGTGGATGAGCTGAACAAGGTTAGTGTCCGAGCGCACTTGGTCATTGCAGTTGAACACCCGAGCGTTCCTCTGCTTCCATAGGTGCCACGCGGTCAAGATGACGAGCGAATCAAACCCTCTCTTGAGCTTTCTATGGAAGGACTTCCGCGCTTGTCCCACCACACCATGAATGTATCCTCGAGGCTTGGGATTTGAATGTTGATTTGAAGCAACTGGAAGCAACCACTCCAAACTTGCCTCGCGTAAACGCATCTAGCGAGGATATGGTCTGTTGTGTCCTCCTCTTGGCAGCAAGTGTAGCATGCCGAAGTCGTATCTTGGAGACCATGCCTCGCACGTCGGTCCAAAGTCCATAGCCGGTATCGAGAGGCAAGCCACACAAATTTTTTGCACTTGAGAGGCGCCCAACAGCTCCAAATGCATTGAGCGGCGGTGAACCGAGTCATGCCCTGGCATAGCATACTGTAGGTGGATTTTGCGCTATATGAACCTGTGACACTCCAGGGCCAGTAGAAGACATCATCCTCCGATACATTCCTTTGGATCGTCGCCAAGGCATGTTGCAAGTGTATGAGTTGCAGGTGAGCCGTGAAGGATAGCTCACCCGTGATGTCATTGACCCAAGAGCCCCCGAAACAATCGGCAGAGTGGCTGCTGCATATGCTGCATACGAGGGTAGACGCGCTGGAAGACGAGACGACAATGTCGCAAGGGGTTGTTCGACTGTTGCGGGCCTAGAGTAAGGGCTCGAGCAGTGCTGCGACGCTGGACGACCAGCTCTGCAATGGCAGCCTGGGGTGATGCTATGAGGAGGGCTTCAACGAAAACCTGGCACATGCTTCGATAGCCGTGGTGATGGCGCGATGACGTGCCTCGGCGGTCGCGACGATTCTGCGATGGTAGCCTGTCTGCTTCGACGATGTTGCGACAACATGCTTTGACACTTGCAGCGATACTATGACGACAAATTGTCTGCTTCAATGATGTTGTGACGGCATGCTTCGGCCACACAATGGTGGGTGCTTCAACAACCACGGTGATGCTACGACGGCAACCCGGGATCCTTCGGTGATGTTGCATCGGCGTGCTTTGACGGCCGCGATGGGTGCTTCGACAGTCACAACGATGCTACGACGGCGAGCCGACTGCTTCCATGATGTTACGACAACATGCTTCCGACACCCACGACTATGTCGCGACGAACCGTGACGGCGACGTTCTTTCAATGACCATGGCGATGCTGCGACGAAGGCCTGATTGGTTCGACGGCATGCTTCCCAGCCGTTGCAGTGCTGCGACAATGGCACGATTGTTTCAATGATGCTACGATAACAACTCGGCTAATCCAATGATGTTGCGGTAGTATATATGTTTCGACAGCCACCGCGCTTGCAGAGGTGTCAAGGACGCTACTCTAAGCATTGCTATATCTAAGCAAATCATGACTCCATGTGCTTGCGAGTACCAAAATCCAACAAAGACCCACAATCATCGTAAAGAATATGGTGTTCTAAAATCCTGGTTTAGTTCTTGCTGTGTGCTTTCTCTTGAGATGTCGCGGTTACTGTAGCTTACGTGACATCCCTTCGAGATATTAGAGGATGCGCTTCCCACCTATATACATAGGGACGTGCTAAGCACAACGTGAGAAGTGCAAGTAAAAAGAATCTGTTAATTAACAATCATAGCTCCAGGCGTCACTATGGACGTCACGTGGAGAACAGAGGCTCCGCACCACACACGATGGCGTGCGATCGCACGGCGCCGGACGCGGCTGACGAAGCCACAAAATCATCCGGCTGTTTTTGAACATTTTCCATTAAAAAAACATCACAAACCTTCAGAAAACCTAACGGAAACGGAAAAGTCCCCGTTCGGAACGCGCGGAGCTTGCCGAACGCCTCCAGCAGTGCCCAAAACCGTGAAGCGAGCGAAGCCGGACTTCTCGAAAGCGAAATCATGGAGTTGGTGATAATTACAACAGGAATGCCACTGCTTAGAGCATTTCTAGCATACCCCTTAAAAGTGGTCAAACCCTTATATTTTTTGCGTTTTAAGGTTTTGGTCCAAAAAATATCCAGAACAGAAACCGTAAAAGTGGTCCAACCCGTATTTTTTTAAAGGACATCGAAAATCCACACCCGAGACCCTTATGTTTGAATGTTGGAAGGCCGAACTGAGGTTGCCCTGTATACCGGTCGAACCTCGTCGGAGCAAACACGCCGCCGCGGAATTTGCTGGAATCCGTCCAAAAACTCACCGAAATTCGTCACCGCACACCTGAAAAGGCCACTGGACGCCGGAATCAATCGCCGTCGGTTCGAATTGGACGAGCTCGACCTTGCCGTAGCCTCCCATGACCTCAGCCTGGCCGCCAAAATCCTCCCGATGCGGCCGGCAAAGGGGCATGGCTCGGCCGGCGTGAGCGTCAACGGAGCAAGGCGCAACCGGCGGGCGGTGAGGCGCGGCTGACGGGGCTAGGCGCGACCGGCTGGGGGAAGGGGCGGCGCGGGCTGCCCGGAGGAAGGAGCTCTTATCCCAGTTTTACAATTTGTTTTTACAGTATCTGTTCGACTGTTTGATCCTTCAAATGCTTTTTTTAACCTTAATCCCACTTTTACAGTTTGTAGTTTTAAGGGTTTGCTATACATATGCTCTTAGAGCAATTCTAGCAGAACCCTTATAACGCAGACCCTTATAACGCGTTTATAGTACGTGAAAAATGCATTTTAAGGGTCGATTTTAGCTGCGACCGAATAGACCCCTAAACTTAAACTGTATAACCGAATATTCGCTTATATTCATTCCCCACGCCTTCTTTTTCCTCTCGCACATGTCCATGGTCAGCTAGATTGCTCCCGCAAAACGAACAAACAACGCTCGAAGCAGCCAACGACGACCAAATATGAAGCGCACGAAGTGGCCAATCCAGGAGCTAGCTCCTCCGTCGGGGTAACCAGAGCTAGCTAGCTAGCTCAGCTTGAATCGATCCAAAGCTAGCTAGCTAGCTCCTCCATCGCCGCAGCGAGAGACGCGGCCGGGGCTGGCGGCCGGGGAACCGGGGCGGCGCGGACGGCGGGCGCGGACGGGCGGCCGGTATCCAGGGGTGGACAGGGCGGCACGGACGGCGGACGCGAAAGTTTCTGTGACAGTTAGGCTCCCGTCAACTGCTTTCTCACGATACATGACATCATAGAAGCAGACGTCAGAACTATGTTTTTGCGGATCGGAAGGAGTTTTTTTTTCGTACCACAGTCGACCCGCTCCTTCTCCTGCTGGCGCTCCCCTCCGTGGCCAGATCTGTGGAATCCCCGCCGCTTCTGGTACAGAAGACACTACCCCGAAGCAGCATCCCCCCGGTGGCCAAATTCATTGTTTTGACCCTTTTTCGTAACTTAAGCACGATTTGACCCTATGTGCATTTTTTTCTAGATCTGACCCTTTTTCTACCGCCATTGTCTTTGGCGGTAGGGTAGCACATCCTACCGCCATGGCCTTTGGCGGTAGGACTTACTTACACCGTCACGCCCGTTCGGTGTGAAAAGGACCCTACCGCCATGGTCTTTGGCGGTAGGGGCATGCATGTAATTATAATAAGGGCACGCATGCAATAAAAGATTCATTTTTTGCAAAAAGGACCCTACCACCATAGGCTATGGCGGTAGGGTTACACGTCCTACCTCCATCGACTGCGGCGGTAGGGTCCTTTCTGCAAAAAATGAAAGTGACGGTGCAGGTAAGTCCTACCGCTAAAGGCCTTGGCGGTAGGGTGTGTTACCCTACCGCCATAGACAATGGCAGTAGGAAAAGAGTCAGATCCAAAAAACTTTTGCACATAGGGTCAGATTGTGCTAAACTAACGAAAAAGGGTCAAAACCGTGAATTTGCCCCCCCCCCCCCGCGGGACCTCCTATGTGCCGCTCTTTGCAGCGAAGAGACGCAGTTTCGCACAGGCGGCCTATGACTGGGCCGGCCCATGACCTCCAGCGAACATATGTAGCTCCAAAAAAATTCGACTTCTCTGGGAATCAATCCAGCGATCTCATGCTGCCAACGACGAGCCGCAACCAGCTGAGCTAGCGAGATTTTCTGATTAGACGATAGCGTCAACCTATAAGAACCAATAGGCAGCACAAATCTGAATTAGTTTTGGAATTTTGAAAGTAGTTTTTTTTGAAACTGAGTGTTTTGTGAAACGCAAACACTGTTCAAATTTGTGATTTGTTTTACAAAATTGAACCACTTTTTGAAATCATGAACGCTTTTTTTAAAAACAGGAACATTTTTCGAAATTCCAAATGAAAATTGTGCAAACGCGAACATTTTTTAAAACTCCCGAACAAAATTTGAAAACACAAACAAATTTTAGAACATTTTGAACAATTTTGAAAAGGGAACATATTTTAAACACAAAAAAAATTAAAACATGATCATTTTTTCAAAACGGGAACATTTTCTGAAAAGTTGTGAAATTTTTTAGCAGAAACATTCCGAACATTTTTTTAATATGTGAACATTTTCTGTATTTATGAACAAATATTGAAAACACAATCTTTTTTGAATATTGATCGATAATTAGAAGCAAGAATCTTTCTTGAAATTTTAGAACATTTTTCAAACTAAAATAATGTTGAAAAATATAAAAACAAATAGTACACAAACAATGTTTAAAAGTGTGAACATTTTTCAAATTTACAAACAAAATTTGAAAACACGACCTTTGTTTAATTTTGATCATTTTTATAAAACCACGAACATTTTTAAAATTTTAGAACATTTTTGAAAGATGCAAACAAAATTTGAATTTTCTAAACTTTGATGAATTTCTGAATTTTACTAAACTGGAATATTTTGTGAAAAAACGAACAAAGTTTCGAAAAGGCAAACATGTTTTGAATTTTCGAACATTTTTTGAACAAGAAAATGAAAATAAAAAAGGAATATGAAAAAAACATAAAAAGGAAAAAAAAGAAACAGGAAAAACGAAAATGAAAAAGGAAAAGAAAGAAAACATGGTTCTGGATATTCTTTTTTTTTTGAACATCGGTACAAAGGTTCTGGATATTCTAGAAGGTTCACAAAACCAAAATAAACCGGCTGGAAACCCGTGGAACATTCCAAAAACCGGAAACAAAAGGTTTGCGTGCAGTCATGAAGCCCTAATCGCTCGATGTGCATCTCTGCCTGTGCGTTGCGGCGACAATTTGCCGCAACGTGCCGGCAAATAGGAAAGAGATAAATATGCTGAGGGTCATTGAAGTTGAGTCAAAAGCACAATACGGTCACTGAACTTCAGAATACGCTCGGTACGGTCATTATATACACAAAGTGATGATTATACGGTCACTGTCACACCGTAGAGCCCCGTATAGCAATCTGTCGACTGGTCAAATGATCTACATGCCATTCAATTGACTGGTCAAATAGCAAAAAAAAAATGGCAGCCTAAGTATTGCAGTGGGCCCATCTGTCAGTAGACGGAAGAAATATAAACAAGAAACGTACACGCTGCAGCCAGGGGAGTCGAACGAAGCACATATACAGGAAGTAGGCGCTAGGCCTTTTATATAGAGATGTTCACGCAATGCACAGGCCTGTTCATTGAAAATGAAGCGCGCGTGCGCGCGCACACACACGGTGCGCACATATATATTTTGAAAATTACATTTATTGTATCAAATTTATGTAACTGTGCCCAAAAAAGTGATATATTTTTTCATGCAACTTTAGCCAAGTGTTTGCATCTTTTGCTTAAAAAAGTTCATGCATTTTTTAAAAAGTGTTTGCATATATTCTTTTATAAAACTTAGTGTAACTTTGTATTAGAAATGCATCCGCCTCCGCTATAATCCGAATCCGCCTCCTACTCTGCTATTAGTTCCCGTGCTCAAACCAAAGCCTCAGCCTAGCCTTTTTTTTTGTGAGAAAATTTTCGATCTATTCATCTTCAATCATGACAGTACAACGAATACTAGAAATAATAAAAATTACATCTAGATCCATATACCACCTAGCGACGACTACCAGCCCTGAAGCGAGCCGAAGGCGCACCGCCGTCATCGCTCCTCCATCGCCGGAGTCGGGCACAACTTGTTGTAGTAGACAGTCGGAAAGTCGTTGTGCTAAGGCCCCGTAGGACCAGCGCACCAGAACAGCAACCGCCGCAGATGAAGAATAACGTAGATCAGAAAGATCCAATCCGAAGACACGCGAACGTAGACGAACAACGACGAGATCCGAGCAAATCCACCAAAGATAGATTCACCGGAGACACACCTCCACACGCCCACCAACGGTGCTAGACGCGCCGCCAGAAGGGGGACTAGGCGGGGAGACCTTTATTCCATCTTCAGGGAGCCGCCGCCGTCTCGTCTTCCTGAGCAGAACACAAACCCTAGCAAAACTGAAAGAAACAACTAAAAACGGAGCCCTCCCGCCGGCCCTTACCGAGATCCACCGCGCCCCCATGGCCCTAGGGCCACCGGAGAGGAGGCGGACCTGCGGCGGCGACGGCGGGAGGCAGAAACTCTAAGCTTTTTGTGGAGGAAGGAGGAGGCGGCGGCTAGCCTTTCCGAGGGAAGGAAAGAACTTGTAAGGTTTTCTAGCCTCGGCCTAGCCTTTATAGAGTGTGGCTAGGACTCATCTAGATGCGACATAACTATGTCACATCTAAGCATGACATCACACAACATCAGCAAAAAAAACAATTAAAAAAATATTTTGTACAAATCTTGAAGATCCTTATTATGTGATGAACTATTTAGATATGACATCCTTGAAAAACACTTAGATGTGAATTAGTCATTCTGGCCTTTATAATCTCTCAATTCAAGAGCTAGGTGTCAGAGAATAAACCACGAGGTTGTCATCGCGCATGAGTCCGAGCTCGTGTTCGCGTCCAGCGTATAGGTCCAGGATGTCAGTGGCTGTAGAAACGCATCGGAGACTCGCATGCATGGCCAGAGGAGGACTGCTTTCGTTTGTGCGAAGAGGCAGGAGAGATGGCCGGGTCATCTGGTAGTGGCCGGTGCGGTGCGCGTACATGCAGCAGGCTATGGTGTTTTAAAAATATTTATGTAGTCTATGGTGTTTCTTTGATTTTAAAATGTTCGTATGATTTTTGAAATTATGCACGCATTTTTAAAAATACTCATGTAATGTAAAGTAGTATTACCCTTATAGGAATGTCCGTCTATTTCCAGAAAAATTCTTGTACTCTTAATTAATATTTGATGAATTTTAAATATAAAATTACACTAAGTTTTATACAAAATATGCAAACAGTTTAAAAAAAGCATGAGCTTTTCTAAAAAAAATACATGCAAACACTTGTTAAGAGTTGCATGAAAAAAGATTTCACTGTTTTGGCACAGTTACATAATTTGATAAGACGAAAATAATTTTTTAAATATACCTCCGTCCGGAACATGTGCATGTTTTACTTCTGAGAATTGCTTGTGTGAATTGCATGGATTTTACTTTATAAAATAGAGCACCTACAAAATGGACAAGTCGGTTCAGCTAGTCCAGAGGTTCATCTTTTGCGCATTACGCGAGAGTGCTTAGTTTCGATTCCCCTCGTTGTCGCGCACTGTTTTTGTTTTTGTAATTTAATAATAATAATTTCTTGGCCCACTAACAAACAGGCCCATTGCAATATTTGCGATTGTTTGACCGGTCAACAAAATGCCATACGATGTAATACGACAAGTCAGTGACCGTACAATCACGGCTTCGCATATATGATGACCGTAACGAGCGTATTCTGAAGTTCGATGACCATATCGTGCTTTTGCTTTAACTACGGTGACCATGAGTGTACTTATCTCAATAGGAAATCCCCCCCACCCCCCGCGGCTGTCACCACCGGCTGGGCTGGCCCATACTCTGGCCAAACAGGCCAGCAGATCGTCTTCCAAAACAGGCCCTCACTTCGATTTGTTTCTTTCTTTCTTCCCGACGCGTGCGGTCGGCCCGCCCCTATTGTTACCCTCGTCTTAACCCTAGCGCCACCGCCGCCGTCCCGCCCCCGTCAGGTTGTCTCGCAGCCGCGCCGCCTCCTTTCTCTCATCTCGGCAATCGACCCGCCGTCTCCCCGTCGTTCCCGGCTGCCTCCATCTGCACCTGGTGTGCCCAACGGGGCCAAGCTCCTCGCGAGAAGCTAGCGCGCGGAGTGCGGCGCTGGAGCCACAGAGTGCACCAAGCCGTGTGGCTTCCCAACAGGGCGTCTCCGCTCCTCCCGGCCGCGCTCGCGTCTCTCCTCCCCGCACAGCTCACCTTGCGGCCGTCGCGGTGAGCCTCCGCCTCATGCTATGGCGCGGCTGCCGCTGTCGCCATCTCCACCGGCTTTCACCCCCGTCAAGGAAGAGCCCGACGTCGACACCACCACCGCCGCCGCTCGCACTACGCGCCCACCGCCCCGCAAGAAGCGCCGCCGGGACCACCTTCCGGTAACCCCAACCCAGCCGCTGCTCACGCCCCAAACTATTCTGTCCGGGATTTCGAAAGCCGATTCCTTCCATGTCAAGCGGTGCGGGGAGCTGGAGGACCTAACGCCGACGACAGCGCCCGCCTCCATAAAGAGCGAGCCTGACGCTGACGACGGGACTGGCAAGGATGCAGGAGGGGAAACATTGGGCGCACCACCGCACAAGAAGCGCGGCCGTCACTCCCTGCCGGCAACCCCAATCCATCCCCTTTTCACGCCCCAAGCTACCCTGCCGGGCATTTCAAGGGCCGATTCCTCGGTGGAGCAGCCTAGCGCAACGCCAACTGGCACCGTCAAGGGCGAGCTTGATGCAGACACTGGAAAGGATGCGGGAGGGAAGGTGGTCCGGAGACGACGACCCTACCCCCAAAGGCCCATTACAGATCAAGGCCCCACCATGTGGGCCAATCGTGGACGCCTCGGCCGTCTCCTCCACAATCTAGTTTGCACGCACCAATGGCGAGATGCCGCTGGGGTCTTCTCCGTGCTCCTACCTGGCATCCAGCGCCCTGACTCCTTCGAGGAGGCCCGCAGCATTTTAGTGGTAAGCAGAACATGCTGGGTGTAATTTTTATAGTAGCTTGTTCTTTTGGTAGAGTTAGCGTTTTCTAATGAAGGCTTGTTGCTCGATCAAGGATGCGATGGATATTCATAGACGCCTTGCTCAGGACAGCGGTGGCAGGAGAACCTACTACCACAGGACACAGAAGGTTTTTGATGTTTGGATACAACGGCTAATGTGGTTGCCTACTTGTGCAAAAGTAGGTTCCTAATTTGTTGTCAACTTTAAGACTAATACAATCTTAAATTAGTTAATTATCTTATTCTTATATATACCATGATTGAATTTGTCAATACAACCATACCTGAACAAACCCTGAAAATGGAGCCAGGGGTTTGTTATAATCTGTATTGTTACCAATCGATACTATTCAGAGCCTAATTGGATTAAAAGTGTTTCTGGGAATAACATCGAATTCCAAATCCAATAGGAATTAGCACTGTTCATTCGTTTGGGTATAAGCATGCACATCAAAGTTCCTCATTGTACCTTTCGTTGGTTTTTGGATGAATTTTATGGGGAAAGGGCATTTGCTGTGAAGTCTGGTCAGGAATCTTCTGCAAACAAGTGTGTATAGGAGTGGTTCCGTTGCTATAGTCGAGATTAAGCCCTTCTGGTGTGTGCGCATTGCCCTGTAGCCCGCGCAACTGTGAGCTCTGCCTTCTGATGCACCTATATTTTGTTGCTACCTGGACTGTTTCCAGTTGCTCAACGCCGCCGGTATTTGATAAAACCATGGGTGGTCCTTCAGTAGAACAACATAAACTTAGGGTGAGGTAAAAGCTGACACAGGGCAAAGGAATCGAAGTGTATTTTAGTACTCCTGTTTAGGTTCTTCAAAAGTATACTACGTCTATTCTTTTATTTTGTCATTCTGATATTCCAAACGTCCCTCCTTTTGTTGATTTCAACATCACATATGCAGTTTTGTGCACGTGTTTTTTTATTCCATTGTGGCTTTGCTAGCATTGTATAGTTAGGTTGGTTGTAATTTAAACCCCTGCATATCATGGCTAAATTGGATTCAGTGGATCAGAAACATTGAATCTTACCTTAGTATGTTCATAGACTCACTGGTTGTTACTAAGGTCAGGGGATTGTAGGTTAATAAAAAGACCGTGTTGCACATCGTAATCTTCAGTTCTAATTGTGGTCTGTTTTCTATATTACCCCTGATCTAATCGTTTTTTATGATACGTTAATAGATGTACAAACATCATGCTCCTTTGTATTTTCTTAACCTTGTTAATTTGTTTGGCAGAAACACATGGTTAAACTCGAATTGGCTCTATTTTATATTTCACAAGGCAAGATCGATGATGCACACAATGCAACAAGAGTGTGAGTTACCAGCACAGTCTGTTAGTGTTTACATTTATCATGTCTTATATACACTTTTTTATATGTCGTTTCTGGGGAATTCGCTGATCTGTGATAGGCTTATAGCCATGCCACCTTGTTGGTTGTTACAATTTACATGCCTAATTCATTACTTCTTTAATGAAACCAAGTATCAGTCTATCATGTTAAATCCAAAGAAATTATTTTTCGACATGTTATCAGGTAATAGAGACTTTATTACCTGCGAGATACTAGGTAACTTCTCATTAAGACTTAAGAGCACAATCCATTTTGGTCCAGGTAATTGTTACATAGAGGTTGAACCACCTTCTTGTTTCTTCACTTATGAATCAGATTTTGCACAAAACATTCCACTTTGAACCACATTTACCATTTCAGCTTTTGAAGTGGGTCTGACATGATTGCCCCATTTGCCAGGGTGGTGTGGCATTCACAACTTGACACATTGCAGGCCAATTGGGACATGCATTTCACAGATACTCTCTGACGTGGCATAGGCTAGCCGGCAATATGGCAGAAGCTAGCTAGAGGTCCGATGTCCGTCATGGCAGAGGCTAGCTTCACTGCCCAACGTAGGCACGTAGCAGAGCTTGGGTTATCATAGAGCAGTGATAGCTAGCGGAGAGTGCTGTTGGACCTTCGGTTAGCCTCTGCCACATTGGTGCATGTTGCAAAATGTACGCCACAGTTCTGCGATGTGTCAAGCAATAGGTGACTGTGTTACATCACCCTGATGAGTGTGGCCATCACATCAGAACTAACTCAAATGCTAAAGTGTTTCTCAGGATGGAACAATTTGTGCAAAATCTGCTTCAAAGTGTCACCAAAAACTAAATGTGGTTCAAACTGTCACTGTATCACAAATATCTGGTCGGGTGTGGAATTTATTTATTCTTTCATTAACCGAAATAGGCACCCAATTCAAGTACATGGGTGGTGGTGTACACTCTCACCTCCCACCAACTGAGCGGCTCATGAGACATTTGTGTGGTATTCATATGCGGCAATCTAGGAATTTTGTTATGACGAAGAAAGGAATCTACAGATACTACAAAAGTATGCATCTGTTAAATGCAGACATTGTGTTAAGATATGTGTAACGTCTTAATTCTGGTAACTGAAATACTTTTCAAGTGTTGAAGCTTTTGGATAATTTAGTTTCTTGTTTTAATTTTTTATTCCACAGACATGTCTTCTCAGCACTGAGATAAAAGAATTGAGAACTTCTATTCCTTTTTTCAGCCTCATCGCGAAGGACGGACTAAAGATGGAACCAACTCTAAATCTGATACATGGCTTGATATCATATGATAAATGGTACTCTGGTTTGCCCAAAGACATGCAACTTGAGAGATTTGATGTGTACAATGAATCATGCAAAATTTCTGTGTCATCAAATGCCTGTGGAGAAAATGGTCCCCAGGATAGTTCAGATGACAATTGCAGCATTGATGTTGATGATGCTAGTTTTCCTGCTTGCTCTTCAGAAAGTTCTATCAATAATGGGAATATAGACAAAAAATGCAAGATTACCAAGAAATCTCATTTTGTTTATCCTGTTAAGGAAAATGATTCAGTAGATTCACAAGTGAAAGGAGTGGTTTCTGCAGATTTTCGAAGCGTATTTTTAGTTACCTCTGATGCCCTTACCTGTGGTTAGTGACATTCCATCTACTTCTCCAAGATGTTCATCTTTTTTTTTTCCTTCCACTAAGTACTATGCAGTTTAGAGTTCTGGGGTATCTGTAGAAAAATGACACTGAGTGATTACATTACTAGAACATCTAGAGCAATCATAAAGAACCATTGGTTTGATGTGATATACCTTCTAATACATTTTGTTCTTCTACCATCCACTTCAGCATGCAATACTGCAACCAGTTTTAGCCTTCATTTACTTTTATTTGATACATCTGGATCTAAAATATGAGATTATGACATGAATTTTCAAAGAGTGCTCAGCAAGCGAGGAGTAAAATCATGAAGAGTCCATAGGGTATATAAACAATGCTTGACAACTCTAAAGTTTGGTACTTCTTTTTGCATGTGGCAAGTCTGAAGCAGCTTTTGATGAAGGTGCTGGAAACATTGTGTTGATTTATCCTTTTTTTTCCTAGAGTTGGATCAATCCTTCATCCTTGGTAGCAATGTATTGCATGTAAATTGTAGCTTCGCGGCTGCCCCTCATCAGATCAACTAGCCTCGTTAATCTGAGCATCCGTTTATTCATTACTTTTGTTATCTTTATCAAGCTTGTTTTATAGCTCCGCATACTTATGTATTAACATGTTAGATGTTTATTATGGTACTTGAAGGATTGGAACAAACCTTGTTGCCGCTACGTCGAAAGCATGCTGCTGGGACTTCAAGTGATTGCTTTGATTCGTACTGGAAGTACAAGTCAACACCTAATACCTTCTACGCAGATGCAGAAAGATGTCTAAAAGTGGCTCTTCATTCGTCACCACCAGTAATGGCAGCCTTATTGCCATTAATACAGGTACTTGTCAATCAAACCAGTACCCCATGTTTTGCATATAACCATACAATTTCTTGTATGGATTTTGTTTTCATCTGTTGACCCATTTTAGCTACCTTTACTATGGTGTAGATCCTGCTGCTTGGTGATAAACTGAAAGATGCACTTTGTGAACTTGAGAAGACCTGCCGCAGTTCTACTACAGCGCTTCCTTTCAGGTTGTTAAGCCATCATGTCGTTGGTTATCATTTAAAGCAATTTGTTATCTTAAATCTCATCTCTCATTTTATGTTTCTAAAACATCAGAATATGGTAGTTTCTGTTTTTTGTTCCTTGTCCGTACTGAGATAAGCTGTCATGAGCTAAGTGGCTGAAGTTTAGTTTTTGTAATGCAGATTGCGAGGCAGGCTGCTAGAGTATTTTGACCAAAATCAAGTATCAACTATATCTTCTTGCTATGAGGAAGCTTTGCAGAGAGATCCTACATGTAGCTACTCGGTTGAGAGGCTAACTGAAATGCACAGAAAAGGTTTTGGCTGAAGACTTTTTCTCCCATGGTGCTCTACTATTTGATCGATTCTAGTTTAGTAGTCTACTCATTACATGGTACTGCTACATGCATTCTAGAAGAAAAAAAAATGGTATCAGCAAAACTGGAATAAAGTAATAAACTATTTCTAAAGTCCATATTTCCCCTGCAGTTAGGCCATTTGTCAAAGGAATAAAATAAACAAATGGACTATTGAGGAAAGAAGTGTTATTGTGTTAAATTGATGTGTTGCTATTACTTGACAATACCTACCTTCGACATCACGGAAACCTGTTGTATGAGAATTATAGTGGTTTAGGCTAAGGTGTTTACTTGGATTGGTTTCACCAATTGGAAGGTCTAAAGCAAGGGTTTTAGAAGTTAGTGGTGGCTGGTTGGCACTATAACTACTCACCTTCTGTTGTGGCACTAAATTTGGTAGAGAGTGGAAATATTGCTATTGTGTAACTATGCTCTTGATTTCATCACTGGAGAAGTAATTCGAAACTACAACCCCGAAGAAATCGAATTATTCTTGCTTGTTGCATGTCAAGTATTCTAGTCTCAAGAAACCCATACAGTTATTACTGATACTGGTCATTTTATTAGTAAAGTGGAAATGTCATTAGTTTGTTACTAACTCTATAAGTTCCATGCTGTCTTTGCTGCTAGTATAGAAGATCGTGCATGAAGTATTTTACAGGACATCGTAGAATGTAAGCATGTTGATCTTTATATGAAGCCATTTTTGTGATCATCAAAACAGAATATTAGTAGTGATATCAGAAGAGAAAATTAACTTCAATGCTACTCGTAGTTTCCCAGTTTCTAAAGTTTATTACATTGCTTATCTATGCGAACTTCAAAAATGTTAACGGTTTGATTATATTGCTAGTGGCAATGGTTACATTTTCTTAACCTGTCGTTGGTTCCCCCAGGATATTATAATACCGCCCGACTACTTGAGAGAATTGCTTTGCATCTAGACTCTGTGAACGGGAAGCCTTTGATCTGGGAGGAGCTTGTATCATGCCTCCTTCGGCTTTTTTCTGATCGTACTACTGACTACGAGGATCGTATTTCATGTAATGTTGAAGGAGATGCATCGATTGATGCTTTTAGTAGTCTTTCTTCAGTCTTCTTTGAGCAACGTACAAGGGAATCATGGAAGCTCCGATGCAAATGGTGGATGAACCGTCATTTCAGCCAAAACATCTATATGTCAGAAACCGCGAAAGGTAACTTTGCTTGTTCCTCGAACTCAGTTATTGCTGAAATACAATCACGTGGTGCTCCCCTTCATTTGATTAACTTTGGTAATAGGGCAATCACTAATCTATACTTTGAGATAGTGGCATTTAAACTCGTGGTTTTCTTGGCAGCCCATGTTTTAAAAAAGGCGGCAGATATCTTTATAACGTGGACCCTGGTTGGCTCAATTTAATAGTATTAGATTTTATGGGTTTATAGAACCAGCATACCTTATTACAGCTGGATAAGGCTATCACTTGTTAAAATAATTTTTAGGTAGCTGCTAGTAATTGCCAGCTGTATGATGCAATGCCTATACCTTGAAATATCGTCGCATCACGAGGTTCTCCTGTAGGGAACATGGCAATGCTATGGAGCTAAGTGTAGTAAATTTTGCACATACCGATAAAGAGGTGGCTACAGATATTAACTGTAATAAAATCTGCATTGTGCAATATAAAAAATGAAGAGATGTCAGCTACACCAGAATAGTGTGCTCACTAAATTCTACTAGACACTCACGATTTTCTGTTTCTTTTCTGCAACTCCCATTTTTACGCTCAGTGCAGCAGATACATATGTTCCCCACTCGGCATGGTTTAAGTTTCACTGCTGTCACAGATAAGGTTTTCCGTTTTGTTGCAGGTGATTGCAAGCTCCTCGCTTCCAAGGCATCTTGTGCTTGTCACATGCTTGGGCCCAGATTCCCATATGTCAAAGCAGCTAAGAGCTATCTTTCCAAGCAAGAGGCAAAGGATGAATCCAGATTCCTCTCCAGGAACACGGAAAATTCTGTCAAGTTATTACAAAGTTTGGAGAAACTAACGTGATGGCTCTGTTTAGTTTAATCTTTTCTTTTTGATAGGGTAGTTTACAAAGTTTTCTGGCTAGTTTGTCTCCTCCACCGCCATGTTGTTGGTTCCGCAGCCAGGGCACATGTAGCGCTTCTGCAGCTCCTCAGTGAGTGAATTGTGCACATTCTCCAGTTCGGCCATGCGCTTGCGTCGAGTCAAGGAAAAGCTTCGGCGAACACACACGGAGGAAGAAGCAGCAGGAACATATGTATATATAAATATAGTAGTTGCGCAAACGAAGTGATTTCTAGACAGCTGAAAAGGATATCCTCCGAGCTCCTGCAACTTCGTCGTCTCTTTCATCACAGCCTCCACAAGAGCAACTATTATATTTCTTTGCAGAGGGAGTACTACTATATTCTTGTTAAAATTATGAGAAGCGCTATAACTTGGAACTAGTTCTCTCTCCAACAATGCTGCAGTGCCTCAGTACCTGCATGTTACCCCCGACCGGTTGGAATTATGATGGTCCTACTGTTTTATCATACAAATGTCTTTGGAAACATTTAGCACAACAAATCTTTATCAGCATAAACTACTATATTTTGCACCGTGATGAATAGCATCGGCATTATTTTCTTTGACTTTTGAAAAGGACAATGCAGATAATACACACATGTGTCTAGCACATTAGTTCACATCATGTAAAACTAGTTGAGTGATACACGGATGGTTCTATCTGTTATTCAGACATGCTGTGTCCCTCACACAAGTATTTTTATCACCAATTTTCTTGTGAGCAATACAATCAAGAGAAAACCAAACAAGTGTACCGCATCCATTGAATAGTTGACTAGTTAATAAATAACACATTTTTTTTTGAAAGTAAAATAACACAATATTGGGTGAAAGAATGGAGAGAAGAACCTTTTCAAGTTCAAGCAGGTCCTTCCGATACTCTTCCTCCAATACATGCACCTCAGCATTCATCTTGTTCATCCGATCAACTGAATCTGTCAACGTGCCTTCTGAGTCCATAGTTTCATTCACGTCGCTCACATTTTGACCTGCCAAGGTGAACATTTCAGTCCAAGAGGAAACAAGAAAGTAGCAATGTAGAGCACAGTACTTTATGACGGGAGATTCATAAGAGCAAATGAGAGAAGTATCATGCAGCTCATATCCTTAGCACATTGCAGAGCACATAGTTAACGAAATGATCGCAGAAAAACAAAGCCAACAATAGCTTGCATCACAATAACAGAAATTATATCTGTAAGTGCATGTACAACACAGAATGAAACACATTTCCAGCTTACACAACACCGAATGGAACACATTTGAAGACTATTTATCTTATTAAGCAATCACATATTTATCTTATTATGGAGGATAGAATACAAGAGCAGCTTATCAGCCATTACTTTATTATGTGCACCCTTACTCTTGTACGCCACAACAAAGACATAGATTGATCTAGCTAAAAATAACAAGCTTTTGGGTACAGACATAATAAAGAAGAGCACAGATGTACAACTTATAATTCCGATTACCCTTCAACTATGCAAAAGGAATCAAACATAAATAATATGGGGACTGCAAAATTACCGAAACCCTTCTCGAGGTATTCAGGAACCGAAAGTGTTGTGTATGCACTGCGAGTTGGCGTGCTTACCCTCTGCTGACTTACCTTGCTTACCATCTGTTGACGGCAGTCCAGAGCACCTCTCAGCTAATCCTGCAGAAGCCTTCTGTTGAAACTGCCTGCGGAGGAGGAATGAAGTTTATCTCGAGATAATTAGCAAATAAGAAACTTCTGATGTAAGTTTCAGCTAGCAGGCAAAGAAAATATACCAAATAGACATAATAAAAAAAAGATAGATAAGTGATTCTATTCCACTATTTTGAAGAATAAAACAAAACTTAGTAGTATCCGCTGACACCATCTTCATAAGGTTATAGGCATGAGGTTGGCGGGTTCGGCTCCTCTGCAGTACAGTTATAACTGCAGGGGTACTATAGAAATAGGTATCCGCCGTCCATTTCAATCTCATGGCTCTCATTTTTTGCATTCAATTATGTTTTTATTAAATGGAGATTCTTTCTGCTGCAACGGCGGCGCCAAGGCCGACAGCTCCCCGATGGCGAGCGGCGAGGTCGCCGAGGCGAAGGAAGCGGGCGGCGCGGCAAGGTCGACGGCGGTTCGGGTGCACAACCTGCGGAGGGCGTCGTGCGGCAGGAGGCCGTCGGGGCAGGAAACGGGCAGCCTGGCCTGAGAAAGACGAAGGCGTCGGGTGGTGTCCATCGAGGTTAAGGTCGTCGGGTGGCGCAACCTGGGGAAGGCGGGTGCGGCAGCCAACAGAGCTCCTCAGTTGCTTCCGTCGACGACGTCAGTAGGTCAGGCCAGCAGACGGCATCCTACCATGAATCCTGGGAAAGGCGCGCATGGAGGTCCAGCCGCCGCACCGTTTACCGGGGAGATAGCGGGCTTGGCCGGAGAGCCTAATCCTTGGCGGCGGAGAGTTCATCCGCTCGCTCCTCCCTTCCTCTATCTCTCCGCTCTCCGGCCAAGAGTTCAGTGTGTGTGCGGCGAGCAGCGAGCTGGTTCGTTCTCCTTTTTTTTCTTCACGGTAACAAGCTGTTTCTTATGGGCGTTGGATTGGCCAGGGACGGCTGATGTTGTTGCTACAGTACATGTGCAGTAACACTAGAACCGCAGAGGAGCCGAACCCGAGGTTGGCAGGCTGATAGATAGCGGCGAATTCGGCTTTGGCTGCGGTTTGGTTTGGGGTTGGTGGTGCTCTTCTGGACTGGACCGACTGGGTTAGGTTGGGTGTGGGTTAATCTTTCACCATTAGTTCCAGTCATACTGTTAGCGACGTCTCTATAAATTTGAAGTAAATTGCAAAAAACCACCACAATCGAGGACTCTAATTCAGAAAACCACCACCATTCAGTTTTTTTTTCAAAAAACCACCACAATTGTACTGACAGTTTTCAGAAAACACTAATCGAGCTATTAGAGTCGTCTAATGAGAAACCTGATGGCTGGGTCCTACCATAAGTGATGACGTGGCATGAAAATAACTCACACCCGTTGACTCAAATATTAGACAGGTGTAGGGCCCACCCGTCATCCTCTCCTGCACCCATCTTCCTCCTCTGTCCAACACGAACTCACGGTATGAACAGACTCGTGTGCTCGCCAGCGTCGTCCCAGCCACGGGTTCTTGCCAGGAGACTCAGGAGAGCAGGAGAAGTGGGAAGGCGGAGCTCACGAGGAGCTTGTAGTCAACGCGGGTGTGGCAGGGGAGCTCGAGGACGGTTGATTGGGGGTGCGGTGGCGGTTGCCGGAGCAGGGTGATGACGGGACTTGGCAGGAGGTCGCGTGGCTCATCTTGAAGATGTCCCGCGACACCGCCACATAGATGAGAATCCTCTGGGGGAGACGGCGAGGGCTGAGGCTCGCCGGAGGTCGAGTTCGGGCGGTGGCGAGGTGTGGTCAGAGGTGGACATCACGGCCATGACGCGGCTGATTCTGGGCCTCTTAGTCCAATTCCTTAGGTGCGAAGAGGGAGGAGGCCGTGGCGGGGCTAGCTGTCATGACGGCATTGTGAGACTCGGCCGTTGGCCACGAGCTCCATGCGAGGGGGGCGATGGGCGTGGTGGGGCGTCGCTGCAACCTGCAAGAGAGCATAGATGAGAGGGGGGTGGGGCGTGGCGGCACAGGGAGGGCGGGTCAGGTTGAGAGCAGGGCGCGTTGGGCGGCTACTGCCGCCGCCGCCGGCGTCGTGCTCCTGCCACTGGCTACATGGGCGGCCGAGGAGATGCCTGTTAGATGTTTGTGGAAATTACTAAGAGACAAAGAAGAGGCAATGGGACCTACCTGTCACGTTGCCTGCAAGGCTTATTAGTTTCGTAGTGCATCATCCCACGACTAACTCATTAGTCACATTGCTTGCAAGGCTTATAGTGATGTGCATTATCGAGAGGGCCCAGAGATACCTCTCCGACAATCGGAGTGACAAATCCCAATCTTGATCTATGCCAACTCAACAAGTACCATCGGAGACACCTGTAGAGCACCTTTATAATCACCTAGTTACGTTGTGATGTTTGGTAGCACACAAAGTGTTCCTCCGGTATTCGGGAGTTGCATAATCTCATAGTCATAGGAACATGTATAAGTCATGAAGAAAGCAATAGCAACAAACTAAACGATCAAGTGCTAAGCTAAAGGAATGGGTCAAGTCAATCATATCATTCTGTAATGATGTGATCCCGTTAATCAAATGACAAATCATGTCTATGGTTAGGAAGCACAACCATCTTTCAACGAGCTAATCAAGTAGAGGCATACTAGTGACACTTTGTTTGTCTATGTATTCACACATGTACTAAGTTCCCGGTTAATACAATTCTAGCATGAATAATAATCATTTATCATGATATAAGGAAATATAAATAACAACTTTATTATTGCCTCTAGGGCATATTTCCTTCAGCTACTCCATGGCAAGGGCTCCTGCCCTCACAGTACTGAAATCGATTGAGCCAGGACCCAACAATGCTCCTCCTTACAATCAGGCTGGAGGTGCCCAGAGCCAGGGCCCAGTCCCGGCCATGCTCCTCCATGGGAAACCTTGTGTCCTTGTCCTTCATTAGAAGAGTTGGGAGCATTCGACCGGCTCCTTTGGACACAAGTAGAGGAACACCGATTGATCCTGCTAGAGCATGCCGAGGATTTTTTTAAGGACAACGAATGCATGTAAGGTGTGAGTGTTTTATTCGTTGTTGCAGATGAATTTTTTTCTGTCGTAATAGGGGTGAGACAGGTGTTGTGGCAAAATCCTTTTTGGTAGATATATTTGGAGCAATAGTATTCTACTTTGGTTGTGGTATCAATATTTTGTTGTTGCAGGAGTGTAGCGAAAATATTGAAATCACATGTAAGTATGGTCGATAGGCAACTCTCTCATGGCCTCAAACGACGTTGCCATGTGATCACATCTCTCGGCATGTAGGCTTTGGTCCCAACCGCTACCTCGCAGATGAAGCTGAGAGCATCTAAAACGGGACTTGGCAAATCTGGTCTCCTATATGTCCGCGGATGCGCCAGACATCTCTCAGCATGTAGGCTCTGGTCTCAACCGCTATGTCACACACAAAGCTGAGTGCATCTACAACGGGACTTGGCAAATTCGGTCCCTATACACCCGCGGACGCATCCGGACACCTCTCATATCTCATGCCCGACAGCCACATGCTTCAAATACGGACTCTCAAATCCATGCAAATCCATGGACGTTCATCATACACGCCAATGTCCCACGTAAATAACAAATGTTGGTACCGAAAATACACAGTTCTTACATTTTTTTTAAATATACAACTCAAACATTAGCTTATTGGTTTCTATTGTGGGTCCACATATGCTCCACAAGATCACTGAGTAGCTGCGCATGCACCTAATGATCTCGAAGATTCTGATGCATTTGCAGAAAGTTCATAAGATGATTTGCATTTTGATCTTCAGGGATTTGAACTTGTTCTCCAGACGCTTCAAAATCATTGGTTTGGGCAACACCATCACATCCTCGACAATCATATTGTGCAAAATGACATAACATGTCATCAATTGGCACAATTTTTTTGATTCCCACATCATTGCAGCTCCACGAACAATTCCCCAACGAGCTTGAAGCACTCCGAATGCCCTCTCCACATCCTTCCTAGTTGCTTCCTACATGTTGCAAAGTGGCTTTGCTTCTGGCAGATATGGTCTTCTCAAACGCCGCCCATTGAGATAGATGCCATCAGCAAGATAGTATCCCATGTTGTAGTCACGGTTGTTGACAATGAAGTTGCACGGCGGCAATTTCCCATTACAAAGCCTCCTAAACACGGGAGATCGTTGAAGCATGTTGATGTCGTTGTGAGAACCCAACATTCCAAAGAAAGCATGCAAAATCCATAAGTCATGTGATGTCACTGCTTCCAGTATGAAGGTGGCCTCTTTGGTGTGACCTTGATATATTCCCCGCAAATCTTTGGGGCAGTTCTTCAATTACCAATGCATATAATCAATTGATCAGAGCATTTCTAAAAACCCTTTGGCCTCTCCAATAGCAAACAATTTTTTTGTGTCCTGCACATTTGGTTCCCTCAGATATTTGCTCCAAACGCCTGCACCACGGCACGTGCAAACTTGACCATAGTCTTCAAACATGTGCTCTCCCCCATCCAGATCATCTCACCAACGACATCTGTGGCAGTACCAAGTGCAATCATCCCTAGAGAAGCCATGCATTTCTGCTTAACAGAGAAAGAAAGTTGGCTGCAGCAATCCCTTGTGAGCTTGAACTAGTCATTGCGTGCCTCTATAATGCGCAAAAACAATGGTTTCCGCATATGGGAAAATGGCGACGAAACCATGGATCATCAGGAAAAGTTGGGTCCAGAGCAAAATAGTCCTTGTGTAGTAGCCAGTAGCCATGCTCCGGAGACCCTATTCCGATTGATCACTCTTCTTCCTTTGATTTAGCCCTTGAAGTTCAGAATATGCTCCACATGCCTGTCCTCTTGCATGCTCATGAGCACGATAATGTCCACTTCTTCGTTCGTATCCAAAGAATCAAAGAACTTAGCTTCAATCATTTTATCAAGTAACGCCGGTCCATACTCTTCGCCCGACAAAACATTAGAATTCATCGCTTTCCCTGCAAATAAACCACAAAAACCCGGGTCAGGCATTCTGTTGAACACATATAGCGCAAAGGGGCAGCCCGAGAGTTGTCGGACGTACATCGGTGGCGTCCAGGCGGCGAAGATATCTGCAGCGGCGAGCACTAGAGTGAGGATTGTTGTGCCGGTCCTGGCGGCGATGAGGCTCGGAATGGCTGCAAAGCAAGGGTGGCAGCGGAGCTGCGAGACGTTCGACGCAGAGGAGGAACAACAGAGGGGAGAGCATAACAGATCTGGTAGGTCAAGGGAGTGGATTTGGTGCAATTTGTGGCAGGGTAGGCCCGTCGGGTCCTACATGGCGGACGCGATCGGCCATCCCCATATTTGCCCCACATTTGGGCTTGACATGAGGGTATCGGTCAGCCCGATCATTTGAGGCACCCGTCTGGATCTCTTTTTTTACCGGTCACTGACCGGGGCGCCCGCCCGGACGTTTGATGTGGGTTTGGAGCACCTGACTATAGATGCTCTAAGCTCTACCTTCTTTCTCTTCTTACTTGTGGCCTCCTATGGCTTCTATCCCTTTTAGTAGCACTTATCCTCACATCTCTCTAAAGATGCAGCCTCCTTTGAGTTCTTTAATAAGTTCTGGGAAACTCTCGGGCGGCCAGATCTGGACCCGCTCTCTCTTTTTCTTCACTAGCTTGGTGCTGGCTAGAGAGCAAGAGGTGGATCCATTTTCTGCATTTATCGAGCTGACTTGTGGATTCAACGTATTATTCAACCCGTTCAATCGACCTCGCCCACGAAAGCTGCAGATCAGCAAAGGGATTGCTTTCGCGTGTGGCATCTTCATCCCCTTGCCCGTCGTTGGCAAGGTTTGCGTCGGAGATGGAGATCATAGAATCTCTGACAGAGGTTGCTACTTGCGTTAAGACTCTTTTTTACGAGGAAAATTGCTTTAAGACTCAAATTGTGTTCCTTTTGTATGGTTTGAGGTCCTATCATTATTTGCAAAACGGGATGATCATGTTGTATTTCTCTGTTTCTTTCTAGGCCATGTGGTCTTGCGTTGCATTTGCTAACCCAAAAGAAAAAGATTGGACACTGAACCCTGGCACGGTATTCACTTCCTGCAAACTGAACCAGTGAACCTGTCAACAACAACACGAGTAGAAACAAGCCGTCGAAGTAGACGGCGCAGGGGGTGGGCGGCGGACCGGTGGAGTGGGTTTCCGGCGCGGCGGAGGTAACTGAGCGCGGAGGCGGCGCTTGGAGGACGAAATCTTCTCGCCATCTCGCCAGTAGGGAGCTCGCCGCCTCCGCCTCGGGGGCAGCCTGGCTGCCTCATCTTGGGCGGCGGAACCCGATGCCTCGCCTCCACTCCACCAGGCCCATGTCCCACATCCGCCTCCGCCGTCGGCTGTCCTCCTCCTCCACCTCTTCGCCCTCACCCTCCTGGTGTGGTATCCCCATGCCGCCTTCGCCGCTGCCACAAAGCGTGTCGGCGCGGGGTCGCTCGGACCGGAGCATGCACACCACCTGTTCGACAAATTGCTTCAGCAGGCCACTCCGGTCCCTGAGCGCTCCCTGAACGGCTTCCTTGCCGCCCTCGCGCGCGCGTCGGACTCCTCCACGTGCAAAGACGGCCCCGCCCTCCTCCTCGCCATCTTCAACCGCGTCTCCCGAGAAGAAGCCGGCCTGCGGGTGGCCACGCCCATGATCTGCACCTACGGCATCCTCATGGACTGCTTATCGGGTCCTGGATGATCTACTGGTTCATAGGAACGATTTGTATGGAAGAATTTCAGAGAATTGCGAGGAAAAGGGCCCCAATCTGGGCATATATTACTGTAAGCTATTCCGTATGAGTTTAGGGTTCATCCTCGAAGGGAATTCTAGAAGATTCGATACTCATCTCAGCCACAACCCGGCTGTTAAGTAGGTGGTGGCCTCGCTGTAAACAGGGATACGTGAAAAGTAACAGTAACGTGAAGCCAATCTAACGGTTCACGACGCAAGTAACTTGAGGAGTCTTTTGGACCGTTGGATTGGCTGAATCGTTATGTGCCGGAATTGCCACAGTTAACTGAAGACTGATCTTCAGATATCGCGGCCTGACATTACCCCCTCCTGAAGAGCCGGCGTGTCCTCATGGCGTGTTGTTGTTGGTTCTCCAAGCTTCAGTCGTGCTTCGAAAGAATGCAGGAAAGGTGTGTTTGATGAACTCTGCGTCTTCCCAAGTGGCATCTTCGGCTGTCAGATTTGCACATTGAATCAGCCACTGTACCACTGGCAAGTTCTTACGAGGAATTTGCCTAACTTCCAATAATTGAGCTGGTTCTGTTTTAATTGTGCCATCTGCATTTAGGTAGGTGTGGGCTAGGAATGTATTTGTGACCCAAGTGCTTTTTCAACTGACTAACATGGAAGACTGGGTGTATTTGCACATTATCTGGGAACTGCAATTTGTAAGCATTGTTGCCAATTTTCTGAATAACCAAGAATGGACCATAGTACTTGTTGTGGAGTTTGAGTGCTCCTCTGAACCCAAAGGCTGCCAGTCTGTAGGGGGCCATCTTCAGATATACCAAATCCCCCACTTGAAACTGTCTTTCCACTCTTTTTTGGTCTGCTTACTTCTTCATTCTATTCTGAGCTTGAAGCAAGTTTTCTTTTAGCTGGTGCAACATGTTCTGCTTGGCTGTTAAGAAGTCCTGTGCTTCTTCATTATCAGGTCCAGGTATTGCTAGTTCAGCAATCAATGGAGGAGGAAATCCATATAATGCTTGAAAAGGGCTCATTTTCAGTGTTGTGTGATAACTGGTGTTGTACCAATATTCAGCTAGTGGCAACCATGCTAACCACTTCTTTGGCTCTTGGGTAGTCATACACCTCAAATAGGTTTCCAAGCACTGATTTATCCTCTCTGTTTGGCCATCAGTTTGTGGGTGATATGCTGAACTATATCTCAGTTCACTTTTATAGGCAGCAAAAATGTCTCTCCACAATTGGCTTGTAAAGATTCTGTCTCTATCAGAGATAATAAGTGTTGGAGGACCATGGAGCTTGATAATGTTATCTACAAATGCTTGAGCTACACTCTCGACTGTGTAAGGATGTGATAGTGGTATGAAATGAGAACATTTGGTGAATCTGTCAACTACCACTAATATCACATCCTTTCCTTGGGAATTGGGTAGACCTTCTATGAAGTCCATAGAAATATGCCGCCATGCCATATCAGCTACTGGTAAGGGATCTAGGAGCCCTGGCTGTAAGCAATTATCATGCTTTGCTCTCTGGCATATTGGACAGGTAGATATGAACTGTTCCACAGCTTGTTTAAGCTCTGGCCAATAGAAAATTCCTTTTACTCTTTGATATGTGGCTCTCATTCCTGAGTGTCCTCCCACAGGTGAATTATGTAGGGCAGCAATCAGTCTCTCCCTCAATTTACTGTCATTCCCTACCAGAATCTTCCCTTTAAATATGATAATACCTGCATGTATAGTGTAATCAGATTTGTCCTCAGGTGATTTCAACAGCAACTTCTCTTGCAATTTCTTTGAGATTGGGTCAGTTTCATAACTAGTAAGTAGTTCTTTGGCCCATTCAGGAGTAACAGTTGACATGGACATGCATTTTGGAAGCACTCTGGACAGAGCATCAGCTACTCTATTTGTAATGCCCTTTTTATACTGAATTGTGAAATTGAACTCCAACAGTTTCATAATTAGTTTGTGCTGTATTCCTTCAGTAATCCTCTGATCAGTAATGAACTTCAAGGACTGCTGATCAGTTTTAATGATTACAGAATTGCCCAATAGATAGTGCCTCCATTTCTTTAAAGCTTCCAAGATTGCTAAGGCTTCTTTTTCATAAGTAGATAGAGCAACATTTCTGGGACAGAGTGAAGAGCTGTAGTATGCCAATGGTCTCCCCTCTTGCATGAGTACAACCCCAATGCCATATCCAGATGCATCAGTTTCCAGTGTGAAAGGAACATTGAAATTGGGCAGAGCTAGAACTGGAGCAGTAACCAAGGCCTGTTGCAGTTTTCTGAAAGCTTTATCTTGGTCCCCTGTCCACAGAAATTTCCCTTTCTTAAGGGCATCATGTAATGGTTTACAAATTGTCCCATAATCCTTGATGAACCTCCTGTAGTAACCAGCTAGACCCAAGAAACTCCTTAATTTGGTGATGTTAGTAGGTGTAGGCCAGTCCACAATTGCCTTGATTTTGCTAGGTTTAGTAGCTAGTCCTTCACCAGAAACCACATGTCCCAAATATTCCACGTAAGGAACAGCAAAAGCACATTTGGACATTTTTGCAAATAACTGATTTTCTCTCAAGATTTGTAACACTTGCTTTAAATGTTCCACATGCTCCTCTAGGGTAGTGCTGAACACTAAGATATCATCAAAGAATACCAGTACAAACTTTCTATTATATTTAGCAAATAGAAGATTCATGAGAGCTTAAAATGTTGCAGGTGCATTAGATAATCCAAAGGGCATCACTAAATATTCATAGTGTCCCAGCAAGGTTCTGAATGAAGTTTTATGAATGTCTTCAGGGTCCATTCTTATCTGATGATATCCTGACCTTAAGTCAATTTTAGAGAAGATCTTTGCTCCATGCAACTCATCCAACAAATCCTCAATTACTGGTATAGGGAATTTATTCTTCACTGTCACAGTGTTCAGCCTTCTGAAATCAGTACAAAGTCTCATGGTGCTGTCTTTCTTTTTAACTAGAAGAACATGAGCTGCATAAGGACTTTGGCTAGCTCTTATGAGTTGATTATCCAGTAAGTGTTTAATTTGTTTCTCCATTTCTTCCTTTTGATGATGAGGTACTCTATATGGTCTGACATGGGGTGGTTCAACTCCTGGCATCAAGGGAATTTTATGATCTAATTCCCTTTTTGGAGGTAATGTTGTTGGTTCTACAAAAACATCCTGATATTCCAACAACAAGTTGCTTATTGCAGCTGGTATGCAGTGATTATCAGGAGTTTGGGCCACTATATTGTGAATTTGGAGAAGAAAAGTGTCCACACCCTTGTCCAGTAGTTTAGTAACTTGTTCAGCTGGTATCTCCAAGATTTCCTCACTGGAACTGTAAACTGCTGTTGTTACTGTTGTTTTACCCTGAAGGGTGAAGTTGAACTGGTTGTGAGGCACATCAAAGGCTACAGGACTGACCAGTGAAAACCAATCATAACCTAAAATCATATCATGACTAGGGAGATTGAGAATCCTGAAAGAATGTTCCAACTTCAGTTTGGCTAGCTGAAAGGCACAATTGGGAACTACAGCAGTAGAAAGCAGCAGGCCTCCTCCAGCTACAAAGACTTTTCTAGGCCTGACAGGGAGTAATTGACAGTTTGATTTGATAGCAAACTGTTCACTGATAAAAGAGGTTGAACTCCCTGAGTCCAGTAATGCAACTGCTCTTTTCCCATTTACATGCACAATTACTGTAGGAGACTACACAGCAAGTTGCTGCCCCATAGCATGTGCAGAGATAAACATTGCTTGTTCTTGTTGTTCTGCCCTTTCCTCTATTACTTCCCGTTGGTCAGTATCTGTCTCCTCAGGACCAGTTTCTTCCATTTCTTGTTGTAACATGTGCACATTAGGGATTAGAGTGCATTTGTGGCCATGGACCCACTTATCTCCACATCTCCAACATTCCCTTGCTTTTCTAATTTTCTGAATTTGGCTGTTCACATGTTCAGTGCTCTGTGTTACTAGCTGTTGGAACTGTTGCAGTATTGATCACCTGCTTTCCTGCTGTAGGTACTGCATTTTTCTGCCAATAGTTAGTGTAAGGAGTTGTTGACTTCTTAACATATGTCACTGGAGGAGGGTGACAGGGCTCAATTTCTTTTGCCAAACAGTAGGCATCAGTTAGAGAAGTTGGTCTAAGAAGTCGCAGTTGGTACTTAATTCCATCTCTCATCCCATTGACATAGCACTTTATAAACCAAGGTTCAGATAGTGTAGGGTTTTCCTCCTGCAGTTCAGCCATTAAATCTTCAAACAGCTTGGTGTACTCTGACACTGAAGTGCTTCCTTGTTTCAGAGAAGTAAATTTTTCAGTCAGATCATAAGAGCCTTGGGCAGAAAATCTTTTGATGATTTCTTTTCCAAATTCTTGCCAAGACAATTGCTTCTTGAGTAAACCAGATCTCCTCAACCATACATCAGCATCTCCAGTCATGTACATTTGAGAGAGTAATACTTTGTATTCTTCAGGTGTTGCTGCCATTTGAAAATACTTGTTGCACTGCCGAATCCAGCCCACAGGATCTTCACCAGAGAAGCGAGGGAAATCCATCCTTGGACCTTTTGTCATAGCTTTCATGAACCGAGCCTGCATATCTTGCTCATATGTTCTGAAATAGCCCTGTCACAACTGTCTGTCTCTCGCTGGCTGCTGGTACTGCTGGAAAACAGGGGTTTGGCCTCCCCTTCTCTGTGTTACAGGTGTTCCAGTGGCACTTGCTGTTTCCACATTAGCCTGAGCTCCAAATCCAGGTGGTGCTGCAGCTCTACGAGTTCTGATTTGAGGTAATTGCTGCATGTGTAACTCCTCTAACTGTCTGGTCTTTTCCTTCTCTGCTTCTAACTGTTGTCTCGGTTGTTCAGTTCTGCTAGGTGGTCTGTCCTGCTGTTGCTGTTGCAAAGTTGGTGATCGAACCTCATTGTCAACTTCAGGTTGTTGCTCAGCTCTAGTTCCTGATCCTGATGGAGCCACCAATTTCTGCAAGACTGAACTCATTGTGGACAATTGTTTCCCCAGATCTAACACAACCCTTTCAATCCCTCCTACTTGCAGAGCTATTTCGCCTTGTTTGGAACTGATCGACTGAACATCTCCCTGTAATTTGGACACATCTGTTCGCATCGCTGCGTTTTCCTGTTGAACTGCGCCAAACTCGTCGCGGAGAGAGAGAACCTCCTGCCACTCACCCTCATCGACTGCCTTCGAGCGCCCCATCACCTTGATCCAAAGAAGAGAGGGGGAATTTTACCACCGCAGGTGCGGCAACCAGCCTCTCCAATCCGGACCCTGCCGCCGCCAAAGCTCCACGCCTCCCAAGGTGCACGGATCAGCGAAGGACGTGGGATTTTACTATGCTGGAAGTGGTCCAACACAACCACTCCGCGCTACTGATCTGCACCTGAATGATCACCGCCACCTGCGCCGCCCTGGATCCGCCGCCGCCTAATGTCGCAGTGAAGGAACACCTTCACCGCGCGCGTCAATCGCCGCCCGCCATCACCACACAACTCAGGGGAGGGAATTGGGTGGGTGTTCTTATCTCTCTTGAAAAAAAATTGCGATCCGATCGGAAGCTACCGAGGAACCACTGCTCTGATTACCAATTTGTCGGGTCCTGGATGATCTACTGGTTCATAGGAGCGATTTGTATGGAAGAATTTCAGAGAATTGCGAGGAAAAGGGCCCCGATCTGGGCATATATTACTGTAAGCTATTCCGTATGAGTTTAGGGTTCATCCTCGAAGGGAATTCTAGAAGATTCGATACTCATCTCAGCCACAAACCGGCTGTTAACTAGGTGGTGGCCTCGCTGTAAACAGGGACGTGTGAAAAGTAACAGTAACGTGAAGCCAATCTAATGGTTCACGACGCAAGTAGCTTGAGGAGTCTTCTGGACCGTTGGATTGGCTGAATCATCATGTGCCGGAATTGCCACAGTTAACTGAAGACTGATCTGAAGATATCGCGGCCTGACACTGCTGCTGCCGTGCGCGTCGCCCGGACCTAGGGCTTGCCTTGTTCGGCCGCCTCCTGAGGACGGGCCTGCAGACAAACCAGATCGCCGCCAACAACCTCCTCAAGTGCCTCTGCCGCGCAAAACAGACTGACAAGGCTGTCAGCGTGCTGCTTCATAGGATGTCCGACCTCGGCTGTGCGCCTAACTGCATCTCATACAACACAGTTCTAAAGAGCTTGTGCGAAGATAGCAGGAGCCAGCAAGCGCTCGACCTGCTCCAGATGATGACAAAAGAGGAGGTGCCTGCTCCCCTAGTCTGGTCACATATAACACGGTCATCCAAGGCTTCTTTAAGGAAGGAGAAGTAAGTAAGGCATGCAATCTATACCATGAAATGATGCAGCAAGGGGTTGTGCCTGATGTGGTGACGTATAACTCGATTATTGATGTGCTGTGCAAGGCCAGAGCTATGGGCAAGGCAGAGTTGTTCCTAGGGCAGATGGTTGATAACAGTGTTCGACCAGATAACGTGACGTATACTGCAGTGATCCATGGATATTCCACTTTGGGCCAGTGGAAAAAGGCGACTAAAATGTTTAGAGAAATGACAAGCCGCGGTCTTGAACCAAATACTGTCACTTGGAACTCATTCATGGCCTCCCTCTGCAAGCATGGAAGAAGCAAAGAAGCTGCAGAAATTTTTCATTCCATGGCTGCGAAGGGCCACAAGCCTGATGTCGTCTCGTATCGTGTTCTGCTCCAAGGGTATGCTACAGAAGGGTGCTTTGCAGATATGGTTGGTCTCTATAATTCAATGGCAAGAAATGGTATTGTACCCAATCGCCAGGTTTTCAACATATTAATTGATGCATATGCTAAGCGTGGAATGACGGATGAAGCTACGCTTATATTTACTGAAATGCGGGGACAAGGACTGAGTCCAGATGTATGCACCTATTCAACTCTTATATCTGCACTTAGCAGAACGGGTAGGCTGGCGGATGCCATGGATAGATTCAGTCAGATGATTTCTATTGGCATACAACCAGACGCAGTTGTTTATCAAGCTCTAATTCAGGGTTATTGTACAGTTGGTGATTTGGTGAAAGCAAAGGGATTGGTTTCTGAAATGATGAACAGAGGTATTCCCCCTACCGACAATGTGTTCTTTAATTCAATAATGAGTAGTCTATGCAAAGAAGGAAGGGTTACAAATGCACACAGTATCCTTGACTTCGTTATACACTTTGGTGAGAGGCCTAGCATCATTACATTTAATTTTCTGATTGACGGGTATTGCTTAGTTGGCAAGATGAAGAAAGCTTTCGGAGTACTTGATACCATGGCATCAGTTGGCATTGGGCTTGATGATATTTCATATAGTGCAATCATTAATGGCTGTTTTAAAAATGGAAGGATCGATGATGGATTGACCATATTCCGAGAAATGCTGAAGAAAGTTACACCTACAACTGTTACATATAACATCATACTGGGCGGGTTATTTTGTGCTGGGCAAACAGTTGCTGCACAGAAAATGTTCCATGAGATGATCGAAAGTGGAATAACAGTGAGCAGTTCCACATACAGGACAATCCTTGGAGGACTTTGCAGGAATAGTTGTGAGGACGAAGCGATCACCCTGTTCCAGAAATTAGGAGCAATGAATGTGAAGTTGGATATTGCAATACTCAATACCATGATCAATGCAATGTTCAAGGTTCAGAGAAGAGAAGAAGCTATCGATTTGTTTGCTGCAGTATCATCCAGTGGATTGGTACCTAATGCTTCTACCTACGGTGTAATGATAAAAAATCTTCTAAGAGAAGGATCAGTGGAAAAAGCTGAAAATATGTTCTCATTAATGGAGAAGAGCGGTTGTGCTCCGGACTCTCGTCTTATAAATGATATCATCAGAATATTATTACAGAAAGGTGAGATTGTCAAGGCTGGAAATTATATGTCTAAAGTTGATGGCAGGAGCATCTCACTTGAAGCTAGAACTACTTCATTGCTGATACGTCTCTTTTCAAGTGAAGGGAAATATCGGGGACAAATAAATTTGCTCCCTGTAAAGTACCAAAATTTTGATGGATTTAGTTGAGCACTAGACAGAAAATCATTGGTGTGGTTTGGAGCTCCCTCTCAGTGATGTTGATATGAGTTCTGTTCCATGTGCTCACCAAGATCGAACTTGGCGTTGGTGGCTTGGTTCCACCATGGTGTTTTGGCCCAACGTGTGTGGCTGCTGGGTGTGCATCCTATGGACATTGCCCCTAGTCTGCACGCCATTTCCATGCTCAAGGTTCACATCCTCTCCCTGAAGCCAGGGGTGTTTGTACCCCAGGGCCTTTTATTTTTTTATTCTACTGTTGCTGTTTTAAGATCTTCATGTTTATAGTTAGTTGCATGTGTTCAATATCAAGTTGGATATATCAAATAATCTCAATACATTTTCTTGGTGCAGGTGTTTATGTTATGATGTATGGTCTTATAATCTGGAAATAGCTCTTGCAGGCATGCCTTGATGTTGTTCTTCCTCGTGTTTGCTAGAGGGAAAATGTGGCCATCCAGTCAGTGAATTTCGTAATTTCCTTATCTGCTCAACTCAAGTTGCAGTTCACTTAAAAACCTTCAATTCATTCCATATGAAATTGTGTCGCATGTGTTGTTCTTTTTTATGATATATATTTATTTGGAATTCGATCAAGTACTGTAAAATGTCACCCTTCATTTGACAGATAATAGTTGACTCTCAAGTTCTGCACCTGCGTCATCCAAGCACTCTCATTTTTTCTTCCTTGGGCAAAGTTCTTTTTACAATATGCACTTGTGTCATCCAACCACTCTCAAGCTTCTTCCTTGAGTATGCACCTGTGCCATCCAAGCACACTAAAATGATTTCCTATTGATCACATCATGTT